>NW_024070200.1:26151725-26152549 GCF_014754425.2 Oryx dammah | reverse complement strand
TCCTCCTCCTCCGCCGCCGCCGCCGGTCGCCTGTCTCCGCGCCGGGCATGTCTCGGGAGCCGGAGCGGCCCGGGCCGCGGGGGCTCTGCGACGCATGGACGGCGGCGGCGGCGGCGCCCGGAGAGCAGGGGGAGGAGAAGGCGCAGGCGGCGGAGGAGGCGGCGACCTGCGGCGAGAGGCACCGGCGGCGCGAGGGGACGGCCGGCTGCCGGCGAGGCTCCGGCGCCTCTACTTTTCCGTAGCCTCCCCGCCTCAGCAGCACGGCCGCCGCCGCCGCCGCCGCCGCCGCCACGGCCACGGCCACGGCCGCCGCCCGCCCGGCCGCCGCTGAGCGCAGCGCACGCCCGCACTCACTCCCGCCACCCCACGCACACGCACACCCCCCGCCCTCCCCACGCCCCCCGCCCCGGGAGTGGGGAGAGAGGCAAAAAGTAAGAGAGGAAAAAAAATAGCAGGAAGATGGCGCCCACCAAGCCCAGCTTTCAGCAGGATCCTTCCAGGCGAGAACGGTAACACTTTTCTGTTTATTGAACCTGCCGCCGGGGCGGCCGCTCCCGCCGCCGCCGCCGCCGCCGCCTCCGCCGAGGTGGCGGGCCCCGCTCCGCAGCCCGCCTCCTGGGCCGCGAGCCCGCGGGAACCCGGTCTGCGAGCAGGCGGCTCCGCGGTCCCCGCGCGCATTGTCCGCCCGCGGCGGCTGCGGCAGCGAGCGGGCTCTCCGGCGGCGGCGGCGGCGGCGGCGGCGGCGCCAGGCTCTCCGAGCGGTCGCACCTTCTCTGCTCGGCGAATGGAGTGACTCGTTGACAGAAAAAAAAAAAAAAAAAAAA
>NW_024070200.1:26032440-26151625 GCF_014754425.2 Oryx dammah | reverse complement strand
GGAGGAGGAGGAGGAGGCCGGGGGCGGGGAGCGCGGAGCTCGCGCCAGGCCCGGACCGTGTCGCGGAGGGGCTTGTCTCCGCGCGGAGCCGCTAGGCCGGGCCGGGCGGAGAGAGGCGCGCGGCCGCCTCCCCGCCGCCCGGGCTGCCGCCCCCAGCCTCGTCAACTTGTGGGTCTCCTGCTTTTGCCCTCTGTTCTCCTCCACTGCCCTCCTATTCACTCTCTTCTTCCACACCCTCCTCACCCCCTCACCCCCGACGAAAAAAAGAAGAAAACCCTTCAGTCCCAATGAGCCAGCCAACAGCGAGATCCAAAATGTGCCAACACTTGGAACCATCTCTGTCCCGTTAGTTACTGTTTGCGGATCTGTGTTTTAAAAAGTTCCAGGGGAGAACTGCATATCCAGGCAGGGAGCTCAGCCGAGCATGTCTGTTTGAAGTTAGTTACACCGAAGCCAAAAGGGAAAGGGAGTTTGTCTTCACAGTTTCCTTAACTGTCCTACGTGAGTGGCATTGTTAGCTTTCAGAGTCACTAAGCACCCCTCCGCCCCACGTGGTTTTCCCCTCCTGCTGTCCACCCAGCCTACTTTGTTTGGACTCCTATTTGCTATTAATTGGCAGCGTTAATGACATTAATTGCATATAGCATATTGGTTTGAGCAAAGTGAATCTCTCTCTCTGTCTCAGAAGAGGAAATGCTCAGTAGGAAGTATGAAATGTTACCTATTGATTCCCGAGGAAAACAAATGCGGTTAGATGTGTCCATTCCCCCCGCCCCCGGCCCCCATCCAGCGATGTTTACTTTCCTCACAGGCTTAAGTGAACTTGAAAAGATGAGGGAAGTCCATAGTAGCAAGATTTAATTGTTTTGACATGGACATTTTTATTTTTGATACAACATAGCATTAACCTGTAGTTTCCATCGAGTTGTTAAGGAGATATTTAAACAAGCTATTCCCTTAGAAAGCTTCACTTGCACTATTGCTTATTTCCTTTATTCAGTAGGGACGGCAGAATTGTCAAGATTAAGGAAATAATTTCAAGTAGATACGTAAGAGACTCATTCTAAACTCTAGCTAATTTCTATATAAATCATGTACCTGGGAGTAAATCATACACAGCTCAGCTTTTAAAGATGTTAAAGATGGTTAGCATTAACTACCTGACAACTCATAAAGCTAAAACGAACATTTAGTCTTAAGTGTTTTATGAGAATTCACATATTAAGTGCTTTACTTTTGTAGGTAGAAAAATTGCTTTTCAGAGCGTTTGTGCAAAGCTTTTAATAATTCGTATTTAACATGGTGATGAATACTTTTCGAAGTCAAAAGTTTATAATTGATTTCCTCCCTTCTTTCCTTTTCTTTGCCTCCTTCTTCCCCAGTTCTCTGGTAGTAAATGTATTTACTGGGATGACCCCAGTAATCTCTCCAGCAGAGGCCTATTTGTGTGCCATTTTGGGAATTTCTCTGAGATAGGAATCTTGAAGATAGAATTAATTTCTAGAGGAAACTTCATAGCCTGTGCATGAGCGCGTTCTTTATCACCTGTCTCCATTTGGCATTCGAAGAAGGTAAATCAAAGTGCGCGATTTGTTATTCTGCTCCACTTGAGAGCTGAACTAAATAACACTTGGTCTGAAATTCTGATTGAAGTTGTAGGAGGATATACTGTATTTAATTTAATGCCCTTTAATAGCATCTTCTTGTTCAGCTCGGATGCTGTCATTTTAAAGGTTGGATCTGAGAAGGTTTAACCTGTAGGGAGAGGGAGGAGTACTAAGGAGGTAGGGGCAGAAGGAGTGACGATACAGAGGAAAGGAAGAAAGGAGTTATAAACTAAATGTTTCAAACAGTAATAACCACAAACTTGGCCCGTTGTCCAAACAGTTGTTTTATGCCCCGAGGGTTCACTTTGTTATTAGGGTTTAAAATGCTCTTAACACTTTAAGTGTAAACATTACACATGTTCCTTGATTTGGTTTTGTAATGAGAAGTGGGAAATCAGACGGTTGGTTCAGGAGGGGGTGTTTTTCATAGTTACTTGCTCAACTAAGTAGTCATTTCACCCTTATGTGGACTTTGTGCCTGGAACTTGTTGGTTAGCAGTGTGATTTCTCTGTAATGGTTGAACAGAAATATGTTTACAAAAGATGGTTTTCTGTGGACATGCATTAAGTGACCTCCTCCCATTTACTTAAAACATGGTTTCCAAATCATTGATTTCTTAAAGGCTTTTATGGACACTATCTCTATTGTTTTTCACATATACCAGTATCAAAACTTGTAGAGAAAAAAAAAAATCTTTTGAATTGTCTTCTTGTTTAGAAACTCTGACCTGAGTTTAATAATACAGTACAAAAGTCATTTCCTCCTAATAATGTTTACAGAGTAAATTTTGGGAAAAGAAGTTTTTTCTTGATAATGTCTTATGTTATTATTTAGTTATCCTTAAATTCCTCTGACTCATACACGCAGAAAGTGTCTCTTTGGAGCCTGAAATAACAAGTTGAAAACCTTGTGTATTAAAACTCCTTTGATTAAAAACAAAACCAAACAAACAAACAAAAAACTCCAGTAGGCTGCAAATTATATAGTACTACCACAGAGTTTTTCCAGTACGTGGATGTAAAACCAAGAAAATTAGACAGAAGTGTCAAGCATGTGATACGCCCATGCTGGTTTGCAAAGCATATTCCAGTAGCACAGGGCTTTTGGTTTAAAAAGTAAAGGTGGTGGTGGAGACTTTTTTGGAGGCATTTATTTCTACAATGTAAGCTTAAACACAGAATGATAAATGATGATATGCGTTGTCTAACACTTGCTTATATATAAATAGCTCCACAAGATTGCTTAAATGATAATCGAAAATATGAAATAGGATGGCCTTCATATCACAAGGCCAAGGGTCTACAAATGGAAAAACTGAAATAATGAAATATTTCCAAGGCAACAGACTGTCAACAAGAACTGTAATGCATGGGCATATCACAGAACCACCGGAGAGGATATTAGATTGTATAGCTCAGGAGCCAGGAGTTATAAAGACCTTTATTATGTAGGACCCTCCCACATTACAGCATCCTTTCCTATTTCCAATTTCTGATTTATAAATTGAGAGACACATAGCTACTTCAAATCTGTAATATGCCTGTTACTAGATTTGATTTGTTATGAGCAAACTCGAATCCAACATTATTGGATGCTTTTGGTTAAAAAAAAAAAGTTACATGAGGTTTTTTTTTTTTTTAAAGCACCTAGTGGTATTATGAATAAAGTTTTAGTCCCTGTGGTCTTTAAAAATATTCTTAAGAATAAGACTTTTATATTTGACTGAAAGTTGTGGGAAATTAAGATCTTGTTCAGCAATGAGTTGGTAAGAATTATATTGCAATTTAAATTTGATGTACAAATTGGAACAGCCTGGTATTTTTGGCAATATGAAGTTTGAATTTTCCCCCAAATTCTTCTATACAGTTGTTGCTCCTACCTGCAATAGATCTGTATTATGGGAATGCCAGAATTTCTATAAACCTCTCAACTCTTTTGCTCTGGCCCAGATCTTAGTTTGGGATCCACTGGCATGTTAAAATTGCATCTGTTTGAATTGGGATCTGGTGTCCAGGGTCCCCTGCTCTGTGGTGTGGTTTTCTATGACAAGGGGTTTCTATACTGTACATGCTTTTGTAAAGCAGTACTTTTTCTTTTTTTTTTTGAGGGGGGAAGATTTAGGCAGTGTAGCTTTTATTGAGTTATTTTTTAAGCTGTTGAGCTTTATATTTTGTAGGGTATTTGCAGGGGCTATGTCACAGAGATATCTAAATCACTTCTGATAATTTTTTTTCTAATAAATTTCCTTAAGTACTTTACTATTAATAATGACCCTTAGATAGTCTGTTTTTGTTTTCTTCTTTTTCCTGCGATTCCAGTGTTCCCCTTTCCTATGCAGAATGCCACTCACTAAATTTAAAGAAAATTAAACACACGTGAGAGCAGAGCTAGCCCCTCCCCTGTTATGTTCACATGGCTACTTTTTCTGTATTATAGCATTCATCTCTTGAATTAATTAAAAAAAATTCTGCATGGCTCTTGGCTTAGAATTTAATTTCAAGTGTTTTATCAACATTTCCTAATTGCATACAATGGATAAGGCTGATACCTAGTGGAAGGATTAGGTTGTTAAAATTTTTAGTTGTTCACGTGATTAAATATTAATTTAAAAATTTAAATGTTTCCAAAGTTGTACACAATGGAATATGTAAAACTTTGAATATTGAAATCTGTACTATGACTAGCTAAGAACTTCCCAAATTTATGGGAAAATTCAGTTATGTTTGCTTTGCATTTAATGATGTTAGTGTTTTTATAGTAAATAGTGCCTGTTTTCTTTCTTACTTTTTCCCTCATTGGGCAGTGTAATAAACCAACTGTAACTGAATGGTATTTTTACTGCCCTGGGCCCCATTAATGTCAATAGGATGTTTGCACTAATAAGTTCGATAGAACCTTACATAGAATAGTTTGCAGTGATTTAGTAAAAATGTAGTGCATAAACAGGGCATGGCTTAGTAAGAGGAAAGTGGCTGCTACTATAGCTGAAATTACTAGGGCAGTGACAAGATTAAACAGCACTTGAAGTTGTCTGTATACATGTCTGAAGCATAATGTTTTGGTGAATTAATTGGCATACCTGTGGTCTCGTGTACAAAATCATGAGAGGCAAGATGAGAATCGCACATTGCCATTGTCCAAACTGCTTGTGGGCCTCGACTATAATTATTGATTGGTTTGTTCATTTAGCTTTATTTATTGAACCTCTGCAATGGACCGTCCTGACTTGTGCTGGAGATAGTAGTGAATAATACACCCTGTAAGAACAGTTGCTTTAGTTATAGACTTGTCCATATATTGGATATGTGGAATATTATCAAGGGCCAGAAAACACCCTTTTCTGGAAGAGTAGAAAGTAGAGAATTCACGGACCTGTAAAAAAGGCTCCTTATCTCCTTTGACTTCTGTTAGCTTAGTGTTCTGGGGGGACAGGTATTCCGCTTGTAAAATATTGTAAGGACTGTAAAATAATTAGAGGTTCTTAGGGGAAAGAAAGAAAAGATGTTATATAATGTAAATGAATTAATAGCAAAAAATTTTAAAAGATCTTTGGGATTTTAAAATGAAAATGATCACATATGATAATAAAGATTTATTGGATATTACGTTTCAAAGCCCTTTGCAACAAATATTAAATATTTCCTAGTAATTTTCTCATTGGTTTCCCCACTGCCTTACAAGGGAAGTGCTAATATCCCCATTTATGGATGAGAAAACAGAGGCATATTGTTCCCAAAGAAGGTGGTAGAGTAGAGATTGAAATCAGGTTTGTCTCTGTAGAAATGTAGTACCTTAACTGCAATGTGGAGGGGCCCTGCATTTTTCAAATTTTCCAGAGTCAGGGATTTCTGAGCCCATGCCAGAGAGCTCTGATGGCAGAAAGACTGTGTGTGCCGAGTAGTGAACTAGATCTCTGCCTCTTGGTGTTTCATCACATGTTTGGAGAAGTTCAGAAAAACGGTGTTTATAAAGTGAGAGAAAGAATCAATGAATTGTTCTCAGTCTACCCATTAACATTCCAGTAGTTTTGTGGGCAAGCTCCACAGCTATTTGGGCTTCCCTTCTGGCTCAGCTGGTAAAGAGTCCGCCTGCAATGTGGGAGACCTGGGTTCGATCCCTGGGTTGGGAAGATCCCCTGGAGAAGGGAAAGGCTACCCACTCCAATATTCTGGCCTGGAAAATTCCATGGACTGTATAGTTCATGGGGTTGCAAAGAGTCAGACATGACTGAGCAACTTTCACTTCCTTCCTTCCACAGCTATCTCATATTTCGGGGCAGACTTTTCACTGAATGACTTCTGAAGAATCAGTTTGCCATATACATAGGCCTCTTTGGTCTTAGACTGTGAAGTATTCATGGACCTTTTCTACTCCTGTTATTCTTGCCTCAGACTGTGTCACAGTTTAATCTAAAGACTACAGCCGAGACTTTTATTTTGGGATAGTTTTGCCACTGAATGCATAATACACTTTACTGCCTGTGTTTCTGTATATTCTTTTGAGATATATAAGGGTTTGTGGAAGTTGGCCTGTTGCCAAATTACCTGGCATTAAAATAATGACAGCAAGCATTTATATAGTACTGTGTACCAGGTACTGTTCTAAGGGCTTTACATATATTAATTAACTCATTTAATTAAAAACATGTTTAAAAATGGACCACAGTAAATACATAAGTGATAAGTTATCATTTAGCTCCCCCCACTTTCTTCCTGGATGTTCACACACTTGTGACATTCAAAAAGGAAAGTCTTGATATCGTTTTAATTTCTCTAATGCAGGGTGTGGGGGAGATCACAGGGGTTGGTCTGGTATGTAACATTTCTTTGATAAAAGCTATACTTTTGGAAAGGGCTTCCCTAGTGGCTCAGTGGTAAAGAATCTGCCTGCCAATGCAGGAGACATGGGTTCAATTCCTGGGTCAGGAATGTTCCCTGGAGAAGGAAATGGCAACACACCTCAGTATTCTTGCCTGAGAAATCCTATGGACAGAGGACCCTGGTGGGCTACAGGCCATGGGATCACAAAAGAATTGGACACAACTTAGTGACTGAAGATTATGAAACTTCGTAACATCTGACTCTAATCACTGCTCCTTGTAAAACATATGCTAGATGTGAGGTAGTAGACAAGCATACCACATTTATCTTCCTGTTTTTAGATGCAATACTGTCAACCAAATAGCTACTTCAAAAAAAGAATAAAATATAGGAATTTCAGGGCTTGAAAGGACTAGATAAGCAGTGCTTGAGTATTTGTGGTTGAAAGAGCTGAGTATTTTACTTATGTAACTTAAACATTCACTTTCACGTTAAGAAAATTTCTTGTTTACATAAAGGATAGGTTGACTTGTGAGATGTTGGAAAGGACTCATTTAGAGAAATGTTTTGCTAAAATATTGAAGATTAAAAGCAACAGACAGTAGGAAGTATAAATGAAAAGTAGGCTACAAAATTTAAAGCAGCATTCAAGTTATCTTAAAATAAATTATATCACCAACTCAATGAACATGAATTTGAGCCAACTCTTGGAGAGTGAAGGACTGGAAAGCCTGGTGTGCTGCAGTCCATGGGGGCACAGAGAGTTAGCCGCGACTTAGTGACTGAACAACATTATTTTATTATCATCAGTATACCAATGCAGTGTTAAAGGGCTCTGACTCTGGTACGGAGGTTGTCTATAACATTAAAACTTAAATATATATCACATATTTTGGAAAGTAGTGCCACATAGCATTTTAAGAATACCTTATGGACTCACAGGTCATTTCAGTAATTTCTTATCTGATAAACTGGGGCTTTTCTCATTTATAAGATTAATACAAATAATTTTATTATAAAGAAAAGTTTAATATTGGATTAAGGGTCATCTTTAATGAATATAGCTGAAATCAATCCCCTCCACCAACTGTGAATTTTCTTTTCTGCTATTGTAACACTGCAGAAAAGGGCACTAGTTCTAAAAACTTCGTGCAGAAGAAGCACTTTACTCAGAAAGACTGCAGTGTTTTGGTAGGAGCAAGTGGAATGATTGAAACTGTTTTCAGAACCCCTCTCTCTGGTCCTTGAAAATGGAGGCATCAGTGAATAAGGATATTTTGGTAGCTAATATGTATTGTACTAATTGAAATTATTACAAATAATTATACAATACACAAATAATTACACAAATTACACAAACAAATTTCTTGAAATATTTTTCTTAAAAACATATCCATTCTATTCACGTATATGAATGGGATGACATTTATTTATTGTAGATTTCACTATGTTTGTATACATGATTTATATATAAGCCAAATATATATATGTGTGTGTGTGTGTCTGTGTATAAATTTACAATGTAACATATATGAAATATAAACCAGTATACGAAGTTTGTGTATATCTACCTAAAATGGGAAAATGTTACAAAGATATCTTAAACATATTATAAATGTCTTACTTTAGATCAAGTTAAATTTAAATATATGCAGAGGATTTGTGACTTTTTGTTTTCCTAACGCTTTAAGGAAAAGTAGGCTCATCATTTATTTTTTTTGCACATTTTTATTGTTCTGTGTAAATGTAATTTGTTAATCCTGTGAAATTTGTCATAGATAAATTTGCTTGGATTATCTTGTCACCACCGTATCTGCATTCTTTTGTTCATTGCTTATTCATAATTTAACAGTCTGGCAGTGAGCCTTTTTGGGATGCTCACAAAAGATATATGACCTCTACCAGCTGCTACTATAACCTGCAGAATGCACAGCAAGACATTAGAAACGTGAGGATTCCTCTACTGATTAAAGTGCTCTTCATTTAAACAGTCTGTTCATAAGAATCTCAGGAATCTCTTGCTACCAGCAGTTTTGATTTTTTTTCTTCCTAACAAAAATTAGTTCTAACAATCGAATCTTCATTTGGTATGATTTTTTCCCATTATCCAAAGGAAGTTAATTCCTTGAGTACTGTTTCTTCTTTATCACGAAATACTTCAGTGTTTTATATTTGGGGCTATGAAAGGTATTCAGAAATGGTTTTATCGGACAAGAAAAAACAGAGTGGCATGAATATCTCACATCCTAATCTTAGAAGAAATGGTTGGATTTTCGAATCCAAGCACTTTATAGTTTCTACTGTAAATACCCCATATTATGTAGTATGTGGTAGATATTAAAAATAGAATGCAACTTGAAGTGTAACTGCATCTTTAGGTTTTCATTATTCTGAATTAGTTTCACATATGAATTTGTTCTCATCCCCCCGCCCCCACCTCTCTCAAGAAATCAGTAGGTCAGTTTATGAGTAATGGCTAGTTTTGCCTCTCTTCTGTGCAGGCATATGATTACGGCTCAGAATAATTCATTGCTAATCCATGCAGTATTGGTTCATCTCCATCACTCTGTTCTGTGATTAGAGCCTCAGGCCTGCTGCCTTGCTCTCCACCCTGATTTTCTTTAACTGCAACCCTTGTTTTAATATAGTTCTGTAGTCACCACTCTCCCATTCAGCCCTCTCCATTCCTCATATATATCGATTGCAGTAGATTAATATTTATTTGAAGCTATTTTTCAGACTTTGTGAAAAATGTATTCATTTCTTACTGTGAATCTTCATCTAAAGGGAGGAGAAGAGGGAAGATGTAGGATTCAGGTATGCAAGTCTTCTTATAGAATAAAGCTACTGCTTTTCCAGTCTTGATTCTTTGCTTTGGTCAATGTTGATCCTTTATACACAAAGCCGGAAGTTTAGTTTCCTTAAAAAAAAAATTAGGCAGATTAAGCTACAGTGTTGACAGTTTCTCTCTACTTTGTAACAGTTCTAAAATGGCTTTCTGTATTTTCGAAGTATACACTGCAGTCAGTACAATCACCACAGTATACATTGATCAGCTTGCATTGAATATTTTCAGACAGGGACACAAAGCTATCATTTTTGTTAACATCAGAATTTGCCAATTTTACCAGAAGGTCATCTAACAGATTTTTAAAAGACTTTGTTTCAGATCTCAGTAGTCCTGTGTTCCTTTTAATAATTACTTTCGTCTCATTGTAGCCGTGTGTTTGAAAGTGTAGGTCAATGAGGATGATTGCATTCAGAATTTCATGATCTGTGTAGTGGAACAAATTGAAAGCAAAGCCTGTATCAGTCACTGTGAAGGGAGGGTTAATTGTTACCGCTTCTCAAGCCTCTGGACAGATAAACCAGTAATGAAATACTTATTGCTCTGATATGTGAATGCTAAAGGATGAAACAATGGAAACAGGAGCAGTCTTCAGAGATAACCAAAGAGGCAAAGAAAAACGAATAAACTGGATGAAAGTACAGAACTGTGTACTGCAGTAACTCTCTTAAAAGTAATATTGTTTTTAGCCTCCTACCCATCTTTTTTCTGACAGGTTAGGGCAGAATCATATATCAGGTTGCTAAAGCCAAATAAGAATATAAATGGAAAACTCTGTTTAAAAAAAGTGTAATCCTGTGCTTTACATGAAGTCTGTATATTTTACTAAAGTAATAGGTTTCTCTTTTAAAAAATTAGCAATGTTGCATATATTAAATATTATACATGAATAAATGGTTTAAATTCTAAAATATTTTAAAGGATTGCTTTGTCTTTGAAGGGATTTTAGAGTTATTGGCCCATTGTAGACCAAAATATTGAGGAAATAGTGAAATACATAAGGAAATAGTAAAATGAGAATTAGTGTTACAAAGAAATCATCAGATAAAAATAAATACATTTAACCATTTCTTCCATATGAACTTAACATTTAAACATCTGGTAGTTACTTATATGTTGAAATGTATGCAAAAATATTTAGCCAAATTGAAGTCTTAGGCCCATGACAATCATCTCAACACAGTGGGTAGTTCTGAAAATTAATGAGAATGATAATACTGTAAAGACTGTTCCAGAGTTTGCCCAAATTCATTATCTAAGACTCTTGTTAAGAACATCTCAAAGAATTTTAACCAGGAAAATATATTAATGGTTCAAAAGCATTTCAAAACCTTGAATTATAAAAGTATAATGGAATTATATATGCAAGAGTTATAGTTAGCAACAGAGATAGCAGAAGGTATTATGAAGGCATGTTATCCCATAACCTATACTGCTATAGGACATGGATTCATCCGTAGGGTTTAATCTCATACATTCTTTTTGGTTTTTAGGACAAGAAATTGGGATCATTTAAAAAATTAAATAGAGGAATTCCTTGGTGGTCTAGTAGTTAGGACTCTCTGCTTTCACTGCCAATGGCCCAGGTTCAATCCCTGGTTGAGGAACTAAGATCCCACAAGCCACACAGCGTGGCCAAAAAAAAAAAAGAAAAAAAAGTAAAAATAAAATAAAAAGGGTTTCTTCCTACTAATACAGGGAAGCTTATAGCTATAATTTAAGTATATCTTTTAGCAGTCACTTATTTGATGCAAACAACTACTAACAAGATAGAAAATTCTTAGCAAAAAAGAAAGAGCTGTGTCATACCTTTGTATTTATCTTCAGAATGTTAAGAATTTCCAAAGGCCCTTTTCTGCGAGGTATTGATGTGGCTGCATAGCAGCTTAAACAAATGACTTGGGACATAGCCCTTTTAATGACAGTAGCACCATCCTCTAGCTGATGTGATTTTGTATATTGTAAAAGATAACTATAAGAGGGATTCTATAACATCCCTAGACTAGGATATTTAAACTGCTATTCAGATATGCTAGGGTGCAAGTCAGTTAGAGAGTCCTGAAAGTCAAGCTATACCAAGGAATGTCAGATTTTGTGTACAATAGAGGGCAGGCAAAAAGCAAGAAGTGTTCCATTCAGTTCAGTTCAGTTGCTCAGTCATGTGCGACTTTTTGTGACCCCATGGACTGCAGCATGGCAGCCTTCCCTGTCCATCACCCACTCCCAGAACCTACTCAAACTCACGTCCCTCGAGTCGGTGATGCCATCCAACCGTCTCATCCTCTGTCGTCCCTTTCTCCTCCTGCCTTCAATCTTTCCCAGCATCAGGGTCAGTTCTTCATATCAGGTGGCCAAAGTATTAGAGTTTCAGCTTCAGCATCAGTCCTTCCAATGAATATTCAGGACTGATCTCCTTTAGGATGGACTGGTTGGATCTCCTTGCAGTCCAAGAGTCTTCTCCAACACCACAGTTCAAAAGCATCAATTCTTCGGTTTTCAGCTTTCTTTATAGTCCAACTCTCACATCCACACATGACTACTGGGAAAACCATAGCTTTGACTAGATGGACCTTTGTTGGCTAAGTAATGTCTCTGCTTTTTAATATGACAGGTTGGTCATAGCTTTTCTTCCAAGGAGTAAGCGTCTTTTAATTTCCTGGCTGCAATCACCATCTGCAGTGATTTTCGAGCCCCCAAAATAAAGTCTCTCACTGTTTCCATTTTTTCCCCATCTATTTGCCATGAAATTATGGGCCCAGATGCCATGATCTTAGTTTTCTGCATGTTGAGTTTTAAACCAACTTTTTCACTCTCCTCTTTCACATGCATCAAGAGGCTCTTTAGTTCTTCTTCACTTTCTGCCATAAGGGTAGTGTCATCTGCATATCTGAAGTTATTGATATTTCCCCCAGCAATTTTGATTCCAGCTTGTGCTTCATCTGGCCTGACATTTTGCATGATATACTCTGCATGTAAGGTAAATAATAATCAGGGTGACAATATACAGCCTTAATGTACTCCTTTCCCAATTTGGAACCAGTCTGTTGTTCCTTGTCCAGTTCTAATTGTTGCTTCTTGACCTACATACAGATTTTTCAGGAGGCAGGTAATGTGGTCTGGTATTCAGATCTCTTTCAGAATTTTCCACAGTTTGTTGTGATCCACACAGTCAAAGGCTTTGGCGTAGTCAATAAAACAGGAGTAGAAGTTTTTCTGAAATTCTTTTGCTTTTTTGATGATCCAGTGAATGGTGGCAACTTGATCCCTGGTTTCTCTGCCTTTTCTAAATCCAGCTTGAACATCTGGAAGTTCACGGTTCACGTACTGTTGAAGACTGGCTTGGAGAATATTGAGTATTACTTTGCTAATGTGTGAGATGAATGCAATTGTGTCGTAGTTTGAACATTCTTTGGCATTGTCCTTCTTTGGGATTGTAATGCAAACTGACCTTTTCCAGGCCTCTGGCCACTGCTCAGTTTTCCAGATTTGCTGGCATATTGAGTGTTAACACTTTCACAGCTTCATCTTTTAGGATTTGCAATAACTCAACTAGAATTCCATCACATTCTCTAGCTTTGTTTGTAGAGATGCTTCCTAAAGCCCACTTGATTTTGCATTCCACGATGTCTGGCTCGAGGTGAGGGATAATAAACATATACTTAAGACAGGAGCCCATGGATATATCGAGATTGTCAGGGCAATACTTTATGAATTACCATCGGCCACTTGCTTGTTGTATTCTAGTTGAATAGCAGCTAATGGTGTAAGTCTTGGTGACCGGTGTCAGTCTTTTGTTATATTTGTAGGAAGTTCTGTTTTATGTAGTTTTTTCATTTGTATATTGAGTTGCTAACATTTCCTTCCTGCTATAAAATTATGTGACTACATGATTTAAATAACATGAATATATGATACAAAATAATGAACTGAAGTTATGTGAATTTTTATTCTGATGGTGTTAATATTTACATATATTCCTTATTTATAAAACTGTTAAATTAAAAATTTCAGATCAAATGTGATGCTTGCCAAGCAGGTTTCAATCACTAAAATATAGGATACCTAAGTATTTTTCTTCTATGAAAACATCTTTTAAAAGAAACTCTTATTACAAGACTGTCCAGAGGGGCATTGCAGAGGAAGCAATAAGCTGTATTAAGTTATATTTTAAAGTGACATATTATGCACATGACTGAGTGTAATGCTGAAGGAAAACTCTGGAAGTGTTCAGTGATAAATACATTTGTTGGTTAAATTCAATCAAGACAGTAGAACAACTCTGGAAATATTTCAAAACCAGATAATATACCCCAAAGAAAGAAGTTAATATAATATTTGATGGACAGGCCAGTGCTTAGGGGAATAACTAACCCCTGAAAATGTTGTGTGTTCCTAAAACATTTATAAAAGAATAAATTTCTGTAGTGAGTTAACAGCAACAATTATTTATTTATTTTTAACCTTGTTTTTGAAAGGAGCTTCCTTCTAATTCTTCTTCTTTACTTGTAAATTTAAACTGGTTTCGTGTTTTTGGAGTATACAGGAAATCCTAAAGGAAATCAACCTAAATATTCATTGAAAGGACTGCTTCTGAGCTGAAGCTCCAATATTTTAGACACTTGATGCTAGGAGCCAACTGATTGGAAAAGGCCCTGATGCTGGGAGGGATTGAGGGCAAAAAGGAAAAGGCAGCAGCAGAGGATGAGATGATTGGATGACATCACTGACTCAGTTCAGTTCAGCGGCTCATTCTTGTCCGACTCGGTGCGACCCCATGGACTGCAGCACACCAGGCCTCCCTGTCCATCACCAACTCTCAGAGCTTACTCAAATGCATGTCCATTGAGTTGGGGATGCCATCCAACCATCTCATCCTCTGTCGTCCCCTTCTCCTTCTACCTTCAATCTTTCCCAGCATCAGGGTCTTTTCAAATGAGTCAGTTCTTCGCATCAGGTGGCCAAAGTATTGGAGTTTCAGCTTCAGCATCAGTTCATCCAATGAATATTCAGGACTGATTTCCTTTAGGATCGACTGGTTGGATCTCCTTGCAGTCCAAGGGACTCTCAAGAGTCTTCTCTTAACACCGCAGTTCAAAAGCATCAATTCTTTGGTGCTCAGCTTTCTTTATAGTCCAACTGTCACATTCATACATGACTACTGGAAAAACCATAGCTTTGACTAGATGGACCTTTGTCAGCAAAGTAATGTCTCTGCTTTTTAATATGCTGTTTAGGTTGGTCATAACTTTCCTTCCAAGGAGTAAGCATCTTTTAATTTCATGGCTGCAGTCACCATCTGCAGTGATTTTGGAGCCAACCCCCAAATAAAGTCTCTCTCTGTTTCCATGTTCCCCCCATCTATTTGCCGTGAAGTGATGGGACCACATGCCGTGATCTGTTTTCTGCATGTTGAGTTTTAAACCAACTTTTTCACTCTCCTCTTTCACTTTCATCATGAGGCTCTTAAGTTCCTCTTCACTTTCTGCCATAAGGGTGGTATCATCTGCACACAGGATTGAAATAACTCAACTGGAATTCCATCACCTCCTCTAGCTTTGTTTGTAGTGATGCTTCCTAAGCCCCACTTGACTTCACATTCCAGGATGTCTGGCTCTAGGTGAGTGATCACACCATTGTGGTTATCTGGTCATGAAGATCTTTTTTGTATTGTTCTTCTGTGTATTCTTGCCATCTCTTATCTTCTGCTTCTGTTAGGTCCATACCATTTCTATCCTTTTTTGTGCCCATCTTTGCACAAAATGTTCCCTTGGTATCTCTACGTTTCTTAAGAGATCTGTAGTCTTTCCCATTCTATTATTTTCCTCTGTTTCTTTGCATTGATCACTAAGGAAAGCTTTCTTATCTCTCCTTGTTGTATCTCCAACTCAGTGGACATGAATTTCTTATCTCTCCTTTCTATTGCTATCACTGACTCAGTGGACATGAATTTGAGCTAACTCTGGGAGATAGTGAAAGACAGGAAAGCCTGGCATGCCTCAGTCCATGGTATTGCAAAAAGTTGTACATGACTTAGTGACTGTATACACACACACACATATACACATACATACATACATAGGGTGTGTGTGCATGCTCAGTCTCTCATTCTGACTCTGCAGCCCTGTGGACTGTAGCCTGCCAGGGTCCTCTGTCCATGGAATTTTCCAGGCAAGTCATACTGTAGTGGGTTTCCATTTCCTATTCTAGGGAATCTTCTTGATCCAGGGATCGAACTCATGTCTCCTATATTGGCAGGTGGTTCTTTACCACTGTGCCACTTGGGAAGCCTGTTCGTAGGGTAGACAGATTTATTAATAAATATTTATGATTGGATGAGATTTCTTGCTCCTGATAGACTGACTTTAAAATTTTTTAAATTTAATATGTTACAAATATATTTTTTGTTCCATATGTTGTCTATATGGAACAAATATATGTTTGTTTTGTTGTTGTATTATTGTTTGGCCAGGCAGCATTTGAGATCTTAGTTTCCCAGTGAGGTATCATTGGAAACATGGAGTCTTAATCCCTGGACCACTAGGGAAATCCCTAGATTAATGAGTTTTTAAGTACATGTATCATGTATGGCAAAACCAATACAGAATTGTAAAGTAAAATAAAAAATAAATAAATTAAAAATAAATAATAAATAAATACATGTATCAGTCACTTATTTATTGTTTTCTTAGAACATTTCCAATTAATGTTATTAATAGATACCATAAGAAGATAACTTTTTAAAGATAATATAAATTAATATAGATTATCCAAACATGTATTCTATATATTATCTACAGAGTAAGAGTACTTTATCTCCTTAGGGTATTATGCTTTTCAGTGATAATTTAATACCACTGATCAAAATATTTTTCCTAAAAGTACTCTGTACTTCAAGAGACAATTTTCTATTTTTCTGCTATGTAAACACTTAAGAAAAAAGTATGGTATGGTGTAAACTGGACTTCTGTAACTCCAGTTTCTCCCTCTTTACTCATCAGAGACCTTTTCTCAAAGCTGATTTTAGCTAGGTATTAGGAGATTCCTAATAGCTAGGTAAGGAGAACTGACTCATTGGAAAAGACTCTGATGCTGGGAAAGACTGAAGGCAGGAGAAGAAGGGGACGGCAGAGGATGAGATGGTGGGATGGCATCACCAACTCGATGGACATGAGTTTGAGCAAGCTCCAGAAGTTGGTGATAGAGAAGTCTGGTGTGCAGCAGTCCATGGGTTTGCAAAGAGTTGGTCATGAATGAGCTGAACTGATTAGGAGACAATCTGATTAGAACAATTTATAGTTAGGAGTAAAGCTTATTTTCATTTTTTAAAAGGAAGCAATACTAATAAACAAGTCTTTAATTGGTAGAACACAGAGAATCTTTCATGTTCTTGCCTGTCTCTCCACACCACACATATTTACCCCTCTAAGAGATATGTCGGTCAACACTTTGAAATATCTCTTCTGAAACTTTAGCAGCATCTCATCGTGACATTGTTTTAGAAATAATGTTAATTTTCTCACATTATTGAGTGTAAAAATGGAAATGTCATAAGCTGAGTTAAATGCACGCGGTATACACATTTTCCTTGCTAACCATTTTTTTTTTCTTTTCTAATTAAAAGTCTCTCACTATGGTATAGAGCTAGTACAAAGAGAAGAGATTTAGAATTGAGTGGTAGGCTGTGATACCAAGGTTGCAAGTGTCCACTTAGTGCTGAAATAGAATTTAAACGGGGAATTTATAGATGGCTATAGTGTTCTTTGTAGAAAGGAATCTGCAGCAGGTGTTTAGATTTGGGTTGAACCAAACTATAACAGACTCAACAAGATCCATCCCATCCCCACTTCTTCTCAAGTTCATTTTACTAAGTCTTGCTCCAAGGGCAGATGTTACCGTCTAGCTATATTTTGCTGTCATTCACTTGAAAGCAGATTTAGTCTATACACGGTCACAAAAACTTTTGATAGACTCTGATTGAGTGTGAACTCTCCTAACTTAGGCAGGAATTTTTAACCCATGGTCCATCAGTGTTATACCAGTATGTGAATGGGCTTCAGGGGATCCAAGAAATGGCATATTTATACATTTTCACCAGTTACTCAAGGGAGTATATTTATCCTGAAAATCTGTGTCAAGAATTTTGAAGAGCCTGATACTTTATCCTACGTGCAAGCTAATAAGTTCACCTGCTGCAGTTTAATGGATACTGGTAGAAGATGCAAGACCTTTGATTCAGAGATGAAGAAAAGTTAAGTTTAATACAGCATTAGCAATTGCCGGGGTATCAGCATGTAATTCTCTGAGCCCCAATTCCTATAGGATGGTGCAAAGAGGACTAGATAATATCTGCACACACAATAGCTTGTGTTACAAGAACTTAGGGACTCTAAATCTTTTAGAGATGTATTCTTTTTCCTCAGAGGGAGAAACATTAGCTCTATCTTCCAGAGCCATTCTCTACACAAGCAAACTTCAGTGGACAGTTTGGAGCAAAGGATAGTTAGTACCTTGCCTGCAAGATGCTCAGAAATGCAAGAGACTCATGGAAACTTGTCTCTCATTGATCTGAATCACTGTTGTGGGGATTATTATAGATGAGAGGATCTAGAGCTGAAATAGTCCTATAGAGATTCTTGGAGCTTAATGCAAAATGAAGTCAGCTATTTGGACAGAAAGTGACCAAGGTTTCAAGTATGTAATCTTTCCAAAATGATATGTGATGCAGAATCTTAGTCTTAATCATGATTCAGTAGTGGACAGATCCTTATGATGTTAATGTTTTCACATTCTAATATATTACATCATGGCAGGTATCTATCCTATTTTTAAGCTTGCTCTCTTCCTGATTTGTTCTATTTATCCATACATTTTAACTTCCCAAGGGTTCACTTTGTGCCTTTGCTGTATATTATTTAAGCTTTTCCATCACTCAGTAAGATGTGTTTGGCAATATCTTCACTTTACAGGTAAGGTCATAGTTAGTAAGGATTTGAAACTAGACTCAAACCTGTTTGTGTTGAGTTAGTATAGAGTAGAAATGACATCCTGATACTAGCTTCCTTCTGTCTCCTTTAGAGTTATTTTCTGTTTTCAATCTTTATTCTGGGGCTTTTCTATTAATGCTATTAATTCTATCTGATTAATGCTATAGGTCCCATCTTCTATATTGCCTTTAACACATTCCATTGGCTTATAGGTGCTGAGTCTTCTTGCATCCTGAAATTTTACAAAATCATAACCTTTCTTATCTTCTGATTTCATCGTTAACTCTCTCTATAAAGCTAATGATTACAATTGCAAAATAAACAGATCATCAAAACTTGCTGATCACACCTAGCATTATGCTGAAGTATTACATTAAAGATTATTATGAGGAGATTATGATATTGTTTAGCAAGTTACAGTCTACAGTTCTTTTTCCCACATAGTTTTTACAACAATCACAAGTGGACAGATTTCCATTTTGTGAGTTATGGTGGCATGGGTTATAATACATTCCTGTCTTTTGCATAGCATGGCACTTTTGAATATACCTTAATTTAATGATGTGTCGCACTTGAAAGTCTTGGTTAAAATAACTTGTGCATGTATGTTCCGTTGCCAAGTCACATCCTACTCTTTGCAACCCCATGGACTGTAGCCTGCCAAGGTTCTCTGTTCGTGGGGTTTTCCAGACAATACTTGGAGTGGGTTGCCATTTCCTCCTCCAGGGTATCTTCCCAACCCAAGAATCGAATCTGTGTCTCCTGCATTGGCAGGTGAATTCTTTAACCACCGGTAAGCCCCAAATAACCTGTGGTTTATAGTCAAGTCAGATTCAACTATAAATTTGGTGTTTGCCTCCTGTCAATGCCCAATCACTTGGCGTGTTGTTTTCCCCTTTTCTAGTCTTTTAGCCCAATTTTTATCCCAATAGAATTTACAGATACCATTCTAATATAGTTTAATGCAAATTCATTATCAGAACACGGCCTGATAGCTAATACACTGAGACCCAAATATCCTCTGTTGGGTGCATTCCCTAATTATTTTCTGCATGGGGATGTTTATATAAATGACAAACAAGTGTCTGTAGATAGTGCTGAAATATCAAACTGGAAAGTGCTCTTGAAGAGGTGACAGTGGGACATGGAAATTGTCTATCAACAGATGCGTGAACAGATCATAGTTCGTTAGTAGAATCTATCATTAAAATTCTACGTGTCCATATCCAGGGTAGAGGACTGTTAACCAAAGTAATGGATGATAAAGAAATGTTATAGTTCTTCCAAGCTTGTTTTTCTAGAGATTGTGACCTCTTCGGAAGGGAAGAAATTAGTCTCCTTCATTTTGCATGCCCAATGGTGAAACACGTTCTTGGAACAGAGTTCCACTGGGAACACTGAATGAAGGGATGAATGAATTCCAGTTCTAGTTATACTTATTTTGTATTTATGTTTCATTAAAGAAATCCTCCATATCTGTCAGAAACCTACAACCACCCTTTGCATACCATGATAATGGCCACTGATCTAAAAAAAGAAATTTTGAGAGAAAATTAAGCATTTTATAAATCATTTTTTACAAATGCTTAGAAATTTCTAGTCTATTCTGGGTTTCAGAGCTGAATTCTTTACATTATTAAGAGTATACCCTTGTAATTCTACAGAGTATAGTCTTAGATTCAAGATGTGTCAGGACTCTCTATTAAGCAAGGAACCAAGAAAATCAATTAGAACCAAATATACCATTGATAGTGTCTTTACTTCCAAATGATAGCACCAAATGGATGAAATCTGGAACAGTGGAATATCTCCAATTAGAATCATATTAGACCTATTTTACAGTCAATTATAGTTCCATAAAATTTGAATTTCATTAATTCTGTATTTCACAAAATTGTACCTATAATAATTTAAGTTGATTAAGCCAAAATTTTAAAAAATTTAATCATGTAAAATACAAGAGATTACAAAGAGGCTGACATTTTTCTAGGGATCTTTAGAAGGACTGTTCATCCATCCCATGACTATGTGTACATAGTACCTATAACAACGATCTTTGCACAGAAAATCACATGTAAGCATACAATGAAAAACACTGATTAATTTTGCTTTTTGCCATGATTTATTAATAGTGGTGAAGATTGTTACTTTTATAAAAACCAGTAGAGGGATAAAATTTGGTAAACTTGGTTGAACTTAATATATATAAAGAAACAAAATAATTAATAACTCTGGGGAAAGAATGAATCAGTAGTTCAAATATACTAATTCCTTTCTGTCTTTACTCTGAACATTGTTCACTTTCTCCAAAGTTTATTATCTACTGTCACTGAATTTTGTCTTCAGTGGTGGTCAGGCATGGTCAAATATATTGATATATCTCAAATAATTTTAGGAATAAAATTTAACTAGAAATTTATTAATGTATGGTAAAGAGGCACATTTAATTCCCTGAACCCAAAGTAACGTCTGACACGTTGATATATATACATAAATACCTCTACACACACATATTCACACAGACTGTATGGATGGAAACAGAGCTCCCACCTGTAACACAGTTAGAAATTCTACTGTGTTAATAATAAGGACTGTTTAATGGGCAGAAGCTTTCTATTTGCGCAAGGAGACCACTGAGCTCCAGAAATGAGTATGACTGTGCATGGCTATTTGGTCTGGTGTCCCAGCGTGGTAATGACTGGATTTATTTTGTCCAGGTCTACTCTGGCTTCCCAACTCCAGGTGAAAATGTTCTTTTATATGTTCAGTATCGATTTAGAGAGACTGTTCTCTTTCTGAAAAACACAGGCCATCTCTGGACTGTGTTTTTCTACCTGGAAAATTTGAGCGACTGCACATATGTTGTACAGTTTTAATAATAATACATTAATAGTTACTGTTTATTGCATTATTCATGTGTCAGACACAGTGACAAGCTCTTTAGCATGTTATCTTAACTTTTTCAGCATTTGAGTTTGCTAATTTGTAACTCATGTTTGCTATCTTAAAATGTTGCTCACTATAAGCATTTATTTTCTATTCCAGGTATCTATTTTACATGTGTGTCATCTCTTAGAAATTATGAAAGCTGCAAAATTTCACTTTGTTTGACCCAGTCACTCTCTTACCCGTCTGTGTCTCAGTTTGGAGAATGTATACTTCTTGAATTTGGTGGCAAAATCAAAGTAAGCATTATGAACTTATGGAAGTTCTTATTTTCCTCTCAGTTTTATAGTTTAGGACATTTGTAGCCTAAATATAGAAGCTATCATTATCAAATCATTGCTGTTACACTCCTTGCTCCCTACCTCAATGCAGTACAGGAAAATTTCAGTGTAGCTTTTACACCTGGCTGCTGTTTCTATGCTCCTTTATCTCAGACTCACTCAGCATTTCTTTAAATATACTTCATCAGTTCCCTTAAAGTTGGACCTTTCCATTTTCAAGTGCAACCTAAAGTTTTGTTTTTCTTTTAGAAAAAAACCTGTGACCCCAATCTCTACTTTGATTTTTATTTCTTGTTATCCTTATAAATTCTTTAAAAGGAAAACCCTACTCTCCCCAAATAACTGAATGCTTCCAGAAGTTCTTTCTCACCCCATGAACTTACCAGGACTTTCAGGTTTTCCCAGCCAACTATAGTCCCCTTCCTTGAATAGCTCCACACTGGAGCTGACCTGCTACCAACAGACACTCTCAGTCTTTATCTCCATAATCTCTTGGCAGCATCGGATGCTTCTGATCACTCTTTCCTTTTTGTGACACTCTGGTCCCTTGACTTGCATGATGCCATGCATTTCTGGTATTCCTCCTAGCTCTCTGTTGTTCAGGGTTCTCGCCTCATTTTCTACTCCCTACAGGAGTCTACCATTCATTTCCATGGTTCATAAAAGCGAGTAAAGATGCTGACAACACCACACTTGCCTTTTGACCAGTGTCTCTCCTGATCTCTAAACCCATATACACAGTTGTCTGTTGACCATAGGCATTCATATGTCCACTGGGCGCTTTAAAATCAAGGGGACCCAAAATTTACTGTATAGTGTCTGCACATGGTATGTATCTTGTTCTGTCAGACTGTTGGCAAATACACTTCTGTTTGCTTTAACCGTTGAAATCTGGGCTATCTTTCTTATTTTTCTTTTGATATTCTGGTTTCTGGACACACTACTTATTTTGATAGATTCTTTACGTGTTTATTTGCCTTGATGTTTTTGTTTGTAAACTTTTGCATTGTTTCATATTCCCCAGAAACCACAAATTCTTTATATTTAGTCTGACTTTTGATAGAAGATACCTGGTGTTTAATAGGTGTGTATTTGCACACCTTAAGGGTAAATCAAATAAAGACTCCAAAGATGAATATTGACCTGGAGTAAGTTTGGACAATTGAAATAAGCTAAGCATTTGAAAGAACTGTGTTTACAATTATAGAAGTAAATACTTCACATACTATGATTGTAATGTCATTTTGTCATTTTAAGACTTGTTTCTTTTGAGAAATCTGCAGTTTGCATGAATTGTGTTCAAGTCTCTGGCAAACACAGACTTAATTATGACTGTGATAGCAGAGGAGGGGGTCCGTTCAGTGGGAGCCCCGAGAATGAGCACCTGGTGCTCAGTTGGGCATTGCCACTTTGTGTTGAAACCCCTGAGTATCTTCAGGTTTACAGAGGTGAACAGCTTATTCTCTGAATCCCTCAGGTAGTAAGTATGAATGTAGTACTGTTATGTACAGTCCATCTCATACCCCTTTGTGGAGTATGCTGACCGAAGTCAGGTAGCTTATGAAAAGCATCAGTTCAGTTCAGTTCATTTCAGTCGCTCAGTCGTGTCTGACTCTTTGTGGCCCCATGAATCGCAGCACGCCAGGCCTCCTTGTCCATCACCAACTCCCGGAGTTCACTCAAACTCGCGTCCATCGAGTTGGTGATGCCATCCAGCCATCTCATCCTCTGTTGTCCCCTTCTCCTCCTGCCCCCAATCCCTCCCAGCATCAGAGTCTTTCCCAATGAGTCAACTCTTCGCATGAGGTGGCCAAAGTACTGGAGGTGCAGCTTTAGTATCATTCCTTCCAAAGAAATCCCAGGGCTGATCTCCTTCAGAATGGACTGGCTGGATCTCCTTGCAGTCCAAGGGACTCTCAAGAGTCTTCTCCAACACCACAGTTCAAAAGCATCAGTTCTTCGGTGCTCAGCTTTCTTCACAATCCAACTCTCACATCCATACCTGACCACAGGAAAAACCATAGCCTTGACTAGACAGACCTTTGATGGCAAAGTAATGTCTCCGCTTTTCAGTATGCTATCTAGGTTGGTCATAACTTTCCTTCCAAGGAGTAAGCGTCTTTTAATTTCATGGCTGCAATCACCATCTGCAGTGATTTTGGAGCCCAAAAAATAAAGTCTGACCCTGTTTCCACTCTTTCCCCATCTATTTCCCATGAAGTGATGGGACCGGATGCCATGATCTTCGTTTTATGAATGTTGAGCTTTAAGCCAACTTTTTCACTCTCCTCTTTCACTTTCATCAAGAGGCTTTTTAGTTCCTCTTCACTTTCTGCCATAAGGGTGGTGTCATCTGCATATCTGAGGTTATTGCTCTTTCTCCCAGCAATCTTGATTCCAGCTTGTGTTTCTTCTAGTTCAGCGTTTCTCATGATGTACTCTGCATATAAGTTAAATAAGCAGGGTGACAATATACAGCCTTGACGTATTCCTTTTCCTATTTGGAACCAGTCTGTTGTTCCATGTCCAGTTCTAACTATTGCTTCCTGACCTGCATATAGGTTTTTCAAGAAGCAGGTCAGATGGTCTGGTATTCCCATCTCTCTCAGAATTCTCCACAGTTTCTTGTGATCCACACAGTCAAAGGCTTTGGCATAGTCAATAAAGCAGAAATAGATGTTTTTCTGGAACTCTCTTGCTTTTTCCATGATCCAGCGGATGTTGGCAATTTGATCTCTGGTTCCTCTGCCTTTTCTAAAACCAGCTTGAACATATGGAAGTTCACGGTTCACGTACCACTGAAGCGTGGCTTGGAGAATTTTGAGCATTTCTTTACTAGCGTGTGAGATGAGTGCAATTGCGCGGTAGTTTGAGCATTCTTTGGCATTGCCTTTCTTTGGGATTGGAATAAAAACTGACCTTTTCCAGTCCCGTGGCCACTGCTGAGTTTTCCAAATTTGCTGGCATATTGAGTGCAGCACTTTCACAGAATACCTCATGTCTAATGTTATATGTGATCCTTCATTTTCATTTTCTGTTATTTATGATTAATTGTTAATTAGGTAGAATCTGTAGCATTTCCTATCCTTCCAGATTTGTATCAGGGGGCTTTAGAAGAAAAGAGGATATTTGATTATAAGATAGTAATCAAACACATGGAAGAACTTTAAAATAGAAATTATGCAGGAGGGTTTCCTTACGTTTTCTACTTTCTGTATTTAAATAGATTCCCCCCCCCGACTTAAATATTCTTTTTTTAAAATTTTATTTATTTGGTTTATCTGTGGCTGTGTTGGGTCTTCATTGCTGTGTGTGAGCTTCCTCTAGTTGCGGCGAGCTGGGGCTGCCTTCTAGTTGTGATGTGTGGGCTTCTCCTTGGACTTCTCTGTTGTGGGGCACAGGCTCTAGGTCTTGTGGCCTTCAGTAGTTGCAGCTTTGAGGCGCTGGAACACAGGCTCAGTAGCTGTGGCACAGGGGCTTAGCTGTTCTTCAGCATGTGGGATCTTCTCAGACCAGGGGTCGAACCCATGTCCTTGGCATTGCAAGGTGGATTCTTAACCACTGGACCACCAGGGAGGGCCCCTGACTTAAATATTCTTTATAGTCATTAACTAACTCATGCAAGGAGTTTCGGAGAGAAGCAGAAAAAACAATGTTTATTACAGTAGCCATGGAGAAGCTGTGTATATTATATGATTATATCCTTGAATATGTCTTGGAACAGGACAAAAGTGAAAGTAAAATCCTGCATTAATATAAAAAGAATCTGTTCAAATACACATGGAAACTAAAGAGACCTATCTCTTCCTGTGCCCCAGAGGTAGTTGGCTGAGAGAGCGTCTTAGACAAACCACCAAGAACATCACAGTGGAATGTCAAATTATAGACATTTTGTCAGGGTTGAGGGTGGGGGAAGCAGTTATGCTGTATACTGTTACAGCTTTTATTAATTCAAAGAAAATGAAAATGATTTTCCTCATTACTCCATCAGCTAGTCAAATGTCATACATTTGAGTTTTTAGACATTATTTTTATCCTTTACTATAGAATATAATCTTTGCTTATCCATGAATTTTATTTACACAAAATGTATACTTAATGTTTAGCATAAAATGAGGAAAAAGCAGAGGACTTATGTAAAACTTAATAGTGATACTTTTAAGAAATAGGAGGAGATGAAAACCTGCAGTAAGACAGCTTCATTTAATCCTAAGAACACTGACAGCACTATATTGTGTTTCAGTTTGTTGTGTTTTCCTCAGCATATGTGTTTAAACATATTCACCGACCTCTGGAAGTATTTAGAGAAATGTTTTTGCTGCTTAATTCCCCACGTAAATGGCAATTTCATGGTAGTTCTTGAAATAAACATTTTTAAACTTGAAAATATTTTGTTGCTATTTCCATTACAGAAACAAATATTTAAAACCCAAAGTAATATTTTACCAGTAATTTTAAACCTAATAACATTTCTCTGAAAAAATGTGTATTCCTATCTGGTTGTAGTGATGCCATCTTATGTTGGTTTTGCTGTCTTTCACACAAAATCTGTATAACATGTTATGATAAATTGCTGTATATCTCAAATTGAAGATGCCCCTGGGTTAGTCATAGTGTGAGGATTTCCTGATACTCTGTATTGCCACATGCTCCATCTTCATCATCATCACCATCTTTGTGATGAAGGCAACATGTATTGAACTCTTTCTGGATCTCAGGCCATGTGCTCAGAGGATTAAACACGTTATCTCGTTTAATTTCCAGATAAACCCTCTGAGGAAGACATCTAACAACCATTTCTTGGGTGGGAAACTGTCTTCTCTGCTAATCAGCTGTGGTCTTATTTTAATTCTTTTAGAAAGCTATATTTTAGTGGTAAATACAAAGTAAAAGAATGAAGAAAGTAGTTCAGACGTCCAAATACAGAACAGCATATGCTATTCAATTGTCTAAGTTAAATACTCAAGTAAATAATCAAACACAAGTATGAAACCCCTCACATAATTTTCATTTGCAATTATGGAGTCATAATTCAATGGCAACCCACTCCAGTACTCTTGCCTGGAAAATCCCATGGACGGAGGAGCCTGGTAGGCTGCGGTCCATGGGGTCGCTAGGAGTCGGACAGGACTGAGCGGCTTCACTTTCACTTTTCACTTTCATGCATTGGAGAAGGAAATGGCAACCCACTCCAGTGTTCTTGCCTGGAGAATCCCAAGGATGGGGGAGCCTGGTGAGCTGCCGTCTATGGGGTCGCACAGAGTTGGACACGACTGAAGCGACTTAGCAGCAGCAGCAGCAATAAGCAGTTAGAAAAAATGAATGCTTTAAAAAAAAAAAAAAACAAGTATTTTGGTACAGTGTCATATTGTTTCTTGCTATTATTGAGAAACTGTGTGATTCTGTTTGAGTTTAGGGCCTTACTATATTAGCGGGAGGGAGAGGACAGGATGGTAATGAAATGTTTTGAAGGTCTTCCTACTATAAATGCTGATATCCTGCAAAATGAGTTGGTTGATTAATATTGGTTTGAACTGAAAAAT
The DNA here is from genome assembly GCF_014754425.2 of Oryx dammah. NCBI lineage: Eukaryota > Metazoa > Chordata > Mammalia > Artiodactyla > Bovidae > Oryx > Oryx dammah. Next base: position 26,124,595 of record NW_024070200.1, on the reverse strand, counting down.
ATAAAGACTGATGTTTATTATTGAAATTGTTAAAAATGAATTTCAAAACTAAAAACTATTAAACACTACTGATTTATTTCGAACTGCAAGTAATAGCATCAGCATAAAGTTAGAACTAGACAGATCATTTAATAAATGATTAATAAATGATGAAAAATGCTCTCTTAAGAAGAGTTTATATTTCTAAATGGAACTGTTTTAAGTGCAGGCATTAATAAGAGATAAATTACTAGCATTATATGAAATTTAAAAATATACTAAAGTTTAGGAAGGTATACCACAATTTTAAACCACATTGCTTCTAATTCAAGATCTCTTTATCGCCTTCCCTTCTGAAAGGTATTTATTGTTTCAGTGGGTACTATCCAGTGACTTTTCTTATTGTTAGTGGTAATAGGTAATGATCTTGAAGAAACTCTGGATAGAATTTAATGATAAAAATGACACTTTCTGGGACTAAGGAGGTTTCTTTTAAAACATAAGCAGTTCTGAATGCAAATATATAATGGCAAAACATGTCTTTTTGGATTTTCTATAATAAACCCTGTATTAGCTATCTTTTAGATTTTAAATACAGAGTAACATTTGATGAGAGCTTTGCCAAGTGAGGGAAGACAGCAGATAAGGGCATTAAATGGAAACAATGAGCTGCTAAAAAAGATAATGGATTGGGCTGTTCCAAAGCAATCTGTGTGTGGGGGCGCGGGGAGGTGACAGGCAGGAAGAAACTTTGAAAGTGTGTTCTTCAGCTTTTTGAAGAATGGTCCTCTTTTAGCTCAAAGTGCTGGCTACAGGAAGAGAGCGTGGAGTGGATATGCTTGTATCCTTGACACTGAGGAGGGTGTACTGGCTCCCTGAGTACGCTTAAGGATGTGTTGGCCTGCAGCTTCTAGCCAGCCCATCTCCTTCCCAGGGAAGAACCATTTAAGAGACAGAAGCAGTCGTTAGTGTTATGATCAACTTTGAAGTTAGAATAGAGCTCCCCATTTTGATGTTTAAATTAATTTTATGTTTGAAATAAACATATTCAGTCTTTAGCTGGAACTTTGTACATAATTCAGTGAGATAATTCATGGAAAATTCTTTATTGGTTATAAAGGTCTATATAAATACTAAGTAATAGTTGCAAGACAAAAAATCCTGATGCTTGGTATTTAGGGCTTTTGTTATTGTTACAGAAAAAGGAAAAGTAGACTGGGGAGAAGCTGTGGTTTGGGGGAGTCTAAGATGCCATTGGAGAAGGCAATGGCAACCCACTCCAGTACTCTTGCCTGGAAAATCCCATGGACGGAGGAGCCTAGTGGGCTGCAGTCCATGGGGTCGCTAAGAGTCGGACAGGACTGAGCGACTTCACTTTCACTTTTCACTTTCATGCACTGGAGAAGGAAATGGCAACCCACTCCAGTGTTCTTACCTGGAGAATCCCAGGGACGGGGGAGCCTGGTGGGCTGCCGTCTATGGGGTCGGACATGACTGAAGCGACTTAGCAGTAGCAGCAAGATGCCATTACTTAATGGAAGATACCGTTTTCACTGACTCTTCTTCCTCGGTAGACCTGAAAACTGTATTCAAATAATAATTATTCTGACTTCCCTAAAATTTGAGTTCCAAAGTGATCATACTTATAAAAATAATGCTAGACTATAACTACTAATCTCCAAAACAATATTGTCCCCACCTGGGACATTTTTTCAGCTCTCTGTTTTACTTTTTGCTACACTAAATATGACAAGTACTCTTTGATTTATGCTAGACTCTGTGCTAAAACTATCTTTTGCATTACCCATTCCTTATTCAACCCTGTAGGATAGGTGATATTGTTGCTATTTTATAAATAAGGGTGCAGCAGTACAGAGGTTAAGTAAATTGCCCAAGGTCACACAGCTAGTAAATTTTATAATCAGGATACCTACCCAGGTCCCCTGAACTCCAGATCCTAGGTTCCTGTCTCATGTACCAGATATTTTATAATAAATGGGCTGAGCTTCCTCCCATCATTATTTTCACCATTTAAATTAAAAAAAAAATCCAGTTGTTATTATATACATCTATTGTGATGTAAATAGAAGATAAATAAATATTTCAATGAAGACATTTAAAATTCCATATGAGTAGAGGAAATTCTAAAGATTTAATTGAAGTATCTGTTGTAAATCAAGGGTCTTCCCTGGTGGCTCAGTTGGTAAAGAATCTGCCTGCAATGCAGGAGACCCGAGTTCGATCCCTGAGTCAGGAAGATTCCCCTGGAGAAGGAAATGGCAACCCACTCCAGTATTCCTGCCTGGGAAATCCCATGGACAGAGGAGCCTGGTGGGCTACAGTCCATGGGGTCTCAAAGAATGGAACACGACTTAGCAACTAAATCTGCCTACATTGTAAATCATGCATGCTAAGTCACTTCAGTTGTGTCCAATACTGGGTTGCCATTTCCTTCTCCAGGGGATCTTCCCAACCCAAGGATTGAACCTGAGTGTCTTATGTCTCCTGCATTGGCAGGTGGGTTCTTTACCACTGGCACCACAGCCTGTTTATTCTGCCAGAGAAGAAGTTTGGACATTTAAAAAGGTATAATTAGAGAAGCATTAAGAAATGACAGTTGTGAAAATCTAACCAAACTATTTAAAAAATTATTAATATATATGCCATATATAATGTAAGTGTATATGAAATGTTTTGATTTGAATCATTGGTGTTAAAATTCTTAAGATGATCTGGGTTGGAGTCTTATATATATATTAAGCTATATTACATCAATGAATTTACCAGGTTTATACTTGGAATGTAATTACAGATTACATGTTTCCTAAATCCAATAATAAAGTATAAAAATGGTATATTTTCAAGTTTTAAATCACATTACTTTTCATAACCAATATACTTATATAATACCATTTATTATCTAACACAGTTCCTGAGGGATAGGAAACTTGAAATATCTCCTGGGTGGTTCTGGCTCAGGGTCTTTCACGAGATTGCTGTCAAATGCTGCCTAGAGTCTTGCTTCCAAGGTGGCTCAGCTCATGTGGTTGTTGGCAAACCTCAGTTCTTTGCTGGATGTTGAGTCTCATTTCCTTACCCGCTAGACTCTTCCTAAGCTGCCTCAGTGTCCTTACAGTAGCAGCTGGCTTACATCAGATTGCGTGATGAGAGACAGAAAGAGGGTCTGAGGAGAGACCCTAAATGAAAGCTGCAGTCTTTTCGGTCCTTATCTTGGAAATGTCATGTCATATTTCGTTGGTCACAGGGACCAGCCCTGCTACAGTGTGGACTGGAACTACGCAAAGTGAAATACAAGGAGGTGAGGGGTTATTGGGACCCATCCTGGAGGCTGGTTACCACAGAACTATTTCATTAGGGAAAACATATGCCAATAATGTCCTAAAGTTTTTAAAAATTGAAGTATAGTTGATGTACAATATTATATGTTACATGTATATGATATAATGATCACAGTTTTTACAGGTTATACTCCATTTATAGTTATTATAAAATATTGGCTGTATTTCTTATGTTGTATAATCTATCTTTGTAGTTTATTTTGTACATGATAGTTTATGCCTTTGAATCTTCTACCCCTGTACTACCCCTCCTACTTTTCTCTCCCTGCTGCTGCTGCTGCTGCTAAGTCACTTCAGTTGTGGCCAATTCTGTGCAACCCCATAGATGGCAGCCCACCAGGCTCCCCCATCCCTGGGATTCTCCAGGCAAGAACACTGAAGTGGGTTGCCATTTCCTTCTCCAATGCATGAAAGTGAAAAGTGAAAGTGAAGTCGCTCAGTCATGTCCGACTCTTAGCGACCCCATGAACTGCAGCCCACCAGGCTCCTCCATCCATGGGATTTTCCCTGCAAGAGTACTTCTAGTAACCACTAATTTGTTCTCTTGAGTCTGTTGATTTTTTTAATTGTTGTTGTATTCACAAGTTTGCTGTGTTTTTTATGTCCCACATATAATTGATATCATACAGATTACCCTAAAGGTTTTGAGATGATATGGCCCACACTGTGTCCCAAAAATTGCAGGTAAAAAAAAAAGTCTGAACCAAATGCTCTTCCTGCTTTGCTGATTTTGTGGAGTTGAATGTGTAGGTTTTGATGGAATTTGTTATATCAGACAAATGGAAGAACTTTAGGCGCTGGATTTGAGTGTCTGCTTTCCCATTTCCCACTGTGCTACTTCTGAATCTCATAAGATTAATATTAGCCTTGTAGACTTGCAGGTCCTAGCTGCAAAAATCTTACTCTGGTGATGACAAATCAATGGTAGATAGTGGAATTAGTAGATGTATAGACAAAAATGTTTATTTTTAGAAACATCTTTTAGAGAAAAGAGGCATTAGAAATTAATTTTTGTGCCCTGCCATAATTTAGAAAAGAATATCAGGTGGGATTGCCTCTTGTTACTAAATAAGTGAAAGAAATTCATGTTACTAATAATTTAACATAATGAAACTAATTGAGAAGAGCAAAGAGACACAGGCATGTAGGTTGAATGAGACATGGAATTAAAACTGTTTTTTAAGGGTATTTGCAGTAGTGGGGACTAACATTTTAAAACATGTTTAGATATCTGGCTAGTAATGAAAGTGATTTTATAAACCTGGGAAGGACAGTTTAAAACATAGGATAAAAGGAGTCAAGTCAGTGGTACAACAGCTGAACTTGATTTTGGTTCTCTACTGTCAGTTTGTCCTGGGTTAGATATAGATTAACATCTAAACATTCTGTTTTTGAGGAAAGGCAAGGTGTGGGTCCTCACAGTTTAGTTGCTGCCTTCGGCTGCTTCTCTTACTCTTAAGCTCTATGACTTCATTTATTTTCCAGCCCAGAGACCTAACCTAGTATGTCCATCTTGATTCTTCTGCAGAGTTTCATTTTTTCCCCCTTACCTTTACAATAGGAATAGAACTTCTTTCTTACTTTTTATTTGTATTGTTAATGAAAGTATGTATTCAGAAAAGTCCATACAACATTTATATACAGTTTTAAAATAATTATAAAAATAGTTATCTTACTGTTTTCTTTTTCTGGAGCTGTTGAAACAAAGCCCCACACCCTGGGTGCCTTATTGTCTCAGCTTTCTAGAGGACAGAAGACCAAGATCAAGGTGTAGGTAGGGTTGGTTCCTTCTAAGGATGATGTGGGAGACTGCATTCCCTGCTTCTCTGCTAGCTTCTGGTGGTTTTCTGGAAATCTTAGGCATTCCTTGGCTTGTTGGTGTATCACCCCCATCTCTGCCTTCATCTTCACATGGTGTTCTCCCAAATTTTTCCTTTTTTATAAGTACACTGATCATACTGTATCGAAGCCCATAACTACAGCTGTAAAGGCCCTGTTTCCAAATAAGTTCAGATTCTTAGGTACTGGAGTTAGGACTTGAACATGACACTTACCCAGGGAAGACAAATGTTACAACCATCTCAGAAATGACCACCCGGAGGTGTGCACGCCCCTCTCCTTCCTGTGGCAGCTATGATCTAGATGCTGTGAGAAAGATTTCTTTATAGGCTTACCATTTGTGCAGCATTTTTAACAAATGTATATATTTTGTTTAGACTTCTTTCATGAAATGGATAGGTTTTAAAAAGTAGGACTGACAGTTATTTGCCAGGTATATAATGTTATCTTTAATTCCTAAGGGCAATATTTATTGTATATTTAATAAATAATATTTCTTTAAAATGCCCACTTTGATAGGTTAAAAAAAATAACTTAAAAATAATACTTATATCAGCAGGAAAAATAGAAGTAATATGTTACTTCATTAAAATAAGCTCCATTTTGGATTGCATTTTAATTTTTTATGTAGATTGCCTCATCATTTCAGGTGTCAGTTTTCCTGGAATGCATTCTGTCTCCCCAATTTGTTCCTTTGTAATGAAATTTATGATTGTGTTTTCCAAACTTATTATTACTAAAGACTCAGAGTATTGTGTTCATTCTAGACCAATGGCAGCCCACTCCAGTACTCTTGCCTGGAAAATCCCATGGACGGAGGAGCCTGGTGGGCTGAAGTCCATGGGGTCGCTAAGAGTCGGGCACGACTGAACAACTTCACTTTCACTTTTCACTTTCATGCATTGGAGAAGGAAATGGCAACCCACTCCAGTGTTCTTGCCTAGAGAATCCCAGGGATGGGGAGCCTGGTGGGCTGCCGTCTGTGGGGTCGCACAGAGTTGGACCCGACTGAAGCGACTTAGCAGCAGCAGCAGCAGACCAATTTAGAAATACTTTAATCTTGTATAAACTTATTAAGATATATTCAGGTCTTGCCATTCTTTTTTAGCTATTGATAGAAGTCTACCAGTGGGACCCTTGGTGAGCCTGAGATATCCTGTATTGTAAACATTGCCAGTATAATACTAGTTAGAATCAAAGAAACTTGATATTTTAGTTTCCTTGTCCAGCCTTATTTAAGAACAAATGTAAGACTTTCCTCAGATTAAAAATAAAGTACCAAAAATAGTTTATGTCCATTACTGCCTTTGACAGTTCCTAAAGATCAAGGTTACTCAATCACACACACACTCTCACGCACGCATGAATGCATGCACGTATAACCTTTGCTGAAATCTCCAGTGGGAAAGAACAGTGAAATTCCTTGCAATCACATTTTTGCTTTAATTAAAGTCTTCAACCCCTAAGTACAGATGGTTGCCAAATTTTAAATGACCCATAATAAATCCAACAGGTTGCCCCTGTTCACCCATTGCTCTCTTCCTTATTAGAATCCCTGCTGTGTCTACTGTTGGAAAATGCGTAAAAGCAGCACTTTGCCACTTCTTGTAATCCTTTCATATTTGTTGTTGAATGACCTATATTTTTAGAAGGTTCCTTGTGAACAGTGAGTCCAGGGATGGGAAAGAGAAGCAACAGATGGATTAGGATAGAGAAGCTCACCTCCAAAGTTGGCTCATTACAGATTTGTGTCAAGAAAGTCTCCCCTACATGGTGGAAATGTTAACCTCACATTGATGGGAGATGGGTTGGTGATGGAACAGAGTAGCACACGCTTCCCTTTTACAAGACAGATACTCTTGGAAGCACCCTTGCAAATGAGTGTGATCACATTGCCTTCATTCTTCTTCCTGAAGTAAAGAGAGGACTTAGGGTCTGAAAGGTAATGTTTTTAATGATGGTTAGGGACCCTTCTGTGATATAGGAAGGGGAGTGATTATTAATATTTGAAAGGCACTTTCAGCTTTGTTTGTGGGCAAGAGAAGCCTCTTAAGGAAGGTAAGATCTTAATAACACATTCATTTATTTGGAGTTTTTGCCTTGAGCTAACTCCAAACCCAAACAAGGAATAGGGTAGCATGGGGTTGATTTAATTTTTTTTAATTTCCTTTTTCACTGACTTAATGTTCATGTTGGGAGTATTTGCTCCATAATTATGCCACATTAAAGTTATACAAGCATCTGAAGCTGATCAAATACTTAACCATAATCTAAAAAGTGATTTGTTTGAGAAAGTAGTCTAGGTTTCCTATAAAAATGTACTTTTAGAATTTCACTTGATTGTGGGTTTGAAATTGCTTATAAATGAAAATAAGTATATCTTGAATTTTGAATGCCATTTCTATAGCAGGGATACCTAGATTAAGTAACCCTTTCAAGTGCTGACATCTGAAATAGGCCATAGGGCATAATTTAAGTGAATATGTATTTTTCTCTACAATAAATTACTTTATTTGAAGTCACAAACTATATCAAATGGATTTCTGCTCCTTTGGCATGTAATATATTGCCTTGCACATAGATTAATAGATTAATGCTGAGGAATGAATGAGTAAATACAGATAGAGTAAGTAAATAGAATCTACACAGAAGTCATTTCCATAGGAGATTTGTGAGTTTGATTATTGTTGTCTAACTGACAAAGAAGATTATCATTCATTATCAATAAATTCATTCAGTGAATATTAAGCTAAACACTTCTGATTGCTAGTCATCCTGTTAAGTGCTTTGTGGGGAGCCAAAATGAATGAAACAGGACCTCTACCCTCAAGAAATTTACCTCCAGTGAGAAAAAGTCATAATAATAACATAAAAACATGCTGAGACTTTACACAGATAGAGTTCTTTACTAGTTCAGAAGAGTAAGAAAAATTCTGACATTTGGTGATATTTGAATTAGATTTTACAAATGTGGTGGAGGAAAAGAAGGTGTTTACCAGCAAGGGATATTTTCTACTGAAGTAAACAGAAGAATTGACTAATGATGGCTTAAAAAAGATTTTTTTTTTTTTCAAGATAATGACATGTACAGAGGTAGATGACTCTTGGTGTTAGTTTAACAACCTTACAAAGGCAGAGCTGGTGTTTCCTTTGCTTCTCTTGGTTATTTTCCCTAGGATTAGAAGGTATCTACTCCAGATCCACCAAGGCTGCTCTCAAGGCAAAAAGGGTGAGGGCTTACAGAGGGATAGCCACTTACATGCTTTTTATCAGAAAGGCAAAGAAAGGCTTTTCCAGAGCGCCAGGCTTCCATCTCAAGTGGTCAGATCACTGCCACATGGCCACTCCTCCAGAGGATCTGCCCTGACCCAGGGGTCAGCCCGTGTGTCTTCCATCTCCTGCATTGGCAGGTGGGTTCTTTACCATTAGCGCCACCTGGGAAGCCCTTTTATTTATCACGGTATCATCAAAATTTAGGACTTCCCTGGTGGCTCATACGGTAAAGCTTCTGCCTACAGTGTGGGAGACCTGGGTTCGATCCCTGGGTCAGGAAGATCCTCTGGAGAAGGAAACGGCAACCCACTCCAGGACTCTTGCCTGGAAAATCCCACGGATGGAGGAGCATAGGTATGCTACAGTCCATGGGGTCGCAAAGAGTCGGACATGACTCTTATAATTTCACTATATAATTCACTATATAATTTCACTTCATCGAAATTATATCAGGAAGGTATTTTACAAAGTTAACACCACCCCTGCCCCCAGCAAATAACACAAAAGGACAAACTAGTTTTTTTTTTTTTTTAGTGTTACTGATGAGAGTAACTATAGAAAGATGTTTGATCAATAAAGTGTCAGAATTCAGAATTTAGTAGGTAATAAATCATGATCTCTATATTTGTCTGTGGTTAGAGGATGATACAGGGCTTCCCTGGTAGCTCAGCTGGTAAAGAATCCACCTGCAATGCTGTACACTGTTGATTCCTGGGTTTGAAAGATCCTCTGGAGAAGGGCTATGCCACCTTCTCCAGTATTTGTGGGCTTCCCTGATGGCTCAGATGGATCCCTGGGTTGGGATGATCCTCGGGAGGAGGGCATGGCAACACACTCTAGTATTCTTGCCTGGAGAATCTCCATGGACAATGGAGCCTCTCAGGCTACAGTTTATGGGATCCCAAAGAGTGGGACATGACTGAACAACTTAAGCACAGAACACAGAGGATGATACTGGTAGAATAGTTTTCCACTGTATCCTACCAGCAAAATTTGCCATAAAAGTCTGTAAAAGCACTTGAAATACTTTAAACAGATTAAGATGTTTGAATAAAGAATCTTTTGCCTCCAGACTGAGTTTTTAAATATCATCAGCCTAGAGAAGTTGTATCAACAGTTGGGTGATTCGTTGTCTTCTTTTGAGAAAATATGGTTGTTTTTTTCTTTAAGCTTCCAGTAGGGTCTTGTTTCCATTTTTTTCAAATGGTCCTGGTCACCTTTGTGGATGTTGACAACAAAGGAGATTTACAAAGAAGCATCTTTGTTGTCTTTAAATCACTGGACCAGTGTGTTGGAGCAAAAATATACACATACATTTCTTAGTATATTTGAATTGTATCAGTTTTTATATTTTTAATCTTTAAATTTTGTAATTTTTTTTTAGTGGAGGAATGTGATATCCTTTATAGGAAAGGAAGACTAAAATTTCAACAAATGATGGAGGGTCGATACCAGCAAACAGCTCTGTAGTTTTGACAGTGTTTCTACCTCTTAAAAGTGATTTTCTTTTTAGAGATTTTTGTTGTTGTTGCAGTGATTGTGGTGTGGTGATGGTTGTGTGTGTGTTTTGCCAAAAACACTCTAACCTTACACTTTTCCTTCTTCTGACTTCCTTGGGGACCACGGAAGGAAGGAGCAAAGGCAACCAGCTCCTGGGGATTGATTCGAACATTAGTGCGCATAAAAATTCTTTAGGGAGCTTGTTAATCATGAAGGCTGATAGGCCTACTGTTTAAGTCAGGAGTGGAGACTGGGAATCTCCAGGTACTTCAGACAGTTTGGATGTAGATGGCCCCTGGACTCCCCTTTAAGAAACATTCATGTAGACAGAAAGCGAGGTGGTAGGGACAGGTGAAAAGATAGCTCCCATGCTAGATCTTTGTGTCTCATTTGCTCCTGATCTCTAAAATCAGGATCTCCAAATGGGTTGTGCTCACTCCAGGTAGTTTGCAGCAAGAACTATTTTGGTTCAGGAAGAAACTTTGATTTATATTCATTTTAAACTTTACCTTTAAAATGTTATTTTGTGTTTGTGTTTTGCAATATGCATGTAATCTTAGTACAGTTGTACACATTTTTAAATGGCACATGCATGGTAAAGGCCAATCTAGAAGGTGTTTTACTGATAGTGGTGCACAGTCAAAGAAGCTTGGTAATTGCTGCTTTAAATGATTTACCAGGCTCCAAATTCATACCTCTTTCCTGCTCTTTTCAAGAGTTTATTGTTCTTTGTTTTTCAGTTAGATACTGACATTAGTCAGTACCTCTTTTGTATATGCTGCTGCTGCTGCGTCGCTTCAGTCGTGTCCAACTCTGTGCGACCCCATAGACGGCAGCCCACCGGGCTCCCTGTCCCTGAGATTCTCCAGGCAAGAACACTGGAGTGGGTTGCCATTTCCTTCTCCAATGCATGAAAGTGAAAAGTGAAAATGAAGTCGCTCAGTCGTGTCCGACTTCCAGCTACCCCATGGACTGCAGCCCACCAGGCTCCTCCGTCCATGGGATTTTCCAGGCAAGAGTGCTGGAGTGGGGTGCCATTGCCTTCTCCGTTGTTAGTGTATATATGTATATATATACACACAGAGCATACTTGAATACTGAGAGGAAGGAAGGGCTTTGTAATTTACGTCAGGGAGAAATATCTGTGTACTAAGGTTAATCACTTGATCTGATACTTTTATTTAAACAACCCCTACTGAAAAATCAGAAGAAATGTAGCAAGGTAGCTTCCTTGTGAGGTTATGTCTACCTTGTCATCCATGTCATCCATGTCAGGTTATGGCTGCCACTTTAAGCATTTGTAGACCTGTCTAGTCCCAGCCTGCTCAGAGACTCACGAGGGCTTCCCAGGTAGCTCAGTGATTAAGAATCCACCTGCAAGTACAGGAGATGCAGGAGACACAGGCTCGATCCCTGGGCCAGGAAGATCCCCTGGAGAAGGGAAGGGCACACATTCTAGTGTCCTTGTCTAGAAGATTCCATGGACAGAGGAGCCTGGCAGGCTACAGGCTAGGGCGTCCTAAAGAGCTGGACGTGACTGAGCGACTGAGCATGCACGCAGAGAGACTCAAGAGTGGATGAGCGTAAACGTGGTTTTTCTAGTGACATGACTCATTCTTTGTCTTTAAGCCTTGAGTTAGCTCCTCTTCTGTTCTCAGAGGACTCTTTTCTATCAAGTATATCTCTCCAAGGTTAAGAAAAAGTCCTTGTTTTCACTGCATAGAATTATTTTTTAAATATATTTTTAAAGTTACAATAGCTAAAAACACCGATTATCACCATAATTATATATATAGTCTATCAGGTAAATGTTTCATTTCCTTTGATGCCTTTGGAGCTGACATCAAGGTTTTGCCTCCTCATATTTTCTGTGTGTTAAAACAGACTGTAGTCTTCAAAGATGGCCTTGATTTTCAAACTCAGGGTCTTCTAGTTAGTATTTCTAGACATAAGACCATAATTACTTTTTAATGTTTTTTTCTCTCTCTCACACACAGACACATATACAATCTCTCTTACACATTCTCTCTTTCTCTTTCTCTCTCTCTCTCTCTCTCTCACACACACACACACACACACACACACACACGAGAATCTATTTACTCAGCTGAATTGTCAATAGAGGAGAAAAAACACATTCACTTGCTGGCTTGAAAAACTTCAACAGTTTCTGTCAGTATTGCCATTATTTTAATAGTCACACAGCACAGGCAGAGTCTGGAGATCTAAAATCCATTTTGAGATCTCATTTAAAAAATTTATCTCCTCTTTTACTATTATATTTTTCCTAGTATTTCTTGTAAGTATTGTATGGATCTGGGTATATTGGAAAGGAATAGTAAAGTGGAGTTATAATGTTAATAAATATAGTGAACCATTAATAATATTTATTGAGGCCTCATGTGCCAGGCATTGTGCTGGATACTTTGTTATGTGATCTTTACAATAACCATTTGAGTTGGGTGCTATTGTTATCATCCCATTACAGATGAGGAAATGGGAGTGTTGGGGAGGTGATAAGACTCGCTGAGGGTCACTCAGCTAGTATGTTGAGGAAGAGGTTCTGTTCTTGAACAGGGTGCATATATTCTGCTTCAACTCTTTTGTAAGATTGAGAGTTAGGAGTTAAGGTGGGGATTGGACCACTTTGGGACAAACAAACATGTCTTACCCTACCCCAAAGGAGAAACCCAGATACACAACTGGGGGCAGGGCCATGCCTTGTACAGTTCAAAACATGATTTCCCTTGTAAACGAAGTGAAAGATACCTGCTGTACCTATGCAAAGAGGTGGTACGGCCAGGAGGGTCTGTCTCAAATACAGGAAATTGGAAGGGATAGTGGAGTTTGTGTATATAAATCTTAGCTGTGTCTAGATCTGGTCACTAGGATGCAGGGTAAAAGGAGGGTGCCCCAGTCTCTCTTCAGGGGGGAAACTGAGTCTCTGGCACTGGAAGGGCTCATTTGGTGTCTAGGTTCCAATTCCTCAGCAATGTCCTATCTATATTTTGAAAACTGTTTTTAACCCTTAGATCCAATTTGTTAATATTTCTGTATTTCACTTTACTATAAAGCAGAAAGAATAGTTATTTTGTATACTAGAGAAATGTTGGATGGATTAATGAGAAAAGGTCTATAAATGGTTGGTTATTATATTTTTCCCCAAAGTGTCAGGTAATGATGGCATTCAGTTTTAGATTGATGTCTTCCTCAATCTCTAAGGTGACAGCCTTCTAAGATTGGTTAGGCATGAGTTTTGTAAAGTTGAGAAGTCAAGAATCCTGTCTGCCCTCTGGTGCTTGAGTCCCCCATGCCTGGAATATCATAAGGACTTAATAAGTAGTTGCTGAGGAATTTAAAATTGTTCAGGTATTCTGAGGCTCATTGTTTCCTTATCTATAAAATGAAGATGATAGTGTGAATGTCATAGGGTCCTTAGAAGACTACATTGGATAACATCTTGAAGAGCTTAGGTTAATGCCCACCACATTGGAGGCACACAGTGAATGTCTGCTATTAATATGTTATTATTCTGCTTATTGCTTCTAAATACCTGGCTTTGCCACTTAACACCTGTGTACCTTCCAACAAACTAGTTGAACTGAGTCCCAGTTTCTTATTCTGTAAATTGGGGATGCTAATGACTATTTCACTGTTTTCTGTGAAGTTTTGTTAAGATTCAGAACTAACAGAAATGCATATTATGTACATCACTGTATTAGACATGTTTTCTCACTTAATCCTTGCAAAAATTTCTTTCTAAGTACTGTTTTTTGTTTTTTTCTTTTTCATTTTACAACTTAGAACACTAGTGCTCAGAGAGTAAAAGCTTCAGCTGAAGGTCAGATGAGTAGTATGAAGCCAGTGTCTCTTGGATACCACTCTCCTCTACTTCACAATCTCCTGTACTTCAAATCTGCACAGTATTTAAGGCCATTTAAAAAGATCACACATGTCTGTGGACCATTATTTGTGATGTCTCTTTCTTTGGGTCTGAGGGTTGCAGTATATCAAGGTACCCTAATATAATTTGCTCTATTTAGATATTTAAATAGAGCACCCTAACATAATTTAGTTCAAAGACACCCTAACATAATTTACTCCATTTCAGGTATCTATATATGATATTTGAGGGATCACATTTTCCCCTACTTTCTCATTAAAATTTTTTTTCACCGGCCTAAAAATAGTGGTTCCTGAATTTCTCAGGTCAAGAAAGAGTAAAACTATATAAGCAGAGTTCAGAACGAGGTCCTTTTTGTGTTACATTGCCCAATTCGTGGACTTTGAAGTGGTTATTAAGTGGAAGCTGCTACTAAACCAGGAGGTGAGTGTAGTTTTAGAATCATACCAATTCACTTGTCAGAAACTTATTTTTTAAGAAAAGAAATGACATATTATTATGGCAGTTTGAAAGCAGCTAAACAGTGTTTCAGTGAGTGTTAAAATTTTGCCAGAGGATCATGGTTTTGAGCATACCACATATCCAGAGACCTGGAAGCTAAGCCTAACTACTTCATTGCTCTGTTTTTCCCTGGGGTGTCTTAATTAAAGACCAGTTTGAGAAACAAGAAGAATCCATTCCTAGTTTGAAATATTGTTTCTTTGACAGATCTTTTCTTATTGGAAGCCGTTCCAAAGTTGTTTGGAGTGTCAGGTTCAGAGTTAATTGGGTTTTCCTATCTAGTGAGAAGAGGTGGCTCTTTTATTTTGGTCTGTTTTTTCCATAGTTGTGAGCTTTGGAAAGGTTTGACTCAGAAACCATGAGATACTAACACAAGCTCTGTAGTTTTGAATTAGTACTGATTGACGGGTCTCTATTCAATGTAAACAGCTTGGAGGGAGAATTGCAGTGACAGAAACAGAATTTGCATCTAAGAACACTCTCCCGTATGACAGAATGAGTGTTTCACATTAATCAAAATAAAAAGGGGATATTAATTTTTTGTAGTAAGCTGTGAATTAGAATACGTTGGAAATAATTAGATTGTATTTTTGTTTAGTTTCTCTTCTTGAATGCTACCATTTCGAAAGAGCACAGTTCATGTGGAAGTCTGAATAAAATTCACAGAGTAGCATCAAGGACCTCTGAGCCCAGGAAACTGAGTTTGGCAGTGCTAATTTGTATTAAAGTTGTTGTTGCATGACAGCCGGAAAAAGATTTAATGCTTGCCACCTGAATCAAGGCACGGAACATTGGTTTCTATAACTGCCATGAATTTGAATCGAGGCCAGTATCTCTAAATTTGAAATAAACTGATACTCTGTCTTGAAAGAAGATACAGGCCACTTATGTTATGGAAGTTATTAGAAAATTGTATTTCAGTTTAATTTTTTAGCCATATATATATCTGTAAACACACACGTATTTTTCAAATTGTTCAGCTCCTCAGCACTGTAGCCTGTAGTGGTTCTTGCTGTTAGAGGTTCACACAAGAGAACTAAGAAATGCCTGAAGCCATTTATTATCCACTTTCAGCCAGGAGTTAGCTGTGAGTTTGCACCAGGTTCCAGGTTTGGCGTCTCTCCTCTTACCACAGAGGAGCTGCTCACTTCATCAGAAAGTCATTATCCCTCTTGGATGTCACTATGGTTCAAAGTATTACAGTATTGCTTTAGGAATTTAGGTTTTAACCCAGCCACCCCTGCTGTGGTAAAACCTTACAGCCACCAGATGCAAAATCCATTCGCATGCCTAGGACAATAAAAATGATGATGATGACAATAATTCATATTTTGCATTTGCAAAAACATCTTTCATCTGAAGAGCTTTTGTAAACAGAACAGGCATCTTGAGAATGCTTTATAGAAAGTGATCTTTGAGTCCAGAATGGAAATGAATCCACCTCTGTGATGAAATGTGGCAGCTTTTAATTATTTTTAATGGACTACATATTAAGCACAGTTGTATCTCTATGCAGTAAATGTTTTGATGAGAAACTATATCAATTATATGTTACATTAAAGTTTTCAGACAGTTTTATTCTTACTGAAAAAGAGCATGTTTTTTTTTTTTTTTATAAGAAAAGTACTCAGAACATTGAATATTTAAAAATAAATCTAGTTGAGATTGTTTTCTCAAATCATAAAGGTTTCCCGTAAGGTATCACGGAAAGGTTTCTCAAGTGTGTTTAGAGCAGTACACACCTTTCCTCACCATTTTCACTGGGGTGGTAGTAAGAGCTTCAGCAGGATGTTGTCTTGATGGACACAACCAAAGCACACTTCGCTTTTAACTGCACAAGCACAGGTAATCCCAGACCAGTTTCTCTTCTGTATTCACTTTCTTTCTAGCTGATCTCAGCCATTCCTAGGGTGTCAAGTAGCAGACTATGCCCATAGCCCATTGCACTTACCTCCATTTCTATATTATTTTCCTAACTTTCTCCTCTCTTGAGGTATCAGCTCAGCATCTCACATTCCAAAATAGGATACCCCTTAAAATGATGCCTCTGTGTATGTACTCCTTAAATAATCAACATTGCACCTCAGACATTTACTTTTGTTATATATGCTCAATACTTGGAAGTATTTAAGATAACCTCCTCCTTCTCAAATCCAAGTAGTTCCTAAATTCTATACACTTATCTTCTGCATGGTCCCTTGCATCTGTCCACTACATTATATGCACTGGTCAATGGGCATTTCACTGCTAACGGTAGGATAAAGGGGGAAAAGGAAAGTGAAAGCAAAATCACTCAATTTCCCACCTGCTAGTATTACTCAGATGGAGGCAGAGCTAAACTCTTGGCTAAAATAAAGCTTTGGGTAACTTGCAGCTTTCATTTATTGTTCCATAGTGGCGGGAATAATTTAAAAGTTTGAGGCTGTACCAGAAATGATATGTGGTTTGGCTGTTTGTAGTAGTTTGCAGACTAGTATGTAATTATAAGTTATCTTAAGTGAAGATTAAAGGACAATTGGTTTTTTAGGTGTAATTAAAGATGAAAAACAAATTTCAACCTACAGAAACATAGATGTTTGAATAGCATTTTGCTATTACACAAAGATATTGAAGATTTTCATTGTCCTTAACTAGTGATTATATTGAATATATTCTCTGACAAAGACAAATTCCTCAAGTTCTGTCTTTGTTGGAATATTTTGTAGAGTTTACAAACTTGGAAAATTATTCTTTGTGAAATTTCTTTCTTTCTTTTTTTCTTTTTTTTTTTAAGAAAGTCACTCAGTCGTGTCTGACTTTTTGCAACCCCATGGACTGTATAGTCCATGGAATTCTCCAGGCCAGACACTGGAGTGGGTAGCTATCCCTTCTCCAGGGGATCTTCCCAACCCAGGGTTCAAACCCAGGTCTCCCAATTGGAGGTGGGTTTTTTTTTTACCAGCTGAGCCACCAAGGAAGCCTAAGAATGCTGGAGTGGGTAACTTATCCCTTCTCCAGGGAATCGTCCCCACCCAGGAATTGAACCTGGGTCTCTTCCATTGCAGGTGGATTCTTTACCAGCACTCCTTATTCCACTAAGTACTGTATGTGTATACACCTTTACTGATGGAATAATTGATTCACCTGACCTGTTTACATTCCCAATATTCAGGGTGTAGGTCACTCACATATTAAATCATTCGTTTTTGAGATGAACACTTTTATCTGGACTTGTACACTTTTTACTTAATTTAATTCTTTCAACAATAATCTTGAATGGAAAAGTTCCCTTTATAAATGAAAAAGTAATATACACCAGTATTCATTCCAAAAGTTCTTGCCAGACACTATAAATTCAAGTCATTGGCCAAAACTGTATGGTCCGTTTTGGGTTTCCTTTTCCAATAATGGCTATAAATTAATGATATTGTGCTATATTTATGTAATTTATCAAAGCTTATTAGATAAGATAGAATTATTAAGTATAGTGCAGGAAAACTCATTCAGAAAAAGAAATGAATACAATATGGTTTAAAATGCAGCCTGACTAGATTCAGTATATGTAACACACTCTATGTTGTCCCATGTTCTGAAAATAAGCTGAATATTGTTTAAATGTGAACCTGACCTGGATTCACAGTTTTTCAGTTTTATTTGGGTTTAATCCCTGCTCTATTTTAGAATTTTATATAGAGTTAGAAGCCAAGTGAGGATTCTTCCTCATATAGCTCTTCAGAGGTCTTCCACTGAGTGGCTGATATCCTTATTAAATCTTGCCTAAATCTTGCCACTTTTTAGTGCTTATTTAAGGTGAAAATGCTCAAAAAGAGTTAAGTAAATATAAAAAAGGAAAGAGATGAAGGATAACAGAGATTTGGTGCTCTTTTAACAACATTTGGTCTTCATCAGTCTTTGGATTTGTGGCAATGTAAATTGAATGGCTACCTGAATACTATGTTTCAATTCTCTTTAATTGTGCTGTATTTCTAATGGAAATTATTTTTAAGCAGTTTTAAAATTTTTTTCTAATATTTACAAAATTTATTCCAACAACGTTATCAGCAAATTTGGTTAACTGGAATACTGTTGTGTTTGCAAATATTTTTTAGAGATGGGAACTGCTTCAAAAAAAAAGCACAAAAAACACCAACAACAATGGGACCAAAATAATGTCTTTATTGTTCATTCTTAACAGACGCTCTATTTTCTTTTGTAGGGTGGAAATGGTTGACGTTAATTATCCTTAGTCACGTGAATATTCTGTGAATTTTTGCCGTGCCTTTTAAAAGAGTTTCTGAGGGATGGCCACCAAGTCTGTGGTTCCAATGTAGTCATTCCGGTGTTCTAAAAGTGCAGTATCTGACTTAATTCTTAAGACTGATTGCATCAAGGGAGTTTTTCTGATTTGACATCTACCTTGCCAACCAATTAAGTCCTGGATGTAATTTGTATAGACATGTAAAGAATTTGAGAGCCAAATTATATCTACTTTCTCATAAAGGGAGTCCTTTAAATTATGATAATGATTGTTACTTGATATTTATGAGGGCTATCTGTGCATGACATGCCAGAATACTGTCTCAGCAAAATATGCTTATAATCAGACTTAGATAAACAAGCAGATAATATATATTGATAAAATGGGGAACAAAGAAAGGAATCCTATAGATGGGCATGGGAGCAGTGGTTTTTATATATGCTAGTGTCTAATCCCCGGAGAAGGCGATGGCACCCCACTCCAGTACTCTTGCCTGGAAAATCCCGTGGACGGAGGAGCCAGGTAGGCTGCAGTCCCTGGGGTCCCGAAGAGTCGGACACGACTGAGCGACTTCACTTTCACTTTTCACTTTCATGCATTGGAGAAGGAAATGGCAACCCACTCCAGTGTTCTTGCCTGGAGAATCCCAGGGACGAGGGAGCCTGGTGGGCTGCTGTCTATGGGGTCGCACAGAGTCGGACACAACTGAAGCGACTTAGCAGCAGCAGCAGCAGCAGTGTCTCCTTTTTACTTAGTTCAGGGAGGGCTTCAGTGATCTGTCTTGGAGTAGAGAAGTACAGCTACAGAGTCCAGAGGCTACTGAACATTTTAGAAAAGGCAGAAATCTACAGTACATAAGAAATATACAGATTACACAGGGAGGGAATCTTTGGTAATTAAAAGTCTACTGTGTTGATGTTAGGCTGTTCCTATGCAAATTGGAACTTTCAGTATTTCAAGAATTAACGTTTATGCTTTTTTTTTTGGTGAAGTGTTTATCTAATGCCCAAAATGTTATGTTATATTTAGTAAGAGAATTGAGTCTCTTTTGGAATTTTCCATGTTGACTTTCTGGGGAAAATATCTTTTTTTTCATGTATGTCAGCTAGGGATTATGTTTGAAGAACAAACGACACACAAAAAAATCAGCTAATTCCTAAGAAAGGACACATCATGGAGAGGAAAAGAAGGCATAAGAAAAGCTCTTGGGTTTATAGGATTGCAGACAGTTGATTTCTGTGAGCATTTCCCAAGGATGTTTAGGATTCAGATTCTGACCATGGATGGCAACTTGATTCTCCATAATGCACAGAAATAGCTTAGAAGAAGCTATAAAGTCCTATCACGTCATGGGTTGGTAAGCAAGGATGGATTTACACGATTGAGGATATAAATGGCTTTGAGTGAGTCGTTAGTCATAAGGTCCACAGTTCTTCGTAATTGACATGGCTTTCCCTTGTCATTCAGATGGACAGCGGTAAGGCAGTGCGGACATGGAGCTGCTGCTGTTGCCACAGTGGCTCTGAGAGCCCACGTGACTGCCCCTGTGAGGGTTCTGAGCTCTGTGCAGGAGAGCATTGCCTCCCGGCAGTCTGCATGCCACTGTGGTTTTGGATATCTGCAGCATTTAAAAAATTATGGCTGGAGCACTTGCTATACTCTGCCCTTACTCATTTGTATGATTTAGAGAAGGGACTATGACCAACAAGTTTTTTTTCTTTTTCCCAAATGTGAATATATATATATATACACACACACACACACGCACACACATATATGTAACCTGTGTTTTGAGACTAAGATGGAAATGTTCTCATGCCATTTATTATGGTTCAGCCTTAAAAGGCACATTCTAATAAGGAGAGAGGAAAAAAAGTGTATTTTCTTCAACTTAAAATATTTTGGATGGGCCACTGCCTTCTTAAGCATCGCGGATGTTTGACCCACTCTGAGAAGATTTGGGAGCGGCACATTTGGCCAAAGGGCAAAGTGTGGAGAGGAGAAAGGGAAGCCTCTGTGTGCCGTGGTCCACGTGTGTTGATGTCAGTGGGAAGGGTGAGGCTTTCGGTTCCATGACTCTATGTCAAGTATATTTTTAAAATGTGACCTAAACCTAAAGGCAATGTTTGCACCAAAGACTTTTCCATGAAAAAATTTTAAGTTATTTTTAATACGTTACTGGGCTTTTTAAATAGCAGCACAAGCTATGAAAATTAGTTTTGAAGGTTGGTGGCAGTTTAAGAAAGTTAGCATAGCATTGCCTAAGCTTCAGGCAGAGCAGTGCTGTAGCTTTGATGGAGCTGGGCTGTGGGAATGCCGGTTTTTTTGCTTAGGGTGGATATGATTTTACTTTATTTTTTTAAGGTGGAGAAATGAATGGGGCATGCATTCATGTTTTTCACCTAGGCCAAATGGAAGACTTTTGCAGTGATGTAACCCATTAGGTTGGAGAAGCTTTTCTGTGGCGCTGCCCCGCGGTGCCGAGAGTAAGTTATGAATGCTGCACTGTTTCAGTGCAGAGGGCCTTGCCGGGAAGAGAGCGGTGTGCCTGGGCCCCAGCTATTGAGAAGATGCCAGTCAGGGATGAAAACGTCTTTCATGAAACTATAGCTAACTTCCCTGTGACACAGTACCATAAAGCAGAGAGTATTTTTAAAACCAATAGTGTGAAAATAAGCACAATACCTTATAAAAGTCAGAAGGCTTTATTTTAAAGTAAGCATGTTGAGTGACTAAAAATATACAGGTTTGTGACAGAATTCTTTTCACTGAATTGGTCTAAGCAGTTTTCCTCCTCTCTCCCTCTCTCCCGTCCACAGCTCTGATTTCTCTTGCCTTTTCGTTACAAGTACAAAAGATGTCTTCTGAGACAAATGCTGGTGTGTGACATCAGGACGATGGAATGCTCAGCCCAGTCCAGCATGTTTAAAAGCATCAGCTGCTTGAAAAAAAAAAAAAAAAAGTTACATTTTTCAGGATGGATTCAAAAAATTAAGATGATCCCTGAGGCGGGGGGGGCGGGCGTTAGGTGTAGACTTTTATAGTAGTTCTTTGTTATTATTTCCAGTGATCAGACACATACTAAAATTGGAATCAGATTTTGAATGTTAGTTGTATAGTGTTTTCCTCAAACAGTAGATGTTCTGTGGTCTTTATAGAACAAATGACAGTAACAGCAATAAGATAGCAAAGTTGTCAATGCTGTAAAAATTGTGCAGACTTAAAATTTACAACTTTAAGTACTGAATTTTTATATTGACTTTATACATTTTTATGAATTTATAAGACTAGTTACTAAATAATTGTATGTCAAAATAATTTTAATTTCTGACTTGACTCAGATTTTGGCACCAAAATTTTTTTAAAATTTCTTTTTGCTTTTATTAGGTGTTACCGTGACTTAATTTTAAGTGTTTTCATAAAATTTCTAATACTTGGGTAAACTGCATATTAATTAATATAATAACTAAAAATTTGTCACAATTCAACATACAAAAGAATCATATTTCTTTTTAAAAAAACTATCAATATTCTTATCAGTTCAGTTCACTTCAGTTCAGTCGCTCAGTCGTGTCCAACTCTTTGCGACCCCATGAATTGCAGCATGCCGGACCTCCCTGTTCATCACCAACTCCCGGAGTTCACTCAGACTCAGGTCCATCGAGTCCGTGATGCCATCCAGCCATCTCATCCTCTGTCGTCCCCTTCTCCTCCTGCCCCCAATCCCTCCCAGCATCAGAGTCTTTTCCAATGAGTCAACTCTTCGCATGAGGTGGCCAAAGTACTGGAGTTTCAGCTTTAGCATCATTCCTTCCAAAGAAATCCCAGGGCTGATCTCCCTCAGAATGGACTGGTTGGATCTCCTTGCAATCCAAGGGACTCTCAAGAGTCTTCTCCAACACCACAGTTCAAAAGCATCAATTCATCAGCGCTCAGCCTTCTTCACAGTCCAACTCTCACATCCATACATGACCACAGGAAAAACCATAGCCTTGACTAGACGGACCTTTGTTGGCAAAGTAATGTCTCTGCTTTTGAATATGCTATCTAGGTTGGTCATAACTTTTCTTCCAAGGAGTAAGTGTCTTTTAATTTCATGGCTGCAGTTACCATCTGCAGTGATTCTGGAGCCCAAAAAAATAAAGTCTGACCCTTTTTCCACTCTTTCCCCATCTATTTCCCATGAAGTGATGGGACCGGATGCCATGATCTTTGTTTTCTGAATGTTGAGCTTTAGGCCAACTTTTTCGCTCTCCTCTTTCACTTTCATCAAGAGGCTTTTGAGTTCCTCTTCACTTTCTGCCATAAGGGTGGTGTCATCTGCATATCTGAGGTTATTGATATTTTCCCCAGCAATCTTGATTCCAGCTTGTGTTTCTTCCAGTCCAGTGTTTCTCATGATGTACTCTGCATATAAGTTAAATAAGCAGGGTGACAATATACAGCCTTGACGTACTCCTTTTCCTATTTGGAACCAGTCTGTTTTTCCATGTCCAGTTCTAACTGTTGCTTCCTGACCTGCATACAGATTTCTGAAGAGGCAGGTCAGGTGGTCTGGTATTCCCATCTCTTCCAGAATTTCCATTCTTAGTTTAATAGAAGAAAATGGAAGTTCTGGAAAAATTTTTAACAAGTACAGTTTCAATAAAATATATCAAAATGTAAAATATTCAAATCAGATTGGAGAAATCATTGACTTGGTGGTTTATTGCCTCTTTATTTAAGAATTATAAATCTCTAAATGTTGCAACCCTCTGTTAAATTATAGCTTAAGTTATTAATCTTGTTAAAAAGGTAAACTGAGTCACATTAAAACTTTTCAAGAGTTGATTGGAGCATTAATCGATTTGAATCTGGTAGCCCCAAACTGAAGGTGGTTAGAAGGGCTCCAGTGACAGAAGCTGGGAGCAATATTTTTGTAGATAAGATACTGAAACAAAGCAAAAAAATGATCTGATGGCTGTAGTTTAAGCTGGTGCCTTATTTGGGGAAGCCCAGTTGGCTGTTTGTGATTGGTTGTTTTTATGTTTCACTTTTTGGATTCTAGTGCATGACTGACTTAGGTTTTGTTTGCTTAGTAGCTACCAAGGCATTAGAGCATCCCCGGTCTAATGGCCTCCTTATTTAACTAGTTGGAAGGAAAAACTGAGGAAGGAGATGATTGAGGCATGTAAGCTGAATAGGGAGAGGGCAGTGAGTGTCCTGACTCTGTCCTGTTGTAAAGTGTGTGAGCTTCCTGAGCAAGAAAAGAGAGATTGTAGGTGGAGAGGGTTTGCTCACTTAACTTGACCTTGAAGTCTCAGAGTTGGCTGAGGCTGGCAAAAGGCAACTTTTGTCTACTTTTTATATGCGCTTTCTGGAAATTGAACTTTTAGAAATGACAAAGTGATGGGTCTAGAGAAACCTTTCACTTGATACTTCACTTAAAGTTACCTTGGCCATACCTTCATGCTTGCTAATGGCATTTCCTTGGGACCATTGCTGCTACTGCTGCTAAGTTGCTTCAGTCATGTCCGACTCTGTGCGACCTCATAGATGGCAGCCTATCAGGCTCTGCCGTCCCTGGGATTCTCCAGGCAAGAACACTGGAGTGGGTTGCCATTTCCTTCTCCAATGCATGAAAGTGAAAAGTGAAAGTGAATTCGCTCAGTCGTTTCCAACTCTTCGCAACCCCATGGACTGCAGCCTACCAGGCTCCTCCATCCATGGGACCATTATTGCTGCCTTAATTTAGAAAAGAATAGGGGGAAGTTTATACTTACAGAAGATAAAGCAAATAGCTTTGATATACTCTGGATAAGTTTTCCAATTGAACGATGGGTTGAAAACCTTTATTCTTCAATAGCTGCTGCCTCTCTGACTTTCCTTCTTCTAATATATTTTTCTATGAATTAATTTCTCTACAATGAGTATGTGCTTGCATTTTTTGTAGGTACATTATAAAGCATCTGGGGATTTTACAATGTTTGTAACACTTGGAATACTTTAGGAATAACAGAAAAAAATTCCTAGTGGAACATTGGAGAAGGCAATGGCACCCCACTCCAGTACTCTTGCCTGGAAAATCCCATGGATGGAGGAGACTGATAGGCTGTAGTCAATGGGGTCGCTAAGAGTCGGACACGACTGAGTGACTTCACTTTCATGCATTGGAGAAGGAAATGGCAACCCACTCCAGTGCTCTTGCCTGGAGAATCCCAGGGACGGGGGAGCCTGGTGGGCTGCCATCTATGGGGTCGCACAGAGTCAGACACGACTGAAGCGACTTAGCAGCAGCAGTGGAACATTTGACATAGTTAATCTAGTGATAACTGAAAAAAAAAGATTCTTTTTATGCTACAAGACTGTTTTTCTACATGCTCATAGCAGACCTCTGTCAACAAAAAGACTCAATAGGACTATTTTCTTTAATCTTTCATATTCTCAGTTTAAAAATTTAGAGGTAATTCCTTTGGCTTGTCAGTAGTATAGAAACAAACACATCCCACATTGACAGTGGTAGATATAGTAACGATTAGCAATCTGTAAACATGTTCAGGATTCAGGCTTTTGACTAGTTTGTTATTGCATGGAAAGAATGAGAAAATCTTACATTTGTATAATGTCTTTCTTATTAGGACCCTGAAAGTTGAACTTTGTCTTTTACCACTAATGAGGTGTGAAGTGTTAGTCTCTCAGTCGTCCTTGACTGTTTGCGACCCCACGTACTATAACCTGTCAGGCTTCACTGTCTGTGGTATTTTCCAGGCAAGAATACTGGAGTGGGTCACTATTCCTTTCTTGAAGGAGTCTTCCCAACCTGGGGATTGAACCCCGGTCTCCTGCATTACAGGCAGATTCTTTACCATCTGAACCACCAGGGAAGCCCAGGTGGGTGGTAAAGAACCCAGCTGCCACTGCAGGGATCATAAGAGACACAAGTTTGCTCCCTGGGTTGGGAAAATACTTGGGTTCTCCAAGTGTTCTTGCTTGTAGAATCCCATGGGCAGAGGAGCCTGATGGGTTATAGTCCATGGAGTTGCAAAGAGTCAGACACAACTTCAGTGACTTAGCACACACTAATGGGGTATGTCATCTTTGGGGGTGTCAGCAATCACAGTATCACCACCAATAACTAACTTGTCTCTTTGGTTATCTTCATTGTTATACCACTATTGTCACTTGACTTATAATCTCTGAAACTTTTCTAGGGTTTACTTAATCTCTGAAACCTAATTTGTACCATTCAAGAAGATCTTTCAATTTATGTTTTCCTCTGGTTTATTTTTTCTGTATATCCAATTGTGAAACCCATGACCCAACTCCTATAGAATTCTTTTGCATACTATAATCATTCAGCGTGTGTTTATTGATTATCTACTATATAACTACTACGGGGAAGGGTGCTAGAAATCACAGATGAACCACTTATGGTACTTGCCGTCTAGGATCTCCCAGTTTGATTGTGGGAAGGGGCAGGTGTGGAGACTAACAAATGTGCAAATAATAGTTTCAGCTAGCATGATGTATGCTGTGGAAGTGGCAGGTACAGGATGTTCTGGTGCCAGAGAATTGGGACAAAAGACCCATTTTAGAGGCTCGGGAATGACT
Source organism: Oryx dammah (assembly GCF_014754425.2). Taxonomy (NCBI): domain Eukaryota; kingdom Metazoa; phylum Chordata; class Mammalia; order Artiodactyla; family Bovidae; genus Oryx; species Oryx dammah. Next base: position 26,098,413 of record NW_024070200.1, on the reverse strand, counting down.
GTCAGGAGCATAGGAGCCCTTTAAATCTTGGAGGATGAGAAAGAACTAGGCAGATAGATAAAGTGGAAAAGGATGTTCTGCACACATAGGGAAATCTATATGGGCTGTTGTGGTTGGACACATATAGTCATATGACAGGAAACAAGGCTGGAAAGCTATAGTTTGGGAAATTATTAGAACTTGTATATTGTTCAGTGGGTTTTGAACTTTTATTTTATACTTCCTGTCACAATGCCTGTGAATTGAATTAAACTCTAAGAGCTATGGAGGATTAGCTTGGGAGTGAGCTGGTTAGATGGGAATTTTAGAAGGCTAACTCTGGTGGTGATGTAAAAGAGAGAAAAGAGAGATGAGCTGAGAGGAAGGAGATGCCAGTGTGAGGTTTTGTTGTCTTCCAAACAAGAGATATCACCCTGATCTAAGGCAGTATGAGTAAGGATGAGCTTGAAAAATTGTAGGAGGCAAGTTCTGCAGAAATTAATAATCAAATGGATGTGAGGGGTAGGGGAGAAAGAGTCATGAAGAGCAAAGATTTCTCACTCAGTGGATTGTGTTTTTATTCTCTGAAATAGGGAACGTAGGAAAAGGAGCAGATTTGTGCCAGAATATAGTGAGTCCAGTTTGGGATGTTTTGAGGCTGAGAACTTCCATTAAAAAGTGAGATGGCAGAAATGCAAATATTTGCAGTCTATTCCAGAATTTGAAAACACTTGTATGTATTTGGTAAGTGTATGCTTGTTGAATGATTGAATGGATGTGTACATTAGGTGTCCATTCATTACATTTTATTTTAATTTTCTTCCAGTTTCATTGAGATATAATTGATATATAGCACTGTATAAATTTAAGGTATATGGCATAATGATTTGACTTATATATATCATGAAATAATTATCACAATAAGTTTAGTGAATATCCATCATCTCATATAGGGCTTCCCTGATAGCTCAGTTGGTAAAGAATCCGCCTGCTATGCAGGAGAACCCAGTTTAATTCCTGGGTTCGGAAGATCCCCTGGAGAAGGGATAGACTACCCACTCCAGTATTCTTGGGCTTCCCTTGTGGCTCAGCTGGTAAAGAATCCACCTGCAATGTGGGAGACCTGGGTTTGATCCCTGGGTTGGGAAGATCCCCTGGAGAAGGGAAAGGCTACTGACATCAGAATTCTTGCCTGGAGAATTCCATGGACTGTATAGTCCATGGAGTTGCAAAGAGTTGGACACAATTGAGCGACTTTTACTTCACATCATCTCATATAGATTTAAAAAAATAGAAAAAAATATTTCCCTTGTAAAGAGAACTGTTTGAATGTAGAATTCTCTTTACAACTTTCATGTATGATGTGCAGCAATGTTCATTGTATTTATTATATTGTATGTTACATCTCTAGTACTTAATCTTATAACTGGAAGTCTGTACCTTTCAACCATCTTCATCCAGTTTCCTCTCTCCTACCCCCCACTTCTGGTGACCACAGATTTGATCTCTTTTTTGCTTGTTTTTTAAAGTATGCTGCTGCTGCTGCTGCTAAGTCGCTTCAGTCGTGTCCGACCCTGTTCGACTCCAGAGATGGCAGCCCACCAGGCTCCGCCATCCCTGGGATTCTCCAGGCAAGAACACTGGAGTGGGTTGCCATTTTCTTCTCCAGTGCATGAAAGTGAAAAGTGAAAGTGAAGTCGCTCAGTCGTGTCTGACTCTTTGCAACCCCATGGATTGCAGCCTACCAGGCTCCTCCGTCCATGGGATTTTCCAGGCAAGAGTACTGGAGTGGGGTGCCATTGCCTTCTCAGTTTTTAAAGTATAATTATAATTGACCTGTAACACTATGTTAGTTTCTGTTACACAACATAGTGATTTGATATTTCTATACATTTCAAAATGATCAAAAGGGTTAGTCTAGCTACAAACTTTTAGCATATAAATATATTTCATAGTTATTGACTATATTCCCTACACTGTCCATTTCGTACCTGTGACTTATTTTGCACCCAAAGTTTGTACCTTGTAATCTCCTTCACCTATGTCTTTTTTCCATCCACCCTCCTCCCCTCTGACAACCACCTGTTACTTCTCAGTATCTGTAACTCTGTTTCTGTTTTGTTATGTTTAATCATTAGGATCATTACATTTTAAGGCACTATTATTGACTTGCTGTAATTATTTTAAAACCACACAATACAATAGGAAGAATTCTAGTAATTATGAAAGAATAAGTAGCAGAAACAATTCTTTTTGTTGCATAAAAATTTCCAGATGGGTTAATGTGACTATATATAATCCTACACTTACAATTTATTAGTTTGAGTGCTACCATTTCCCCCTTCCCTGATAGCTCATTTTTGGAATTTCTCAATAATGGAAGGCTCCTAGTGGGTGAATTCAGTAGACAGAGGAATAAACTGGAAGATAAATAAAGAATTAAAAATTGAAAACTAAGAGTGAGTATAGTTTTAAAAAGCTAATGGAGGATTAACACATTTGGATTCAGGGTTTGTTCTTGATGAAATTGATTACCGAAGGCCTGTCAGGATCAGTGAGGTAAGTGCAGGATGGTTTTAATGGCCCTCTAGAGGTATATTTGTGATAAGGAATGGTTTTCTTGATATTCCCTCTGGAAAACTAACCTGGGTTAATGGGCTGCAGTTCTGGAAGAAACAAGTCCCATGTAATCTGGACATGAGGGGTAATATCCTCTTCTAAGGCTACCTTAGAAGTCTTCCCTCTGAAGAATCAAGAGTCTTAGATTGAGGAATACCTGGCCCTTTGGTTTCTAGCTTTCTGTCTATCTGCAATAATTTCCCAAACACTTCTAGTAGCATCTTCCTGTGAGATTGTATAAGGTATTGGCTTATATCCTTGTAAGCACAGTGGAGACTGAATGTAGGTAGAATTCTTCACCACTGACCCTCTGAAGCTATTAAAATAACACACATTATTCATTTAATGACTAGATGACAAAAATTTCAATGACATTTTCCATCTCTTAATTTGTATCATTCAGATCATATCCCATGACTAATTCAAAACAATCTTATTGGATTATAATTGCTATGCCCTGTATTCAGCATTAAAGAATATCATTCAGAGTTGGTTACAAAATACTATCGCATTCCTCTTTAGGCCCTCAGTAAGGAATTTACTGCCCTGGCAATTTGACTATGTCTTGCACAGAATGTGCCACTCAGCTTAGCTAACTTGGAAGTCTGGTGGCAGCACTCAGAAAGCAGATCCATCTCTCTCAGGTGGAATCACATTAACCACATCCATGAGGCCAATAAACCAGAACGCCAGATTATTCATTTACAGGGAGAAATACAATCACATAGATGGAATGCTTATCTTAGCAAGACCCTAACATTCTTTTCCTGCGTGGAAAGCAGACATTCAGAAGCCCCTAGTGAGCTTGGAATCAGAATAGGGGAGTAAGATGAATCACAGTAATAGTTCCGTGATGCTTACTGACTGTTGCATGCATGCTGAGTTGGCCTCAGTCATGTCTGGCTCTTTGTGACCCCATAACCTGTAGCCTGCTAGGCTCCTCTGTCCGTGGGATTCTCCGGGCAAGAATAACGGAGTGGGTTGCCATGCCCTTCTCCAGGGATCTCCCTGACTGAGGGATCGAACCTATGTCTCTTAGGTCTCCTGCACTGGCAGGTGGGTTCTTTACCACTGGTGCCACCTGGGAAGCCCGCTTACTGATGGTAGGTTAGTCAGTAGTTCATTGAGGCTGCTTTTCCATATACAGTGCCTAGAAGGGGACATCTGGCATTTGTCTCCATGGCTCTCACTTTCTAAGTATTCTCTGTGGGTAAGTCATCCCTTTCTCAGCGTCATGTTCTTTTTCTTAAGTCATCCAGTAATATTCACATCATGATGTGACAGGATTCATTCTGTTGACTTTGCCTTTTTTGTTCTATGGTTTTGCTGTTACGGTAGGAATTTCATAGATCAGCTTATTTTCTGTGTGGAGGATGCCACTGGTTAGCCTGCAGGTACAGGTAGTATCTAGAACTGAGGTAGCGGGAGGTGACCAGCCGAGGCCAACTCACTAGCTCTTTCTGGACTTGGAACCATGCCTGTCTGAGAGCCTGCCTTGAGGCTGTCAGCAGGTAAGTTGCTATAGTTATTGTTGTTCTAGGAGTAAGCAGGGAGCCAGGGAGTGCTATGAACTTGTATTCTGAGCCCAGTATTAAGGTGAATGCTATTTTATACCTTTACATGAAGGGAATAAACATTAATGAATTATTGTTATTAAAAATTATATGAAATAGATATAGTATCATGATTAAATTCAGAATAAATGTGAAAGTGAAAGTCACTCAGTCGTGTCCAACTCTTTGTGACCCCAGGAATTCTCTAGGCCAGAATACTGGAGTGGGTAGCCTTTCCCTTCTCTAGGGGGTCTTCCCAACTGAGGGACAGAAACCAGGTCTCCCGCATTGCAGGTGGATTCTTTAGCAGCTGAGCCACAAGGGAAACCCGAATGAGAGGAATTAGTCATGAATGAGAGGAATTATTCAAAGATGACTCCAGAGTTTGCATAACGAGAAGAATAGTGATATCAGTTAATCAAAAGAGGGAGACTGAGACATGGGATTAGTTTGGTAACGAAACGGAATGATTCTCTTGGTGCTGTTCTGAGTATAAATTGTGTGAGGGCACGATTGCAGATATAGGTTTGTGAGTGACCAGTTTTAGAGCTTGGAGAGTAGGAAGAACAAAGGGACTTAAAAAAAATAAACATTCATGAAGGTAGTTAAAGAATAGGGTCAGGTAATGCAAGGAGGATAAGAAATTCTAAAAGGAAAATATAATAAAATACAGTCAAATTCCTTGCTTTGTGTAGTGTCAGGAGATCAAGGAGGTGAGAAATTGAAGAGAAAATCATAAGCAAATACACAAAAGGGAAAGAAGATTTTGGACCTAAAAATGGCCACTGAATTTGATAACAGTATCATATGTGACAAAAGACCCATTTACTAGCCATTTTATACTTTTTATTAGTTCAACTATGGGTTATTCTCCATTTGACAGGCAGACGCTGGACTTCACTGGGGGATTGTGGCCTTTATTTCCTTCTGTATTTTAATCATTCTCTCCAGTTAATTTTCCAAGAACTTGATGTAAATTTTGCATAAAGATGAAGTTAGTATTACAAAAAAAAAAGGCATTAGAAAATTAAAATATTGTTACCTTTTTGAAGAGTGATGTATCTTCATGGTTTCATAGATAGAGTCAAATTTTGATTAATAAAATGGTGGCCTGAGAATCCAAGTTTTTCTGACATTATCAGATATGCTCTTTAATTAAGCACTTTTGTTTATATACAAACAGGATCTTAGCTTATCATAGCCCAGAAGGAATTTGAGAGGAGGACTTTTTGTCAAATTAATTACCTTCGGCTCCAGGGAAAGGGAACCGGAAAGTTTGTGAAGACATCCTTCTTTGAATTTTCCAAGTTAAAGTGGTGATAGAGAGGCTGGGTGCTCCCTGGGGTAGAGAGGATAAGGAGGTATGGATGATGGACTGGGATACCTCATTATTTTGTTTGACATACATTATTATGGATATCACAGATATCCAAGTACTGGTATTTGTGGTTAAATGTAAATACTGGTGGAATTTCACTCTTTTGTTACAACAGATACTTGTAGACTGACTCCCAAGATACTCCATTTATATCCTGTTAACAAAGGGTTGTGGCTTCCCTGATGGCTCACATGAGAAAGAATCTGCCTGCAATACAGAAGACCCTGCCCTGGTTCAATCGCTGGATCAGGAAGTTCCCCTGGAGAAGGGAATGGCTACCTGACTCCTATATTCTTGTCTGAAGAATTCCATGGACAAAGGATCCTGGCGGGCTAGAGTCCATGGGTTGCAAAGAGTCGGACGGAGCGACTGACACTTTTATCCACACTAACAAAGAGTTAAGATTGGTTAATACTACTCATATCTCTCCCTCAGCAAAAGAAAAAAAAAATAGTACATCAAGCTACAATAACTAAATATACTAAGCTCTTCTAAGTTACAGATTAGAGCACAAAATTGTTTTCCATCTGGAAAATTTTAAATGAATAACAATGATTTACATAGAAAGAAACTAATCTTTGATGAAGTTTGCAAGATAACTCTTTGTTATTGGGACCCTAAATTTTAAAATTTTTGATAGTCATTCTAACATCTATTTTAAAAAAATTATTTAAGGACTTTGAGCTCCTCAGATCAAGATTTACTACTTGGAACAATCATCATTTGACTAAAGAAGCAAGTAACCCTTGCGAAAATTTTACAGGAAAGAGAAATTACTGTTTTAATAGCAAACTGAAGCAGGGGGCAGCTCAGCACAGTAGAAGGAGTATAGGTTCAAACCCTGTTTCTGACACCAGCTGTGTGGTTTGGCCAAAATTACTTAACCCTTCTAAGCCTCAGGTTATATTTGCAAATTGGAACTATCACCCATACAGAGCTTTGGTAGACTAAACCAGCATGGTATATGTAAAATGGCAGACACAGGAGCAGTCAGTATATGATGATCCAGAATAAGAGGAATCCTGCTGAGTATTAACTCATGGAAAAGTCTTTCTGATGGAGATACCAATAAGGAACTTAAATTTTTTGTTTTTTTTGGCTCTTGTGCTCTAAGTTACAGTTCAATTTTCTTTTCTAACTCTGTTTTCTTTTCATACTCATGGTCTAAGTTCACCTGGTATTCAAATGTGACCATTTTCTAAACTGTTTTTCTTGGCCATCTTCTTAATCTCTCCTGGAGTTTCCATGTTTTGTGTATCTCTGTCAACTACCCTCTTTGTGTTAATTGTTCACAAACTTACAGTAAAACTCAGTCTCATCCTGTGATCCAAATTCCTCATGCCATTAGATATTTTTGGTGAATACTCAGTTTCTCTAAATCAGCCTTTCTAACGCTTTCCTTTTACTGAGGGCTGTTAATAGTTGGTTAAGTGAAGTGAAGTGAAGTCACTCAGTCGTGTCCGACTCTTTGTGACCCCATGGACTGTAGCCGTTAACCACCTAGTTATTGGTTGAAGCATCTATCTAGTTACTCAGGCTAGAAACAGAAGTCATAGTTGACCATTCCTTACATGGTATTTCTACCTTCTACAAGCACTGTGGTCCTAGGTCTGATATTAGCATGTTTCACCTAGGTAACTGAATAGACTCTTAACGGCCTTTGTTCTCTCCTTGTCATAGCCACTGAGGAAAACACTTTGGCAGTTCATCACAAAGTTACCCAGCCACCCCACTGCTAAGTCTCTACTTAGTTATGTACACATGCGTGTACTTGGAATTGTTTGTGTTTTCAAATTCCAAGTACACAAACAATTCCAAGTACACGTTCATAGCAGCACTATTTGCAGCAGCCAAAAGGTGGAAATACCCCATATGCCTATCAACACATAAATGGATAGGAAATTTTGATATATATATAATATGGAATATTATTTAGTCATTAAAAGGAATGAAGTAGGGATATATGTATCAACGTGGATGAACCTCAGACATGTTGGACTAAGTGAAAAAAGCCAGATACAGACACATATTTTATGATTCCACGTATATGCAGGGTACACTCTAGAGACAGAACACAGATTGATGGTTGTCAGGACTTAGGGCAAGGAGCAACTGCTTAATGGGTACAGGTTGCTCTGTTGGAGTGATATAGATATTTTTAAAATAGTAAAACTGGTGGTTATATACTCCATTTACTAAATGACATTGAATTGTTGACTTTAAAATGATTAATTTTATACTCTATACATTTCATTTCAACTTTAAGAAACCCAACAAACTATCACTGTCTCCATCTTGTGGACGGAATGAAGCTCTAGGTTCCCCAGCTTTCTTTATAAGACCCTAAACATCCTGGCTTTCTTTATAAGACCGTATGCAACCTTTCTTTATATGACCCTATACAAAAGTCTTGGAGAAGGAAATGGCAACCCACTCCAGTACTCTTGCCTGGAGAATCCCATGGACAGAGGAGCCTGGTAGGCTACAATCCATGGAGTCGTGAAGAGTCAGACATGACTGAGCGACTTCACTTTCCCTTTTCACTTTCATGCATTGGAGAAGGAAATGGGAACCCACTCCAGTGTTCTTGCCTGAAGAATCCCAGGGACCGGGGAGCTTGGTGGGCTGCCGTCTATGGAGTTGCACAGAGTCGGACACGACTGAGCAACTTAGCAGCAGCAGCAGCATACAAAAGTCAGTCCTGAATACTTTCTGGAAGAATTGATGCTGAAGCTGAAGCTCCAGTACTTTGACCACCTGCTGTGAAGAACTGACTCATTGGAAAGACTCTGATGCTGGGAGAGATTGAAGGCAGAAGGAGAAGCAGACGACAGAGGATGAGATGGTTGGATGGCATCACCAACTCGATGGACATGAGTTTGAGCAAGCTCTGGGAGTTGGCAATGGACCAGGAAGCCTGACGTACTGTGGTCCATGGGGTCACAAAGAGTTGGACATGACTGAGCAACTGAACTGAACTGATACAACCTGGCTATAACCTGAAGTTTAGGCTATACACCTAAATTTCCTAATCCTATCCCATTAGGCCTTCCTTCAAGTCTCTCCCCTTCCCATATGGGAAGAGTTTCTATTCGCTAAACACTTACTGTTTTTTCCCCATTCTCTCCTTTGGCTTATGCTATTCTCTCTGTCTCCTTTCTTGGTAAAGCCCAGCTATATCCTTTGAGGAAGAGCAGAAATTCCAGCTCCTCTACGAAATATCCCCTGCTTGTGCCGTTACTCAGGAGATAGCTATTCTCCTTCCCACCTCGCTCTCCTAGGTCCTGATCACAGCCTGTGTCACGCTGCCTCTAGGGCAGCCGTGTCCTTCTCTTTCCTTCTTTAGACTGTGTGCTCCTTCAAGACTGGCACTTCATACGATTCATGTTTGTGTTCACTGTGTCTCACACCATGTGAGGAACACAGTGGGTACTGGATGTTGGCTTTTAAGTTTTATTTTTAATGAGTAATTCTTCTTCAATTTCAGTTATTGTTTTACTATGGTAAAAAAAAATTCATTTAACATTTTTTGTCCCTTGGTTTATAATAGGAGCACAGAGAGGAATTAGATGAGGATTATTTACATGTTTTATTTCTTGTCAAACAAAGTTGCATTTTGTAAATGATTAACCATTGTAAGTCTCCATCCTGGAGTGCTTTTATTTCCAGTAATTACAGGTGTATATACACACACATTTTAATATGTATTTTTACTTTATTTAAAAATTGCATTTCTTACCACTTTTTGGAGATATAATTGACATACAACACTCTATAAGTTCAAGATGTACAGAATAGTGATTTCAGTTACATAGCCATGAAACGATTATCATCATAAGTTCAGTGAACATCCATTATCTCATTTATATATAACATTAAGGGAATAGAAAAAAAAAATCTTTGTAATGAGAACTCTTAGGTTTTACTCTTAACAACTATCATATACAACATACAGCCATTATGTTAATTATATTAATCATATTGTATGTACTAATTTACCTTATAACTGGAAGTCAGTACCTTTTGATTGTCTTCATCTGATGTCCCTTTACTTCATGCCTCACTTCATGCCCCACTTCTGGTAACCCCAGATTTAATATCTTTTTCTATAGTTTAAGTATAACTGACACACAATACTCTGTTAGTTCTGGGTATGTAACACAGTAGTTTGATATTTCTATATATTTCAAAGTGATCACCACAATAAGCCTAGTTACCTGAAATTAAAAGATGCTTACTCCTTGGAAGAAAAGTTATGACCAACCTAGATAGCATATTCAAAAGCAGAGACATTATTTGCCAACAAAGATCCGTCTAGTCAAGGCTATGGTTTTTCCAGTGGTCATGTATAGATGTCAGAGTTGGACTGTGAAGAAAGCTGAGTGCCGAAGAATTGATGCTTTTGAACTATGGTGTTGGAGAAGACTCTTGAGAGTCCCTTGGACTGCAAGGAGATCCAACCAGTCCATTCTGAAGGAGATTGGTCCTGGGATTTCTTTGGAAGAAATAATGCTAAAGCTGAAACTCCAGTACTTTGGCCACCTCATGAGAAGAGTTGACTCATTGGAGAAGACCCTGATGCTGGAAGGGATTGGGGGCAGGAGGAGAAGGGGATGACAGAGGATGAGATGGCTGGATGGCATCACAGACTCGATGGACCTGAGTCTGAGTGAACTCCAGGAGTTGGTGATGGACTGGGAGGCCTGGCGTGCTGAGATTCATGGGGTCACAAAGAGTCGGACACAACTGAGCGACTGAACTGAACTGAACCATCCGTCAATATACAATGATATTACATAATTATTGATTATATTCCCCACACTGTACATGTTATACATGTGACTCATTTATTTTATAATTGAAAGTGTGTACATTTTAATCTCCCTCAACTATTATAGCTATATTTTAAAAATTATTTCCTTTGGTATTTTGGAACCAAACAGTTTTAAGTTTCTTACCTTGGTAAAGATTTTCCAAGAATTGCATGTCTGGGAAGAAAAATCTGTTAATGATGTATTTTCTTAGGCCCAGTTATCTTCACTGTTACTTGGTTGCTTTTTTTCCCCCTTAAACTTGTTTAGGTTGGGTTTCTCTTGCTTGTAGTCAAAAAATAAATAAAAAACCCTGAATATTGTAACTTGCCTGCGTGCTCAGTTGCTCTGATGTGTCCAACTTTTGTGACCCCATAGACTGTAGCCCACCAGGCTTCTCTGTCCATGGGATTTCCCAGACAAGAATACTGGAGTGGGTTGCTATTTCCTTCTCCAGGAGATCTTCCCAACCTAGGGATTGAACCCATGTCTCCTGCATTGGCAGTCAGATTCTTTACCACTGAGCCACCAGGGAAGCCTATGATGTAATTTCAGTTCAGTTCAGTTCAGTTGCTCAGTTGTGTCTGACTCTTTGTGATCCCATGGACTACAGCACGCCAGGCCTCCCTGTCCATCACAAACTCCTGGAGTTTACCCAACTTAGTATGCTGCAAAAGCTACATTGGCCCTAGGGCTTTGAACAGATTCCGTCCTTGTGCTAAGGTGTTTGCAGTGGGTTTGAGTGAAACAGATGGGAAAGCCCACAGTTACTACCTAGTTGTACAACTGATGTTTATACACAATAACCTAGTATCACAAAGGAGGGGGAACAGAGGAGGTGGCATAGGTGCTGTGTTGCAGAGTTGAGTCTTAAAGAATGTGTCAGTGGCATCAGGGTCTAAGGGGGCTAGAAAGTGCCAACCGCCTCTAACTTAAAACATCTTTACTAGTTACTGAAGTCAGACATGTGTAAACCAATTTGGATCAGTTTGAACTTGTTTGCTACTGACTGTCTGGTAGGGACCTATTTTAATGACTGTTGCTAAAATGTGATTTACTAGAGAACATTTCAGGCTCAGATGCCAGCCGAATGTGCCGTGTTGTCCGGCTTGTGTTCCTCCATGCTGTGTTATATTTGCTGAAATTAATTCTCTGGGCCAGCTTCTTCCCCAATGATGGTGGATAAACGAGGGTGCCGCTGCAAGATGGCGTGTATTTATGTTATTGATGCAGATTTTGTGAGTTGTTAGGCATCTGGTACAAGTACATGAGTAGAAGTTCGAACTTCAATTAGTTGAGTTTATGAAGCACTGACAGTATAAGGCAATATATGAGGCATGTAGGAAATTACAAAGAAGCAGGAAATGCAATCTTTGTTCATATTGAGTTTATAATCTAATGGAACAGATATAAATGGAGACACATGATAACAGATAAAATAAACATAAAAACATAGTCGTAACCAGTTACAGATGGATAGAGATATTTGCTCAAGTGCTGTGGGGCTAGGGAAATGATTACAGTGACTGCTGTCTGCTGGGGTAAGTCAGGAATTGTTTTAGTATGGGATGTAAAACTTAGGCAAAAATATTAAGGACCGGAAGGACAGGGATTAGTCGAGGGAAATCATTCTAGGATGTATGAATGAAACTGAATAAAATGAATGAAAACAGAGGAAGTGTGCAGGTTCTTCATAGATGGCAGTAAGGTTGGCTTGAACATCTGGGGTTTTATAGGATAGAGATTTTTGGAAAACCTTATAGTAGTTTAGTTCAGGAGCTCAGTTGTGTCTGACTCTTTGTGACCCCATGGACTGCAGCATGCCAGGCTTCCCTGTCCATCACCAACTCCCAGAGCTTGTTCAAACTCATGTTCTTTGAGTTGGTGATGCCATCCAATATCTCATCCTCTGTTGTCTCCTTCTCCTCCTGCCTTCAATCTTTCCCAGCATCAGGGTCTTTTCCAAGGAGTCAGTTCTTCACATCAAGTGGCCAAAGTATTGGAGTTTCAGCTTCAGAAACAGTCCTCCCAGTGAATATTCAGGACTGATTTCCTTTAGGATTGACTGGTTGGGTCTCCTCGCAGTCCAAACGACTTTCAAGAGTCTTCTCTAACACCACAGTCCAAAAGCATCCATTCTTCAGTGCTCAGCTTTCTTTATAATCCAACTCTCACATCTATACATGACTAGAAAAACCATAGCTTTGACTAGATGGGCCTTTGTTGGCAAAGTAATGTTTCTGCCTTTTAATATGCTGTTTAGGTTGGTCATAACTTTCCTTCCAAGGAGTAAGCGTCTTTTAATTTCATGGCCGCAGTCACCATCTTCAGTGATTTTCAAGCCCAAGAAAATAAAGTTTGTCACTGTTTCTATTGTTTCCCCGTCTATTTGCCATGAAGTGATAGGACCAGATGCTATCATCTTCATTTTTTGAATGTTGAGTTTTAAGCCAGCTTTCTCACTCTCCTCTTTCATCAAGAGACTCCTTAGTTCCTCTTCACTTTCTGGCTTAAGGGTGGTGTCATCTGCATATTTGAGGTTATTGGTATTTCTCCCAGCTATCTTGATTCCAGCTTGTGTTTCAGGAGCCCAACATTTTGCATGATGTACTCTGCATAGAAGTTAAATAAGCAGGGTGACAATATACAGCTTTGATGTACTCCTTTCCCAATTTGGAACCAGTCTGTTCCAGTCCAGTTCTAACTGTTGCTTCTTTGTTGTTCCATGTCCAATTCTAACTGTTGTTTCTTGACCTGCATATAGATTTCTTAGGAGGCAGGTCAGGTGGTCTGATGTTCCCATCTCTTTAAGAATTTTCTGCTATTATAACAAAGAATCCCAAATATCACTGACTTAACACACTGAAAGCCTATTTCTTATATTAGATCCAATGGGAATATATGTTTGAGCGTCTCTATTCTGTGTAGTTATTGAGGGTTCCAGGCTCCTTCCAGCTAAAAATTTTAAATCCAAGGAGTCTTCTGGGTTTTGAGAGTATTTCATTCAGTTGGTGAAGGGGATGGGAGATGGAGGAGAGTCAGTGGGTAGTATATGTGGGCCCAGCTTGGCAGGAGCTCTGCATATACCCCACCGACCAGCACTGAGGCGTGTGGCCACAACTCTTTGCAACAGTCTGGGAAGGGTAATTTAGCTGGGTGCCCAAGAAGTAAAAGTCATGAGTTTGGGGAAATACTTAGTGGTCTCTGTCTATCATTTTTGTGCTGGAATCCTCTGAATCTAGATCATATCCTTATTTTTTCACCTAAGGCTTATTTTGTTCTTTCCAGTTTGCCTGTTCAACTTAGATGACCTGACATCACCTCAGACTCACCATTCCTTCCTTTCCTAGCTTCATTATTCATTATTTTTAATCAACAGTTTCGTCATTCTTTTATTGCTTTTGTGTGATACCCCAGAGTCACTGTTAACCTTTCTCTCCTTTATGTATTTGACAGTGTTCCTTCAGAATGCCTGCTCGATGTATTCCTTTTTCCATTTCCTGCACACTCTTGTCAGAGACCTCATGTCCTAACAATTGTGCTGATATAATAATTTCCTACCGAGTGTTCCACTCTGGATATTACTACTAGATAAATAACCACCTTTGTGTTGTCATACCCTCCTTAGTAATCCCTGTGCCTTCCTTGTGTGTGAAGATGAATCCCAGATTCCCAAGTGATACCTAAAGAATGACTGTCACACTGCCTCCACCTCCTTTCCAGCCTCATTTCTGACCAGTAAACACAAGAAGGCTGGGTGCATGAGTCTCTCTTCTAGAGCAGGCTAATTCTTATCCCGGACATAAGAGCTTCCCCCAGAGAACGAGCTCTTCTGCATCTTTTGGAGCGGGCCCCGGCTTATGTTACATATGCTCGTGAAGCCTCTCTCACACACTGGTCCCTGGTAGCCTGACTTGTCTGTTCCACTCACTGCTGTGAATATGTAGTCACAATCTCGTCCTGTTATAAAAATGTTTCATGTGTGTGTCTTTCCTGTGTGTGTCTCTCCACATTGATTGTTCAGATTCATAAGGATAGGAATAATGTCATATATTTTGTAATTTCCCACAGGGCCTAATATGCAACTAGGCCCAGAGTGATTACTCAACAGCTACTTGCTGAATAAAAGTGTTGAATGGAGATGAAGGCACTTAAGTGTGAAGATAATCATTTGGATGGGGGTTTTCATTTGATTCAAGAGGCATCTGGGAGCCAGTTTTGGCTTCATGAAAACAGGAATCAAAAGTTACTCAGGGAAGAGGATTCTTAGGATTGTATGTAGGATCCTCTCAAGTTGAAAACAGAGAAATGCAAAATGTTAGAGATGGAGTTGAAGAGCCTGCTTTGCTTATGTAAACAGCATAGGGGCCCCTGTTTCCTGTAGTATTAGAGAAGTTGTAAGTCTGAAGCCACAGAAGATTCTAGTTTTGAAAGATAAAAGTAATTAATAGGACTTACTGAAACCCAGAGAGCAAAGAAGAGAGATGGCTCTCACAAAACCTGACTGTAACACACTATTGATGGTAACAAACTGGGAATGAGTGATGATTTGAATGAACGTAATGTGTTGATTTCATATGAATTCAGTTTCATTGTGAAAAACATTCTACAAACACTGGCAGTATCATATGTTTAAAAGAGCTCTGATTGCAGAGTTAGGAGACCAACCGTCTAGTCCTGACTTTATTTTCACTAAGGTTTGTAGTCTTGTGCGTCATTGAAGCTTTCTGTGTAATGTAGGTGGGTTATGCATTTTCATGGGATGGAGCCATTGAAAAAAGTTTCCATAGTCAATACATTTTGGAAATGGTATATGTGTTTTTCAACATTTTTAGTGAACATTTCAAGCATACAGAATACTTAAAATACTTTAACAGTAGATATCCATACACCTATCACTTAGATGTGATGAGGAACATTTTACTGTGCTTATTATATATCTGCCCATTATTTTATACATTCATTATTTTACTATTATTTTCATCTTTTTCTTCCTCTTCCTCTCCCTTTTCCTTGTCCTTCTCTTATTATTATTATTTATAATGATGGTCAAAAGAGAAAGCATACTGGTAATGAACTATAAAGTTACAGGTGAGTTTATTACTTGTAAAGAATTTGGATTGCTTATATCTGAATCCTTGGAGTGATCTTTATACATTTTCTTATATCCTGCATCTAACCCATCTGCTTCATTCTTCATCTATTTTATGCTCCACATTCTGCTCATTTATTTGATTCTGTTTTCAAGGTTCATCCCCAGTGCATTTATTTCTTATCATCCTCACCCCTGCCCTGTGCTAAACTACTGTTTTCCGCCATGGCTACCTACCAATGGCTACCTACCTACCTTTCCCTTATGGTCACTTTTGCTAATTCACAGTTTCTCCTTTGGAGAGAAATCAGGATTATTCTTTCAAAATAAAAATCAGAATAAGGCACTCTTTTGTTCAAAATGTTGCAGTCACATTAGTGTGACCCAGTAGGCCCTGTATGATTTGCTGCCTGGCTTACAATTTGATATTTCCTACCATCCTTTCTCTTACTTTTTTGACTGTGTCCACAGGTTCCTACTTTGGGGCCTTTGCACTTGCCTGGAATCATCTTTACCTAGATAAGTTATGATTCCCATGCTAAACTCCTTCAGGTTTCTGTTCTAATCTCACCTTATCACAAGGACTTTTCTTGATCACCCAAATTCCAGTTGAGCTATTTCAAATCCTAAATGATGATGCTGTGAAAGTGCTGCACTCTATATGCCAGCAAATTTGGAAAATTCAGCAGTGGCCACAGGACTGGAAAAGGTCAGTTTGCATTCAGTCCCAAAGAAGGACAATGTTAAAGAATGTTCAAACTACTGCGCAATTGCACTCATCTTACACACTAGCAAAGTAATACTCAAAATTCTCTAAGCCAGGCTTCAACAGTACGTAAACTGTGAACTTCAGATGTTCAAGCTGGATTTAGAAAAGGCAGAGGAACCAGAGATCAGAATGCCAACATCCGCTGGATCATCAAAAAAGCAAGAGAATTCCAGAAAAACATCTACTTCTGCTTTATTGACTACACCAAAGCCTTTGACTGTGTAGATCACAACAAACTGTAGAAAATTCTTAAAGATATAGGAATACCAGACTACCTTACCTGCCTCCTGAGAAATCTGTATGTAGGTCAAGAAGCAACAGTTAGAAGGACATGGAACAACAGACTGGTTCCAAACGGGGAAAGGAGTACATCAAAGCTGTATATTGTCACCCTGCTTATTTACCTTATATGCAGAGTACATTGTGTGAAATGCTGTGCTGGTGAAGCACACGCTGGAATCAAGATTGCCGGGAGAAATATCAATAACCTCAGACATGCAGATGACACCACCCTTATGGCAGAAAGTGAAGAGGAACTAAGGAGCCTCTTGATGAAAGTGAAAGAGGAGAGTGAGAAAGATGGCTTAAAACTCAACATTCAAAAAACAAAGATGATGGCATCTGGTCCCATCACTTCATGGCAAATAGATGGGGAAACAATGGAAATAGTGACAGACTTCATTTTCTTGGGCTTGAAAATCATGAAGATGGTGATGGCAGCCATGAAATTTAAAAGACGCTTGCTTCTTGAAAGAAAAGCTATGACCAACCTAGATAGCATATTAAAAAGCAGAGATATTACTTAGCAACAAAGGTCTGTCTAGTCAAAGCTATGGTTTTTCCAGTAGTCATGTATGAATGTAAGAGCTGGACTATAAAGAAAGCTGAGCACTAAAGAATTGATGCTTTTGAACTGTGGTGTTGGAGAAGACTCTTGAGTGTCATTTGGATTCAAGGAGATCCAACCAGTCAATCCTAATGGAAATCAGTCCTGAATATTCACTGGGAGGACTGATTCTGAAGCTGAAATTCCAATACTTTGGCCACCTGATGTGAAGAACTGACTCCTTGGAAAAGACCCTGATGCTAGGAAAGATTGAAGGTGGGAGGAGAAGGGGAAGACAGAGGATGAGATGGTTGGATGGCATCACCAACTCGATGGACATGAGTTTGAGCAAGCTTTGAGAGTTGGTTATGGACAGGGAAGCCTGGTGTGCTGCAGTCCATGGGGGCGCAATGAGTTGGACACGACTGAGTGACTAAACTGAACTGAACTGAATATATATGTTTGTGTGTATATATATGTATTATGTATATACAGTATATATTATATATATATTCTTCACTAATTTTTCTTTTTATTTTCTTCATTGCATGTATATTTATTTGTTCAGTTTTTTCTCTCCATAAGGACAGATATGATCACTATCTATTTCATGTATATAGAGCAATAATTAAATAACATAGAACAAAAATTAACACATATATGTTGAATATGTAAATGAACTGAAGATAAATAACATAGACCTAGAGGATATAAAAAATAACGCACACTGCACTGATGTGGTGACTTTCAAAATTGATATGGGTGAACATGCTGAGTTTATAACCTATACTGATGTTGTCTAAAATAGCAGAGTCCCCAGGTATGACATGAGGGTGAGTTTGTAAGATGCTTCTCTGGGATTTTTCCCATCTGCATTCATCTGTGAAGTGGAAGATGGTGTGGGACAAGCTTTGATAAAATGTGATATAAAATCATATGCTGATGAATGTTGATATGATATGAGTTGATGCTCTAGTCTAGCAATTGAGAAGCACAGTAAAAGGAAGATTAAAATCTGGGAGAAGACCCCCATTTTTTTTGACAGTTTGACAACTGACAATTTGAGTTTTAGCTTCCTTAGTATGTTTTTGTTAAGCCAAGCCATTTTGCATTCAGGTATTGACTTTATTGAGCTTAGATGCAAGAATTCCCCTGTATTGGCATGTATCATAGCAACTTGGGAATTCTAATAAAAATAATGATTTTATTCATAATATTTGTTTCATTTTTTGCTCAATTTAAGACATCACCATTTCTTTCCTTCCTTTTTTTTTGTTTTGCTATAAATATATTTCAGTATTAGCCCTTTTAAATTCCTTTCACTTTTCAACCACATCCACAAAATAAATACTTATCAGTTACTAGGAAATTGGAATGTAAGCTCAATTATGTTAAAAACTAATGGGTAGCACTAACACATAGTAACAGCTTCTTTTGCAGTATTTATTCTCTTGGTGATAAAAAAAAAATAAGCCCAACAGCCCATTGCTGCAGAAAGAATTTAGCTACAAGTTTATCAATTTGAGCAGGCCAACTGCACAACTAAATGCATGTGAAACTTAACAAATCCCTTGGGGAAGCTGACTGCAAGAATTTTCTAGTCTGTGTCGAGTTACTGAGGTGCGACATGGTGGATTGGACTTAATGCCTTAGGCAAGCACAATCAAATAAGAGACAGTTTAAGATTTTTCTGTGTCCATGAGGGATCTCTGGTAGGTGTCTAAATGAAGCTTTTAGAAAAGAATATAATACCATCATGAGCTTTCTTTCCTGAATATTTTGGTGGGTTATTTTCATTTAGAAGAAATCCAAATAAGATTACACAGGGTAAGCTTTATAACAGTTGAAAAGATTTAAGATTACGATTTACTTCATAGGGACATGGGAAAAAACAAAGCATTTCCCCTTAAATTTATTTAATTTAAATTTAAATAAATTTATTTATTCAAGAATGGTATATGTAATTTACTGGAATAATTTTGGACTATGTTAAAGCTGACTATTCCACCAATCTCAGAATTTCAGAAGAGTTTAGTGTAAGAGAGTTATTGTAGTAAAATTGTTGAGTGAGTACAGTCTGGAGCCTGATTGATTACCTTGGTTCAAATCCCAGTTATATTACCTGTTAATGTGTGACTTAGGGCTGATTTGTTAGCCTCAGTTCTCTAATCTGTAAAATGGAAATAATGTCATCATTCTTGTGGTTGTGTAAAGATTAATTGAATTAATAAAAGTAATGCATTTAGACTGCAGCTTGACATACAGTGCTCTGTAAGTCTTAGCTGTACAACAATGACTACAATAATAATTTTTATTATTTTATAATTTGATCACTTAGAACATCTAGTGCAGTTTCTCAGGAGAGTGAGTCATGTGGTATCGCATTCTTTTAGCTGCCCAGAATTCAGTGTATGACGATCTATTTGAGAGATAGGTTTGAGAGTTGGATCCCCAGCCCCTGAGAGTGTTGGAAGCCCTGTCAAATAAGATTTTTCCCACTTATAGGGGAAGCTCACTTTGAACTCATCTCTGTCAAAATAGAACCTTTTAATTTAGAGATGATCAGCAGACTAGTGTTGAGAGGGAGTTGCTCGAGATTTAAAGACAGTGAACATCTTCTCAAAATTGTTAAAGTGACTGTTCCTTGGACATTACTTGGCTGTTGGGTCTTCAGCATTCATAGAGCTTTCCCTTATTTTTTCAAATAGCAGTTTCCATGATAGCCCTAAAGCTTCTCTAGAGAAACTTTAGTTCTTTGGACAAGTCCTTTCAATTTTCTCCTGTGACCTCTCTCATGGTACTGACCTATGACCCCAACAACAGTCTTCAGACAGGAACCCTGACCCTGATACTTAACCCTCCAGTCTAGACAGCCAACCTTGGAAGCACACAGTTCCTGTGACCTGGTTGACTAATGCAGGAAGCTGTTGACATTGACCTTGGACTTCACCCAACTCTTGCTTATCACTTCTGTTACTTCCTCTTGCCCTCTGGATATCAGGGGCCCTGCTCGTCTCTGACTCTGGACATTGCTTTTTCCCTTTTCTTCCTTCAGCACTTGCCAAATTAGGGCTCTCAAAAAAGAAGTGGAGAAGAGACCCTGGAGGAAGCAAAGATTAAGGGGAAAGGCTGGGTCTAAGGAGGGCTGCTGCTGCTGCTAAGTCGCTTCAGTCGTGTCTGACTCTGTGCGACCCCATAGATGGCAGCCCACCAGGCTCCCCCGTCCCTGGGATTCTCCAGGCAAGAACACTGGAGTGGGTTGCCATTTCCTTCTCCAATGCATGAAAGTGAAATGTGAAAGTGAAGTCACTGAGTCGTGTCCAACTCTCAGCGACCCCATTGACTGCAGCCTACCAGGCTCCTACGTCCATGGGATTTGCCAGGCAAGAGTACTGAAGTGGGGTGCCATTGCCTTCTCTTCTAAGGAGGGCACCCACCTGTAATTTATGGTTAAGACTGGGCATTTTGAGGAGGGGAGTGGGGGCCATTAGTAATCACACTAGGACAGCCTGACATAAACCTTGTTGTCCTGGGCAGACTTGGTCCTTGGCCCACCCCGGGCCTGAGGCTAGGGGAAAGCAATCGTTTCTCCATTCTCTTTCCTTTCTTTCCACTCAACAGTAACA
Organism: Oryx dammah; assembly: GCF_014754425.2. NCBI lineage: Eukaryota > Metazoa > Chordata > Mammalia > Artiodactyla > Bovidae > Oryx > Oryx dammah. The sequence goes on along the minus strand of NW_024070200.1, from coordinate 26,077,760 downwards.
GCACCAACTCATCAGCGCATTGGTTATTTTTGTTGTCGTTAAGTAGTTGCTGTGGAATAATGGAGGAGATGCAAGAGATGTGGGTTCGATCCCTGGGTCAAGAAGATCCCTTAGAGGATGAAATGGCAACCCATTCCATTATTCTTGCCTGAAAATTCCCGTGGACAGAGGCTCCTGGTGGGCTCCAGTCCATGAGATTGCAAGGAGTTGGACACAACCGAATGCATGTACAAGCACGCACACACCCCCGCCCCCCTCCGCCCCACACAGTTGCTGTGTGGAGAGGCAGCTGTGGGTTACTGCAGCGCTCATTTAAGAGACTAAGCAATCATGTTGGTAAAGGGGGCTCCAAAACGTCTGTCAAATGTCAGTCTACAAATGATTCAGAAGTAATTATCATTATTATTTTTCATCAAACAAAACCAGAAGTCTTATTTCTCCATTTGGGAGAACAAAATGGGAATTCAGTTCTTTGGACAATTGTTTGGACCCTCCTTATAGACTCTGTAAAGTTTCATGATGAGGAATGCTGATAAAGCCTTTAACATTTATAACACAGGACAAGGCTTGGGAACCATGGTTCCCTTTTTCTACAAATGTGGCACAACCTGGAAATTTGAGTTGAAAATAATGAAAACAGTTATATTTCTAATATAAACAAATTTATCTGTGCATGCTTTGAATCTCCTAATGTTGTTTAAGTGGTAGATTCTACTAGTCATTAACTCTGTAAATACCAGTTCATTGTACAGAACATGAAAGTGTTAGTCACTCAGTTGTGTCTGACTTTGCAACATTACGGACTGTAGCCCGCCAAGCTCCTCTGTCCATGGGATTTACCAGGCAAGAATATGGCAGTGGGTTGCCATTTCCTCCTCCAGGAGGTCTTCCCAACTCAGGATTGAAGCTGGGTCTCCCATATTGCAGGCAGATTCTTTACTGTCTGAGTCACCAGGGAATATATGGTAAATAAATTCAAATTATACCTTTAAAAAAATCTGTTATTACCTGTTTTCCAACTTTAACCTAAATTTTATAGTCAGTGACAACATATAATAAGAGTGTGTCAATGAACATTGTGATAATTTTGAGTAATAGTATAAATACATGAAGCTCCTGTTAATAGTTCTTCCTTTTAAGTGTGAATAGTTGGTGCCAGATAATGTGAGAACTGGGACTGATCTTAGAAGTCACCTAGGGGTTGCACAGAGTCGGACACGACTGAAGCGACTTAGCAGCAGCAGCAGCAGTGATCACAACCATCCCAGATGCCAAAGAGTGCAGTGGTGCTATAGGCTTAAATCACTATGTGCCTCACTCTGTAGTCTTGTTCCTCGTTTCAAATTTTAGTAAATAGTTGTGAAGGGCCTGAAACAGTTATGACGTTATATTATATATTTCAATTGTGGAATTCAAAAGCGGTATCATTGTGTTCGGTCATTATGGATTTTTTCAGTAGCAAGTGCCACTACAAATGTTTTCTACTTAAAGTATGAAGATGCTGACCTTTTAACTTGCACTTTGTAGGAATAGGGGAAAAAAAAAAAACTTGCCACAGAAAGACTATTTCATATTCTAGTAGTAGGGTTAGCAAAGTTTTTTGGTAAAGGGACAGAGAGTAAATATTTCTGGTTTTGTGGGCCATATAGTCTGTCAAAACTACTCAGCTCTGCTGTTAAGAGTACAAGAGAGGTTTTAGATAATGTATAAAGAATGATGATGGCTGTGTTCCTTAAAGCTTTATTTACAAATCAGGCAGTGGATGGGTTAAAAACAGGCACTGTGGTGGCACTGGTGGTAAAGAACCTGCCTGCCAGTGCTGGAGACCTAAAAGACACAGGTTCTATCCCTGGGTCGGGAAGATCCCCTGGAGGGGGCATGGCAACCCACTCCAGTATTCTTGCCTGGAGAATCCCGTGGACAGAGGAGCCTGGCAGGCTACATTCCATGGGGTTGCAAAGAGTCGGACATGACTGAAGTGACTTAGCATGCATGCGTGTGGGCCCTAGTTTGCCAGCTTCTCTTCTGTGAGGATAGGTCTCTAAATTTAATATTTGTTGTTGTTTATTCGCTCCATCATGTCCAACTCTTTGTGCTTCCATGGACTGCAGCATCCCAGGCTTCCCTGTCCTTCACTGTCTCCCGGAGTTTGCTCAAGCTCATGTCAATTGAGTTGATGATGCCATCCAACCATCTCATCCTCTGTTGGCCCCTTCTCCTCCTACCCTCAATCTTTCCCAGCATAAGGGTCTTTACCAAAGATGAAAGCTATGAAATTTTAAACTTACTCTAGTTAAGTAATAAATAGAAAACTTTATATTATTTATTGAGGGATTATATGTGATTAGAATGCATGCTTAATTAAAATGATTTCTAATCAGACAGCATAGAAAATAATAGAGGAGCTGGCAAGGGTGATCACTGCAGCAGCATTTATAATAGCAATAAGGGGAAACAACCTAAATGTTCATTGATAAAGAACCAGTTGAACAAACTGTGGAAATCTGCACCAGTTAAAAAGAATGAACTACAAATATTTTTATTGACAAGGAAATTTCTCCCCAACACCATTACCTTGAGGGATTAAAAAGGGGGGTTATAGAATGATATATACAATATAACATCATTTATGTGAAGTGAGCAGGTCACAATAGACTATTGCATATTTTCTATGGATGCAGATGTATTTTTGTAAATTTATGGTAAAAAGCTCTAGGGGAATGCATACCAATGTGGAAACAACGATTAACTCTTCCTTCGGGAGGGACTGAGTTTAGGGGTGTTAGTCAAAGAAAATGTGAAACCACACATTTTAAAAGACATTTGAAAATGACTCACAAAGCTGCTAGACATTTACGTTCTGAAACAGTATAAAGACTGAGGATGTGTAATTTTTGAGTTTAAAATTATAGCACATGAAATTTATAGTCTTTGTAATTTTGAGGGTTCTATAGGAAATGAATGTTAGGTAAGAATTCTACGTCCATTGAAAAGGGCATGTGATTTATTTATTGTGTAGGCCTTGGTCTACAGAAAATCTTTGAACATTATGAAATTTGAGAAACTCTATATAACTTTGCAAAAGTAGTAGGCTGACTGCGGTGGCCAGCAATTTATGAGCTGCACGCCAGTGTTATGGTCAGTCTGGCCTCTGGAATTTACACCTGTGCTCATGTCACACGTTGACGGGGAAACTTATTTTGTAACATGATAACTTCTCAAGTGAAATCTCTGAGGATTTGATGCCAGTATACCTCAATTTACACAGAACTGTTGTTTTAAAATGTGGCTGTTATAAACAAATATAGTATATGAGTCCAGATATAGAGTAGATGATATAAAGCAAAAAGATGCTTATTTATGGTGAGAAAAGGCTGTATTTTCACAGGTATTTGTTGGAGACCTACCCTAAACTCCTGTATGGAGGAGAAAATGGCAACCCACTTCAGTAGTCTTACCTGAAAAATCCCATGGACAGAGTAGCCTGGCAGGGTACAGTCCAAAGGATTGCAGAGTAGTCAGACATGACTGAGAAGTATATAAAAATGTGAATAGTCTCCTTTATGAAAACTACCTCATTGAGAAATAAGAATAAATCAGATAACATCAAAAGATATCTTATTTTATTCAATAAAAAGCCATCTTGAGAATCCAGTAATATATATGGCAGATCTGGGGACCAGCATGGGCTGGAACTGTTGAGAGTCAGCTTCTTAAGACAGTTGCATCTGATTTTGGGTCTCAGTGTGAAGTATGGACAGATAGGGAGATGGAAAGGCAGAATTTAAGAAGGAGGGGGCCTGTGAGCAACAACAGTGAGTCAGGGAGCAAGTTTAGGTGTCTCTTCTGAAGAAGAACCTGATGTCCTATTGCTGATGGTGGGGGCACTAATGACCCCAGCGACTGCTGGAGATGGAAGCATCTATAGTAGCAGTAATAACACTGGGGTCACCTTTTTAGATGAAGTATAATTATAATATTACATTAGTTTCAGATGTACAACATAGTGATTCAATATTTCTATATATCATGACATGTTCATCATGATAAGTCACTATGCAAAGTTATGCAATATTATTGACTATATTCCCTGTGTGTACATTATATCACTGTGACTTATTTATTTTTTAACTAGAAATTTGTAGCTCCTAATCCCTTTGAGCTATTTCACCCATCGCCTCACCTTCCTCCCAGCTGGCAACCTCTCATTGGTTCTGTGACTGTAAGTTTGATTTCACTTATATATATGGAATCTAAAAATAAAATAAACAAATGTAACAAAATAGAGCCCCATATTTATTTTTTTTGACCGAGAGTTTTATGCCAGATGAGGCCCTAAGCCATTGCAATTTTCACTAAGCCTGGGGCCTTAGTACAGTGTTTTTTCCCAATATGCAGGTGAGGAATCAAGGTTTTGAGAGGTAACATAACTTCACAAAGAACATTTAGCTGGTGAATGCTGAAGCTAATATGTTTTTGGCTGCCTGACCATGAAACCTTGGACCACCCAAGGCCAGGCTGACCCAGAGGACTATCATTTTACTGCTGATTCTGACACTAAGTACCCCCTGACTCATTTTCCTCCATTGTGAAATAAAGGCAGTGGACAACACAGCCTCTAAAATTCATTATGCTCATCCTGTGATTTAGGTGCCTCATCAGAAAATGGGACTATAATTGTACTGTGCAGATAAAACAATGAGAGGATACATGGAACAGTGTCAGGCAAATACTGGACACTCAATAAAATTTTAGAATCCCATAAAGAAAACGTTGCTGTCATCATCTAATCATCAGTCAGTCTAGATGATTGCTTCAGCATTTGTTCTACTAGATACATCCTAGACTGTGGATAAGAGTTAGCACAAACCTTTCTATTTACCTTCAGGGTGACCAACTGCCTTAAAGGCATGGGTCATAAACAGGAGAAAGAGCTTGTGAGAGACTCTCTTAACTTCATTGAAATCTAAATCCATATATATTGTATTTGACTAATTGTCAATGGTTTTCTAAAATTAATAACATCCATAAGGTTTTAGGCTTCCCTGATGGCTCAGTGGTAAAGAATCCACCTGCAGTGCAGGAGACTCAGATTTGATTCCTGAGTCAGGAGGATACCCTGGAGAAGGAAATGGCAACCTACTCCAGTATTTTTACCTGGGAAATCCCATGGACAGAGGACCCTGGTGAGCTGTAGTCCATGGGGTCACAAAGAGTCTGGACACGACTCAACAACGATAAGATTACAGGAGTCAAAGTGAGAAGGGCACAAGCCAGTTCTCCTTTAGATAAACTTCAAGCTAATTTAAACCCTAAATTTAAGGGTTTATGTTTGTCAATTATAAGAAAACTGAGTTCTGCTTTTCCTGTTTGTTCTTCTGATAACCTTTTATCTTTGTATCCTATTTATGTATGGAAAATTGGAGAATTATTGAATGATAGATCAATTATGCTCTTCTTACTTTACCCTTTTGGGGTATCTTTTCTTCACTTTAATGTTACGTTTATTGCAGGCTGTGAGGGCTGAGGCAGACTACCCAAGGTGGACTCTTGGTTGCGGCAGGGATGAATCAAGAATTCAGGTTTCTAGGTTAGAGAGGCCTGGGTCATGTGCCTTTTTCTCAAATGTTTTTCTTTTCATTCTTTTTTCTTCTTCTCCCTTTTTGCCTTCAAGCAATAGGCTCATCTTTCCAAGTGAACTCTTACAGGGAAGCCCAGATGTGCAGCAGATAGGAATGGTTCTGCTCAGGCTAAGTGGAGCTTGGTGCCCTGCCTGCCTTTCTTTCCCTTTTCCTTTCCATCCCATTGTTCTCCATCTACTTGTCCAGGTTTCTGCACAGGACAACTGCATAGAACATTGCCCTGTCCTTTACCATTTCATGAGTTATATATAGAGGCACTGTGAGTTTTAAGACCTAATATAGGATTTCCCTGGTGGCTCAGACAGTAAAGCGTCTGTCTGCAATGCAGGAGACCTGGGTTCGATCCCTGGGTTGGGAAGATCCCCTGGAGAAGGAAATGGCAGCCCACTCCAGTATTCTTGCCTGGAAAATCCCATGGACGGAGGAGCCTGGTGGGCTACCGTTCATGGGGTCGCAAAGAGTCGGACACGACTGAGCAACTTCACTTTCACTTAGGTCTTAATGTTTTTATCTTCTCATTAGTTAACTTCAGCAGGGGTAGAGCATGAAAGAGAACTGAGATCTCTTCTTGAATGAAATCAAGTCTTTAGTTGATATCCATTCTAGACATTTAACTTCTAATATTGCATCATTATTTCAATAAAGGTGTGCCGTATTGGTAGATAGAAACTGAAGTTTAATGAGAATGAACAACTCACTAGCTACTAGGAACCATATTCTTTGATGACATTGTAAATCTCTTATAAGTGAGAGTTTTACTTTTCAGATTTAAACCCTATACAATCTTCAAACTGAACTCTGTCACAAAAAATGATACATTCATCCTCAAAGTCATAGTTTTTGTTAACATGATTATATATATACAGTGGCAAAGCATGACAGAACTCAGGGTCCAAATTTGTTGGTTAGGTATCCATCTATATGTTCTTAGAGAGAAAGAAAGTAGTCAGGATGAATGGATTTTCTTTTTTTCTCTGCTTGTTTATTTAAAAAATTTTATTTTTTATTTTATTTTTTAGCACCCAAAACATTTTGTATTGGGGTATAGCCAGTTAACAGTGTTGTGATAATTTTGGGTGAACAGTGAAGGGACTTAGCCATCCATATATATGTATCCATTTTTCTCCCAAGGCCCCTCCCATCCAGGCTGGCACATAACATTGAACAGAGTTCCATGTGCTATACGATAGGTTTGGTTATCCATTTTGGTTGGTTGTCCATTGTAAGTATAGTAGTGTGTACATGTCCTCCCCAAAGTACTTAACTATCCCGTCCCCCTGGCAACCATGAGTTCATTTTCTAAGTCTGTGAGTATCCTTCTCTTTTGTAAGTAAGTTCATTTGTATCATTTCTTTTTAGATTCCACCTACAAAGGATGTCATATGATATTTCCCTTCTCTGTCTGACTTAACTTCACTCAGTGTGACACTCTATAGGTCTGTCCATGTTGCTGCAAATGGCCTTATTTCATTCTTTATAATGGCTGAGTAATATTCCCTTATATATATGCAAATGGCCTTATTTCAGTCTTTATAATGGCTGAGTAATATTCCCTATGTATACCACATCTTCTGGAGAAGGCAATGGCATCCCACTCCGGTACTTTTGCCTGGAAAATCCCATGGACAGAGGAGCCTGGTAGGCTGCAGTCCATGGGGTCACTAGAGTCAGACATGACTGAGCGACTTCACTTTCACTTTTCACTTTCATGCATTGGAGAAGGAAATGGCAACCCACTCCAGTACTCTTGCTTGGAGAATCCCAGGGACGGGGAAGCCTGGTGGGCTTCCGTCTATGGGGTCGCACAGAGTCGGACATGACTGAAGCGACTTAGCAGCAGCAGCAGCATACCACATCTTCTTTTTCCATTTCTCTGTTGATGGACATTTAGGTTGTTTCCATGTCTTGGCCATTGTAAACAGTGCTGCAATGAACATTGCATGTATCGTTTTGGGCCATGTTTTTCTCTGGATATATGCCCAGGAGTAGAATTGCAGGCTCATATGGTAGCTCTGCTTTTAGTTTTTCAAGGAACTTTCATACTGTCCTCCATAGTGGCTGTACCAATTTACATTCCCACCAACAGTGCAGGAGAGTTCCTTTCTCTCCACACCCTCTCCAGCTTTTGTTGTTGTTGATTTTTTGATGATAGCCATAGGATGAATGGATTTTTCTGAGTCAAAGTGTCCACTGCCCTTAAAGGGTGGTGAATTCCAGCTGTCTATTCCTCTGTGTTTCTGTCCTCTAGCTGATAAGGTACACTGATTAATAAGGAAGTCAGAAAAAGTATTATATTCTTCGGTCAGATCTCCATACCTAAAGACTATGTGCAGGTTACATGAATTCCAGTTGAGCTATTTCAAATCCTAAAAGATGATGCTGTGAAAGTGCTACACTCAATATGCCAGCAAGTTTGGAAAACTCACCAGTGGCCACAGGACTGGAAAAGGTCAGTTTTCCTTCCAATCCCAAAGAAAGGCAATGCCAAAGAATGTTCAAACTACAGCACAATTGCACTCATCTCACATGCTAGCAAAGTAATGTCAAGCTGGGTTTCAACAGTATGTGAACCATGAACTTCCAGATGTTCAAGCTGGATTTAGAAAAGGCAGAGGAATCAGAGATCAAATTGCCAACATTCGCTGGATCATCAAAAAAGCAAGAGCATTCCAGAAAAACATCTACTTTATTGACTATGCCAAAGCCTTTGACTGTGTGGATCGCAATAAACTGTGGAAAATTATAAAAGAGATGGGAATACCAGACCACCTGACCTGCCTCCTGAGAAATCTGTATGCAGGTCAAGAAGCAACAGTTAGAACTAGACATGGAACAACAGACTCATTACAAATCAGGAAAGGAGTACGTCAAGGCTGTATATTGTCACCCTGCTTATTTAACTTATATGCAGAGTACATCATGAGAAACGCTGTGCTGTATGAAGCACCAGCTGGAATCAAGATTGCCAGGAGAAATATCAATAACCTCAGATATGCAGATGACACCACCATTATGGCAGAAATTGAAGAAGCACTAAAGAGCCTCTTGATGAAAGTAAAAGTGGAGAGTGAAAAAGTTGGCTTAAAACTCAACATTCAGAAAACTAAGATCATGGTATCTGGTCCCATCACTTTATGGCAAATAGATGGGGAAACAATGGAAACAGTGACAGATGATATTTTGGGGCTCCAAAATCACTGCAGATGGTGATTGCAGCCATGAAATTAAAAGATGTTTGCTCCTTGGAAGAACAGTTATGACCAACCTAGACAGCATTTTAAAAAGCAAAGAAATTACTTAGCCAACAAAGGTCTTTCTGGTCAAAGCTATGGTTTTTCCAGTAGTCATGTATGGATGTGAGAGTTGGACTATAAAAAAAGCTGAAAACCGAAGAATTGATGCTTTTGAGCTGTGGTGTTGGAGAAGACTCTTGAGAGTCCCTTGGACAGTAAGGAGATCCAATCAGTCCATCCTAAAGGAAATCAGTCCTGACTATTCATTGGAAAGACTGATGCTGAAGCTGAAGCTCCAATACTTTGGCCACCTGAGGTGAAGAACTGACTCATTTGAAAAGACCCTGATGCTGGGAAAGATTGAAGGTGGGAGGAGAAGGGGAAGACAGAGGATGAGATGGTTGGATGGCATCACTGACTCAATGGACATGAGTTTGAGTAAACTCTGGGGGTTGGTGATGGACAGGGAGGCCTGGCGTGCTGCAGTCCATGGGGTTGCAGAGTTAGACACGACTGAGCGACTGAACTGAACCGAATGAAATTTTGTTTGCTGTTATACTTGGAATTCTTTATCCCTCAAGGTTGCCATGTATAGTTCTCTAAATATTAAATGTTTATAGTATGTTTTCTATAAATGTTTTAAAATTAATCATTCTTGTCATTCTTTGTAAAAATGTTTTAAATGGAAATCAGTGTCGTGTTTTGGGTCTCTGAATTAGTTTAGATTTAAGATATTGAGTTTAAAAGGCAGATTTTACATTCTGGTAGTTTTATTGTCTTAATCTTTTTTAATTATAAATGCACATGCTCATTGTATGCCATGTAATGCATAGATATATAAAGACAAAGTTACCTGTGATCCCACCTTAAAGGTAGAAACATTTGAAAGTTTTTGGTGATGGTCTTATAGGCTCTTTTCATATCTATACTTATATATTTTTAAAAATTATATTTTATTGTCACATATTGGCCTTAATCTGCTTTGTAAATTAATATGTTATAAAAATCTCTGTAAGATGATATAACTCTCTTGATAGTTACACAGTATTTAATTGCATAATATTTCATGTAAGCAATTTCTTATTAATGGGTGTTTAAATTAATTTTAGTGTTTTGTTTTTATAAAAATTCTGTGGCTGTCTTTTTGCATTTCTGTATTTGTTCATTTGCTAGATTTGCTTGGAATAAATTAAAAGAAATAGAATATGCCTTTAAATTTTGATAAGTATTGTCAAACTGTCTTCCAGAATTTTCTCATTTTCATTTTATGTTAGTAATAACATGGAGATGTCACAAATAAGCCAAATAAGAAATAAAATCACTTTCACTTTTCTATATACAGTCAAATGATGGAAACATGAAAAATACAATCTGAAATATTCTGTTGAGAATCCATAGAGTTGATCTTATGTTTACTTATTATAAGCCATTACTCAAATCAGAACAGCAAGTATTTAAAAAAATAACCCCCATAATTTTGTTTACTATAAGCAAAGAGATAAAATGTTAATATTTGGATAATTATAAAATATATACCGTCATGTGATTTTGGGGAGGATGTGGATATACATTTTATGGCAGAGACATGGATAAGGGACAGAGAAAACTGTACTGCTTTTTTCCAGAATAGATTATTTGTGTAAGGGCTATATTTCATAAACTCATGATTTTAGTACTAAAAAATATAGAAATAATAGTTTTGGAGAAATATGTGTTTGTTTTTGTTCCTGTTTAAAGTTGATTTGTTTGTAGTTAATATCCTTAATTTAAAATAAACTACTCATGTACCAAAACAGTAACTAAATGTTACATACTGTTGTTTTGAATGAATGTTAAAATGATGACCACATACTGATGAAAGTCATTATTAAAGTAGAATTTGTACGCTGCTGCTGCTAAGTCACTTTAGTCGTATCCGACTCTGTGCGACCCCATAGACGGCAGCCCACCAGGCTCCCCCGTCCCTGGGATCCTCCAGGCAAGAATACTGGAGTGGGTTGCCATTTCCTTCTCCAATGCATGAAAGTGAAAAGTGAAAGTGAAGTTGCTCAGTTGTGTCCGACTCTTAGCGACCCCATGGACTGTAGCCTACTAGGCTCCTCCATCCATGAGATTTTCCAGGCAAAAGTACTGGAGTGGGGTGCCATTGCCTTCTCTGAGACTCTGTATAGTGATATATTATCTATCTTAAAAGATCAAATGACATGTGGTCAAAGCTTCGTGTATTAAGTAAAAAAATCTTATCTATTCATTTAGTAAGTAAACTTATTGGACTATAGAGAGGTTTACTTGTTTTAGATATCTGAATAATAAGCACTGGTTCTTAGAATATTTCTTGATCATGGCAAAAGAATGAAGAAAGCATCAGAGGGCAATTATGAACCAACATCTCGGTGTTGGTGAGTATAGGAACTTGATTCCACATTGAAAGAGAAAAGTCCTTCTGCCACCCAAGAGCTGAGCAGCAGATGGGAGCTGTTCCCCTGGAGGATGAGGCTGAGCCTTTTGAGGAAGCACTTATCTGCTCTCTGCTTGACAGTGAGCAGTATTCACAGAGAAGTCTCACACAGGGAGCCCAGATGCTCCAGTAGTCTCTCCTGAGAAGTGGAAGGAAGCTGGATGTAGACCTGACATGACTTAATGAAAAATATACCACATTCTTGGAGTGAGAATATTAGCACTGATGGCTGTCTGTTTTTAAATCTCATTGAATCCAAGAGCTGATCAATGCATAATATATAAGGTGGGGGGCATTGGAAGAGTCTGAGAAGATATCTGCAAGAGTTATGAATATGAACTTACATGTATGAGATAAGGCAGTGTCTTCATCTGTTTTCCCAAAGTTTCAGGACTGGGAAGAATGGGCTTGATAGGAGTCTTATTATTAGAGCCAAGAGGGCTTTCAGTCACAATTTGGAGCTGGTAAAGAGAAAATGAAACAAAATGAGTACAACATAGATTTACATTTAATATATAACTAATGAAGAAGCACGGTGAATGAAGAGCCTAGAAGTTCTCTAGAAGCCATAGCAGGGCATAATAATGAGGATAGGGCCAATATGGCCATATATGTGTTTAGTATAAAGTAGATTTAAGAAGAACATATGATTATGGCTTAAGGGGTCTAAGCAAGTCTTGACTCAAGTACTAAGGGGAAGAACTAGCAATGGAAGAACTGCAGTGGAAGGACTTGCCCCTGAAATAATAAACAGGTTAAAAAAAACATGCAGAGACTGGCATACATAGGTAATACATATCCTGCACACACATATTCACACACAAAGCATGTATATGTGTACGTAGACACATATGTGTGTTATTCACACACTTATTCAGAAAGGAAATATACCAAAATTCTTAAAGAAATTACTTCCAGACTTTGAGTAATAATTTTGTACTTCTGCTTTTCTATATTTTCAAATGCTTCAGCAATAAGCATCTGTTACTTTGATAATGAAAATAGTATTTAAGTAATATTTTTTAATCCCAAAATGCACATTTGAGTAGAAAGCATTTGGGCATGGATTAAATAGTTAGGAGTAGTTGTTGGCTGCCTTTTGAAATGGATGACAGGGATGATGCTTTAATTATTGAGATTGCAAAACTGTTAATGCAGTAGGCATGCTAAGTGTGGGGACTTTCATTTCTCCAAGTAGTTTTCCAAGAGTCTGAAAAATTTATGATGAACTAAAAAATCCCTCAAGTAATTGAGGATTCAGTGGAGTAACTGGATACTCTCAGTAAGTCTAAATTAAGGGAGAAATCACTGGTCAAGTGACAACTGTATGTAGAGCAGTAGCCTGAGACTTTAGGAAGCAGATTTCTAAAAGTTTTAAATTTCTTAAATTCAGGGCCAGTGGCCTTGTAATAATTGATCCACAGTAGATAATTTAAAAATACTATAAGTATGATCCAGTGACTTAAGACTTTAAAGGACTGCCTGGTATTTAGTAGACACAGTAATATTTATGTTATGAATGAATAAATGAGTATTGAGTAGAGATGAGTCATTGGAGGGGAGGCTCTAATAATAAAAATCTAACAATAACAGATGACCCCAATGGAGAAAAGAGTGATTTCTCCCAAAATATCACATGCAAGTTTTCTCGAGTTTTCTGTAGAACTATGAGAAAAGACTTAAAGTTATGTTTGGAAACATAGAAGATGATAAATAAGAGATCTAGTTTGTTGTTTAATTGCTATGCTCCCCATAGCAGCTTGTTTGCTCTCTTAATGTTTTAATGTTCTTTTGTGTTAACTTAACCCTTTCTGTCACTATGACTCTGCTTCCTGGTTTTTAAGCATAGTGTGTCATTATTCTCATCATATATACTTCATTCTCATCAAAAATACCTGCACATTATAGGTGCTCCATAAATATTTGCCAACTTGCATTGTTTGAAACATAGTATCAAGTACAAAGATGGCTAAAAAGAAAGAAACATTACTAAATCAGATTTAACTTTTCTTTTCTCTGTAAAGGATTTATGATTTTTCAAATTGTAAAGGGCATCACAACCATAATTACAAGAACCTGAAAACTTAAATATGTGTAGAGAGTCTAAATGAGCTCCTAGTTGCTCTAAATTGTGTGGATTCATCCATTGAAATAAAGAAATTTTCAGTTAGGACTGGGGAAATACTTTTGGAAATCTTTGGAAAAACCAGGAAAGAAGAGATATGAGCCCAAATCCTGATATTCTGAATAAAGTGAATGCCTAAATTTAGACTTGTCCTGGGATGGGAACTGTTAAATGGATGAATTGACAACTATTGGGCAAAAGCAGTAGTCATTAGATAACAGTAAGGGTGCCAGGCTAACTTCATTTCCTTATAAAATAATATGATTACTGAATCTGTAGATTAGGGAGACTCCCAAGATGTAGCATGTGTCTTAGTTTGTGCAGGTCATTGAGAAATTGTCTTGGTATAGTTATGGGCTTTCTGTGGATATATACATTATGTGGTGAGAGATTCAAGATTTTTGAGTAAATGGCCCAAAGTTAATCAAACTGGAGGCTGATCTCTAAAGAGACTTCTTTAATTTGATTCTGTTCAATAATTTTACCTTAAGTCCATTTATTAATGTTTTACAAGGTAGGCGATTAAGAACAGTAGTCATTTATAGTGTGTTGATAAGGGTGGCCTGAACTCAAATCTTGGCTTGCTGACTAGCCGGGTGACTTGGAGCAAACTATGGAAACTTTCTGAGCCATAGTCTTTCCTTTGGTGAAATGGAAACAATGATGCTTATCTTCGTTGTGTGTAGTGCGTATAGGGCCCTTAGCACTGTGCCTGGCACTTGACAGATACTTCATAAATGGTAGCTAGTGCCTGTTTAGAATTTACTGTGCTAAGCATTTTATACACAAGGAAAGTCAGGCTTAGAGACATGAAGTAGCATCAAATTGACAGGAGTGAATTTCATCTGAGTTAGTTATGGACTAAGAAAATGTTATGTAAGAGCAATAAATCAAAGTTCATAAAATTTGTGTTTTTGTTAAAAATCACTTGTGTAACATTGACCTATATGTTTTATTTGACTGTGAGATGAATATGATTTATTGTTATATCATGGCTTAAAAATTAGGAGCAGGGAAAAAATGGATCCAAAAGCACTTGGGTAATTTGACTGCATCTGGAAGAACTAGAGTTAGTGAATTTGGAAGGAAAAGAAGAAACTTCGATGGAAGCATGATGGTTGTCTTAAAATATTTGGAAGGGATTGTTTGGAAGAGGAATCAGTTTATCTGTGATACTCCAGAGTGGATTCCAGCAATACTTTTGGGTAAGCCAGTTTGACCTTTAGATATTTATTGACCTTTGGAACCATTCAGAAGTGAGATGGTCTACCTTTTGAGATAGGAAACATCTTTTTCTCAAATTGTGGCAAAGGCAGGATACTCTGAGAGATACTGTGGAGGCAAGTTTCAAATTGGATGAGAGTAGATGACTTCTCTGAAAGTGTGTGTTAGTTGTTTAGTAGTGTTCAACTCTTTGTGACTCCATGGACTGTAGCGCGTCAGGCTCCTCTGTCCATGGAATTCTTCAGGCAAGAATATTGGAGTGGGTGGGCCATTTCCTTCTCCAGGGAATCTTCCCAGTCCAGGAATCAAGCCTGGGTCTCCTGCATTGCAGGCAGATTCTTTACTGTCTGAGCCGCCAGGAAAGCTACCAGATGACTTATCTATTATCTACTCTCTTCCAAATCTAAGAATTTATTGTTCTCTGAGAGATGGAATCTTTCAAAATAATGCATTTCCTAACAATGTATGTTACTGGTTTAAGGCAACTACTCTCTTTTAACTTTATGAATTGATTTTTGAGAACATAAACAAGTTGTGAATATAAGAAATGTATTTTTCATTTTGGAAAATGATGACTATTTCAGTGTTATTGGGAAAACCATAATTTTAGTTAGTAAAACTCAGAGCACTGAATTCATTGCATTACAAGAAAGGCAATTTCCTCTTCACCATTAATTGTAAGACATTTCTTCTATTATTGAAGACAAACCATCTGTTTGAAGAGCATTTATGCTGAACTAAGAAGGTCACATTTCTTTGATGTTTGTCTATCCATAAAGGTAGCTTGTAGAGAAATGGAAGAATACAAGAAGTACCAACTTGTAAAAAATAACTTTCACATGCAAAGCCATTTGAGATGTATTAAATATACTCATAGACTTCATAAGGTTTTTCATTTATGAACCTAGATTTTCTTATTTTTAAAAAAATCTCCAGATTAGTGAGTACAATAATATAGATTTATAACATTGTTAGAATTTTACTGAATAAAAATGAGTGTGATTTTAGTAGTGAAGTGTGCTTGATTCACACCCTCCCCTCCCCACCCAGGTGTCAGGCCAGCCCAAGCTGTTTAGCACAATGAAAGTTCTTGTTTGACCATAACTGCACATCTCACTCCACAGGCAATCAGCATTTTAATTAGTGATTCAAAGGAAAGTCATTGTCGTCTAGTTGCTTTATCATAATTGCCAAATAATTTTCCATTGAATAAATAAATAATGTAAAGGAGAAACCTCCCCTCATAATGCTGTCATTAAGGCTTCATTTTTTTTACCCCCTCATTTGTATTTGTATTAACACACAGCCCACTTGAAAGGGAGTAATTATAATGGCTTTCTGACGGTAGCCTGTGCTTTTTAAAAACTGGGGATGATTTCCTTTTCTATCACCACTTTGCACTGCATGGTTTATTTTAGGGTTTTAGATAAAGGAAGCTCATGGTGGCTGGTGTCTCTTCAAAGGTGTGTGAAAGTGAATGATTGATTTGCTGTGTGCATCATTGGAACTAGGTAACTTGCATTATGACTCTGATGTACTGTGTAATTGATGCAAGTCCTTTCATAGCATTCTGAGATTGAAATCAATATTCATTTGGAGTGCAACAACTGTAATAAACTACATTCCTTTTGTAAGCAGTGGTCTAAGGCTTTGTAAAGGATCAGTTAGAAGGGACAGATAAACATTTTGGTAGGGCTGGGGTCTTTTTGAATAGATATGAACAATGTCTTCAGAACAACCCTATTTAAAACTGCTGGCTTCATGAAATTAACTTTTTGATTCTGTTTAGAGAAACTCCTTTTGCTTTTCCTTTGCAAAGTTGGACCCAGTAGAAAGAAGGAATAATAATTCTTTTATAAATAAGTTGATTTTCATGAATATCACCATGGATGTTATTTATATACCTTGTCATATTTTTAAAATGTCTGTAGTGTTATCCCTTTCAAAATATTGGTCTTTGGCAATTGGATTTGCATTCTTTGTTAAACATGGATATTCCTTGATAGTATCTAGTACATACTAAAACTTCAGACACCAAAGAGATGCATCCTGAATAAAGAAATTAATATCAATTAATTCTTGCAATCAGATAAAATATTTATCATTTTAAGTATAGCCGTGTGAGAGTTAGCATCATTTGGAGGTCAAGAGTGCTGGTTCAGAGGTCAGATAGAAATCTGAGTTCAAATCCTGGCTCAAGATGTATGACCTTGGGTTATTTTAAGTATAGTCCTTAGCCGAGGTTTACTCATCTGCAAGATGCAAATGAAAACAGTAACTACCCTAGACTGGAATAATTAAATGAAATAGCATAAAAACCACTTAGCGCATTTTCAGGCACATTCTAAGCACTTGAGAAATGTTAGTGAACTGTAAGGAGAAGGAATCATGCACCCCTCCCCCTCCTTTTTTTGGATCAGAGTTCCCTTTCTCTCCATCCCATTTTTACCACTTTGAAAGTGCCCCTCAGCCTCTCACTGCCTGCGCAAGAATCTCAGGGCCTGTTTTGCTTCCTGGCTATCCTGTTCCTGCTAGACCAATCCTTTTTAAATAGTGGTCTACCCAAAACAGTTCATAGTGATTACTTTTATTATAAGACTTCCCTGGTGGCTCAGAGAGTAAAGCGTCTGCCTACCATGTAGGAGACCTGGGTTCGATCCCTGGGTAGGGAAGATCCTCTGGAAAAGGAAATGGCAACCCACTCCAGTACACTTGCCTGGAAAATCCCATGGACAGAGGAGCCTGGTAAGCTACAGTCCGTGGGGTTGCAAAGAGTCGGACATGACTTTTATTATAAGAGGTCCAATATTTTCCTATTCAACTCTATGCCATCTCAAATATGTGGCCCTGTGGGTTGCGTGATTATTGTGAATCATCGATAACGCTGTGAAAGTACATCACATAGGGCCTGTTGCTATATCATCATCATTGTTATTATCATCATCTAAGCCAAGGTTTGAGTAATTACTACTTTTAGGTAGCGTTCTAAGTGCTCTCCCTGAATTAAGAACTGCCAGTCTGGATGAGCACAAGCTGGAATCAAGATTGCCAGGAGTATATGTAGATGATACCATTCTTATGGCAGAAAGCAAAGAGGAACTAAAGAGCCTCTTGCTGAAGGTGAAAGAGGAAATTGAGTAAGCTGGCTTAAAACTCAACATTCAGAAAACAAAGATCATGGCATCCAGTCCCATCACTTCATGGCAAATAGATGGGGAAACAGTGGAAACAGCGACAGACTTTATTTTCTTGGGCTTGAAAATCATGAAGATGGTGACTGCAACCATGAAACTGAAAGACACTTGCTCCTTGGAAGTAAAGCTATGACCAGCCTAGACAGCATATTAAAAAGCAGAGACATTACTTTGCCGACGAAGGTCCATCTAGTTAAAGCTATGTTTTTTCCAGTAGTCATGTAGGGATGTGAGAGCTGGCCATAAAGAGAGTTGAACACTGAAAAACTGATGCTTTTGCACTGTGGTGTTGGAGAAGACTCTTGAGAGTCCCTTGGACTGCAAGGATATCCAACCAGTCAATCCTAAAGGAAATCAGTCCTAAATATTCATTGGAAGGACTGATGCTGAAGCTAAAGCTACAGAACTTTGGCTACCTGATGTGAAGAGCTGACTCAGTAGAAAAGACCCTGATGCTGGGAAAGATTGAGGGCAGGAGGAGAAGAGGATGACAGAGGATGAGATGGTTGGATGGCATCATTGACTCAATGGACATGAGTTTGAGCAAGCTCTGGGAGATGGTGAAGGTAGGGAAGCCTGGCATAATGCAGTCCATGGGGTCATAAAGAGTTGGACATGACTGAGCGACTGAACAACAATAACAATCCCTGTTTTACAGAAGAAACAAATGAGACAGAGGGTAATTGACACATAGCAGTTGCTCAGAAAGTGGTGGTTATTTTTACTCTTAACCTCACCTGTGTCCAAGTAGTTTTCTGGGTTTCTTCAAATAAGTGTCAGGAGTCACAAATGATGGCCCAACGGTCAAAACAAGCCTATGGACACAGGTACAAGATTTCAGTAACTACAGATTTTCATATAAAAAGCCTATCACACATGTGCTCCCACCCTTTCACCCTTCTAATCTTCCAAAATCCTGTCTTTTTGTTTTTAAGCAAAGGTCAAATCTCTTACTAAAGTCGTATCTAATTAGTTTTACCCTAGTGTTATCCTTTCTTTCCTGAGTTCCTCCAGTATTTTTAGTATTTACATATATTTAATATTAAATTCTGTAGTAAATATAAGAGAATATGTAATATGTTGTGCTATAGGCTATGTGATATGTTTTATTCACTTAGGTTCTTGTGGCAAACACAATATAACAATAGTAGTAGGAGTGTTATTACACAGTGATTGTTATGACTTGCAAAGAACACATATTTCACACATGTAAAGACCATCTATGAAACCACATATCAGGATAGTATCATCACCCCCAGTGTATTGGTGGGACCACATGGAGCCTCACAGAGGTTAGGTAAGAAGTCCAAAGTCACAGAAGGCTGGACCAGACACTCAAACCAGGGGTCTTTCAGATCCCAAATCCCAGAATTTTTCTACCTCATTCACCAGGCCGCCTCTTTTTTGTAGCCTCCTTCTCACTTACGAAATTTTAAAACATGTTAGAGGAATCATGTCTTTGGCCTTTAATAGATATACTTACATTAGTTCACAAAATATAAGATATGAGCCTTCTAATATCCATAGGAAAATGTTGAAGATAGAGATAGAAGATTATGAGTCAATATAAAATAACTGGAAGTACTACTGGAGCATATGTTTTGAAGATGAAATGAAAGTGTATACAAACCACCTAAGTATCATCCAGTCAGGCATTTCTACTAATGTTGTTAGAAACTACACATTTTCAGAAAATTAAAAATACTCTTTTGTATAGAAAATCCTAGTCATCATTTAATCAATATATAACTTTAAACTTTTTAATGGTTCCTTCCCCCAATTCCTTATAAATTTTTAAAGGGATAAATATTTTACTATTTACTATTATTCAGTTCAGTTCAGTCGCTCAGTCGTGTCTGACTCTTGGCAACCCCATAGACTGTAGCCTGCCAGGCTCCTCTGTCCATGGGATTTTCCAGGCAAGAGTACTGGAGTGGATTGCTATTTCCTTCTCCAGGGGATCTTCCCAACCCAGGGATCGAACCCAAGTCTCCCTCATTACAGGCAGACACTTTACCATATTAATATATAGCAAAATATATGATCTTTATTTCCCAGATTTGTTCAGACTGTTTTGTTCTGTAGTTGGTTTGTAATGAGTTACTATGTTTTAGTCAAAAGTTGGGGTAAGTGACTTTGCCTTTCTGAGTGCTGACAGGATCCATTGCCTTTAAGTTTTTAATCCAAGACTGTTAACAGTTTTGTAAAAAGAAGCAAGTCTGTCTGAGGGCTGTCCTCAATGATATCTGTACTCTTCCAGCTAGACGTAACAAAAATAGTGGCAAACACTCATTAACAAAGAAAAAAGAAACTAAACTAAAACTCTTTCCAGCCCTGTTTTCTGGTTGTCACTATCAAATATGGCCTCCAGTTAAGATCACATTTCACATCTCTGACACAGGCAGTTTGACAAGAAGCAATCTAAAGGCTTTCAGAGAGAAATCTGTCTGGGGTAGTTTCTATGTGATATAAATATTACAAGGTCAAATTTATTTTTTTCCAGTGAGACAAAATGTTAACCTTACACTTGGATTCAAAGCTGACCCATGACATCATTTTTGGAATGAATATTTCTTTTCATTGGAAGGTGTGACCTAATCTCCATATTTCTTTTATGTATCTTATTTCCTAATTTGACTTTGAGTCAGAATCACCTTTTTTCATACATGTGTTGATGCTTTCTGCTGCTGGAAATAGATCTGTAGGCTGTTAACAATTATTGTCGTTCCTAATACATTCTAAAAATGCATTATAAAGGTGGATTGATTCTGTAGTTTTATAATAACCTGAGTGTGGCACTGGTAAGGTAGGTGGGAAGATTATTCAGAATATATCCTTTTTACATTAGACATTTAAATGTTAGTAGTTTGGGAGTTTTATGAAAACATCTTTTCCTTGTCTTGATATAAATTATTGACAAATATGAGCTTTTGTCTTGAATACTATATTTTGTTTACTTGTAATATTTACATTAAAGTTGAGAGGTTAGATCTGCTTGTTTATTGTGGATATATTTATGGACATATGTTAGCCTTGCCTTTATTTTCCTATAAGTGTCAGATAAGCATATTTTCAGATCAATCAGCAAACATTTATTGAGCATTTACTATGTGTCAGACACTAAAGCAG
Source organism: Oryx dammah (assembly GCF_014754425.2). NCBI lineage: Eukaryota > Metazoa > Chordata > Mammalia > Artiodactyla > Bovidae > Oryx > Oryx dammah. Next base: position 26,056,755 of record NW_024070200.1, on the reverse strand, counting down.
GAGAAAAGATGAATAAGATACTGGTTTTGTTCTTAGATGTTCATAATATGGATAAATCACAGGGAAAACAGACATTTTCAAATGGTTTTAAAAGGAGAGTAACTTGATATGTCTTTTGGGCAAGATACATTAAAGTCCTTATACTTCAATGATCATATGTTATTAGTGACTCCCATATTGCAGAGCAAAGGTCTATAGGATAAGAATACATTTCATTCATTGAAAAATCTTATTTTTAAGTAATTTGAGGCCGTAAGAAATACTTACCATATAATGTCATATGAATGAAGATGTTCCAAACAAAAAGAGACTCACAAACTTGGAGAACTAACTTATGATTATGAGGGGAAGGGATATAGGGAGTTTGGGATGGACATGTACACACCACTATATTTAAAATGGATAACCAACAAGGCCCTCCTGTATAACACATGGAACTCTGCTCAGTGTTGTGCGGCAGCCTGGATAAGAAGGAAGTTTGGAGGAGAATTGATACATGTATATGTATGGCTGAGTCCGTTCACTGTTCACCTGAAACTATCATAATATTGTTAATTGTTTACACCCCAATAGAAAATAAAAGGTTTAAATAAAAATATTATTCACAGTTTTGATCTTAGTTAAAAATTGCATACACATATATTGATTCATACATAGAAATATAGAAATATTCTAAACTGTTCACATGAACTAACTGAATATTGGAATTATGGATGATCTTTATCTGTGGTTTGAAACTCTTTATAATGAACATTTGTCACATTTATTAACAATTTCCTATGTTAATAGAGCCTGTATACCAGAAATGGTCTGAATTTCCCTCCTTTTTGGTTCTTCTCTGCTCCCTTCTTCTTCTTGCTGGTTTTTCACATTTTTCTGAGGAGCTGGGAGGAATCTGTCTAATTTTACCTGTCCACATTTTAGCTCTTCCTCCCAGTGGGTTTGTCACTCTTGTTACTCTTGCTTCCAGATCACTCTTCTACTTCACAATCTTCCTCTTAGCTGTAGTGTACTGGTTCATCAGACAGCTAGTTTAAATATATTTTCAGTCTCCCTTAATCCTTTGTGATTGATTCTGTTAACATTTTATGTAAATGAAAAGAGATTTGGCTTCTTGAATCCAGAATTCAGAGTTCCTCATCCTTTCCCTGGGACTCTCTTCCTCTTTTTTCCCCCTCTCTACCACTGAAGCTGCTCCTCTCATTACAGAGTCTAGCAAGGCTTAATCCTTTGCAGCTAAATTCCAGGGACTCTTTTGGGCCTGCCAGCTCCAGGGAAGGGGTGGTGTTAAATGTGATGTGCTTTATGCCCTTCCTTCCTGCGGTTAAGTGTATCATTTTCTCCAGTTGACCCAGTGAAGGAAGGTTAGCAAAACGCTTCTAATTCCTAGGTCAGAGCATAGCCTCCAGGCTGGACCACCAACGTTGCCAGGGGATTGGGTCACTGCCAGACACTTGGAGATACGCACAAGGGCTCTATTTTTCTTGGGCTGAATTGAGTAGTCTTCCTGCTCCCTCCTCTTCTAGGAGTTTACATAGATGGAAAATAAGTTTTCTTTTTTGGCAAAATAGCAAGGCAGTTCAGAGAAAGACGTGTTTGGGCACGGAGTCAGGAGGAATAGGAATCATTGGAAAAGCTGGTAAAGCTGTAGTCTGTTCATTTTTTTCCTGTGATTTTCCAGGCTTTTTTTTTTTTAAAGTGCCTCTTCATGTCACACTCCCCCTCTTCTCTGGAAATATGCATTGGGATATAATGAGTTTCAAAACTGTTTAATTTTTTTTTGATTTAAAAAAGCTCTTAAATACTTAACACCTGGTTAACTAGTTATTCAGATTAGGTTAAGTTGGTTGGTCTCTCTCTTTCTATCTCGTTCTCTCTTTCTCTTTTTCTTTGTCTTTGATATTCTAGTAGCCCAGCTTCCACTTAATTTTGGCAGCTTGGAGATCCCATTTTATTTTATGATTGTTCATAGAAGAGAGGTAATATATATGCCCCCACCCTCTAAGCCATCCACATTTGTTTTCTGTATTATATGATTTAGTGCTTGGCTATAAATGACTCTATTACAGATTCCTTTCCCTTCTATGCTACCCTTTAATATGTGAATTTACAAGGGGCAGTAGATCTCCCAGAAGCAATATACATATTTTTAACAGTATGTAGGGAGGCTGAACCAACTTGTGCTGAGAGTAATGGACTAGATATGAAGGAAATGGGGATTGGCACAAGTAGCTGACCTCAGTTACAACCTTTTCCTGCACTTTCTTTTCTATACCATATGGTAATAGGTACAAAGTATAGTCAAATCTATTCAAGGAAAAAAAATCACATATATGGCAGCAAGGTTTCAATCTAATATGACCTCAGCTATTTTGACCCAATGAATAGTTGCTCCTAAAATATCACTTGTTCTCTTACGAATTTAAGGAGTTTTTGGGGAGTAACCATCAGTGGCTCACATCTTGAACCATCACAGAGGTCACACTTCAGTATCTGTAGTGTTGTTCTCTGCTTTTTGAACACTTGTTTGTTTTTTTTTTAACCTTCGGGGGTAAAATACATTTATAAAACATGAGCTTTACCTTTAATAATAATGTGTAATTTTCAACAAAAATTGAGATATTTTCTGCAGTTCCAACCTCAAATTTATTGACATTTTTACTTTGTCATTTCTTCATTGTGTTTTGTGATCTGACCCCAGCTATTCCCTGTTTTTTAAACTATGATAGATGGATTTTGATAATTCTGCCTTACAAAGATAAAGCTTGAACAATGGTGAGAATGATAAAATGAAAAAGAACGAGTAAAATCCACCACAAAGTAAACACAAAAGGCAACTTGATAATGGGAGCTGCTACTTTTTTCTTCTTCTCATGTCGGGATCTCAATTTGAGATAATTTTCATCATTTAGGGTATGTATTTTGGACTCTGTGGAATTTTCTTTATATTGTTCCTATTACAGCCTGGTATCTATGGCATTTAACATCGGTAGATAAACAGAGAAATAATGAAAATACTCTTTTTATATGTTCAGGCCTGGAATTAATGTGTGCAGGTACTAGGGGAACACCCAGGAAAGGATAAATGATTTTACCTGGGAAAATAGAAGGAAACTTCACAGGGGAGCTGATGGAGGACATATTTTGAAAGAGTCTGACTAGGCAGATCTGAGGAAGGGCCCGTAGTTACGGAGGAACAGGGAGCTGATTCGTGGGGCTAGACAGAATCTTAGGATTGAAGGACAGCTGTGGGTTTGGAAAGCAGCTCTTGAAAGACTGGTAAGCCAGGTGCTGTGACTAGAACTTTCTCTGATATGCAAAGGGGAGCATTGCCGTTTTTTAATGATAGAGCAGTTTCTTAGAATAACATCAATTTTAATATTTAAAAACGAATTGAGAGATGAAGAGTCTTTTAAAGTAAAAGTGAAGGGTGACTTTGATGAAAGTAAAGGAGGTCCTCTAGTATTGTGGAGTAAACTTTGTTGCTGATTTTTGGGAGAGCTTTTGAATCTCCAAACATGGATAATGATTTTTATCAACCAAGTATTTCCATTAATTATTCTCTTTTATTACAGAGACTTGTATTTAAGGACTTTAGAAATATATTACTCACTATTTATTAGATTCTCTAGGCTGTGAGTTGGAAAGGTGGCATTTCTAGCCTTTTGCTCCGACTCTCTTAACTTTGTGATCTTGGGAGGAAGTGAGGACCACTGAGCCTCCTGATGAGATGCAGTTGGATCATTTCTTTCCTGCAGTTGGAAAAGCCCTTTTCAATTGTGAGTGTTCCTGACATAGTCTTGGTGTGAAAATATGGACCGTCAAAACCACAAAGAGAAGAGCTGAATGCTGCCCATTAAGAAACCATCCCAGATGATTAAATGCACCCAAACTCCCTATATCCTTTAAATATTTGCCTCCAAATGGATTATACCAATTTATACATTATGTATTTGTTGATATTGTCAGGATAATGGTGGTGGAATTACAACTTTGAGTAAGACTTTCTCAATTAAACTGGTAAGTCAAGTGGTCTTAACTGTCTCAGTGAGTTCTGCCTCCCTCTGGCAGTGCTTAATAAATGCAAATCTAAAATACTGGCATTGTAGCTTTAAAAATATGCATATTTTCTGGCTGTTGAGGAAAGTAAAAAGTAAACCTGAATACTTGGATTTCAACCATTGAAGCAAAGACAGAAAGATGATTGAATTCAGTCTTAAATTTTATAGAACTAAATTTAATGGTGAGCACAATCACACTCTGTGGTGATTGTTTTCAGTGCTGCTTTATTAAGTTATGTAATGGCAGGAGTTCAAACTCAGTGATTGTCGAAATGGTAAATTTAAGGAGTATTTGAGATTGCCTGCCAATATGCAAGTGTAAGGGGTTTCAAAGTGCAGAAAATATTATTTCCACCTTCCCATTTCTATAGCTTATAATTCTTATTCAAACAGTTTTTAGGGATTATATTTAATACACTGTCTTAAAAATGTTTAAAAATCTCATTTTATTCCCCAAAGATTTGTTTTTTGCTGTTGCGATTAGATGATGACAGCTAGCTGGCTTTTAAAATTGATCAGGAAGTATTCTGGCAGTCATTCAGTGTTGTAATAGCACTTTAATGGATATGAGCTATTCACCCAGATCAGACTCAATGTCAAAACAGGCGAAAATACAGCTGTCACTCTGGACAACAAGATACTCATATGCAAGCAGCTGCTTAATATACTATAGAAAGGCAGCCTTTTAGTAATATTTAAAAGGTGTGCCGGTGCCAGTATATGAATATACTGTGAGGTTGGAGTGTGCCATTTAGAAAAGAGAAGGATGAGGATATGCATATATTTTATCTGTACACTTACTCAAGTGCATCCTAGGAAAATCATCTCTGTAAGTACTCTAGACAAGCAGGGGAGCCTTATAAAATTCTTTTTTCTTTTACTAGACCGTTTTGTCTATTAAATACATACAGACACACACACACTTGCTGACTGATGCATGATGTTATGAGGTCAGTGTCCTTCATTCAGTCACCATATGAGGCTAGTTAACCCTGTGACTAAATTCAGATGCTGATCTCTCTTCTCAACTAGTCAACTTATACATACAGTACAGGCATTGATTTTAAGGAGAGCTGAAACTGAGGCCAGCACAATCAGAGCAAATACTGGTAAAACTACTCACAGCATCACAGCAGCAGGACAGTGCCTCACTATGATAGCACCTGTAACGTGTGATGTTCTGTCACTAAACGTTTCAGAGCGTCTTCATGGATATGGATTTATTTAATTCTTGAGTTATGTATGTGAAATATGTAGCAGAGGGCGGTTTATTTTCCAGTTTTATGAGTGAGGCAACTGAAAAGTGGAATGGCTAACACACCTAGTTATAAGTGGAAGTTTCGGTGTCAGACTCCAAGTTTAATTCCCTTTTTATGACACAATGACACTTTTCTACAGTCATAGTTTTAATTCAACACATGTTTTGTGAACATCTATTGCATGGCAAGTATTATTCTAGGTATTGTAGGTGAAACAAAGTGACTAGCATAAAGATCTTGATCTCACAGAGCTGAGAATGTAGAAGGAAAGTGCAGATAATTACTGCAATAAGTAGAACTTAAGCAAGCCTGATGAATACCAGAGTAGAAAGGGAATTGGATGCTGTGGAAATACAGAAAGGGGCACATGTAAGGAAAGCCCATGTGATGGAGACTCATCTTCTTAGACAACTATGGGCATCCTTTGAAACAGACTGTGATAAAATCTATATTGTCCCAGGTGAAGAGTAAGATGTGAGCAAAGACAACGGTGTATTTGGGTGAATAGTGACTGCTCTCATTGACCAGAATACGAGATAAGTGCTGGAGAATAATATATAATGTGACTGGGAAAAGATTGACTGAAACATTTGATTTAATTCTGCAGACAAAGGGTAACCATTGGAAGGTTTCGAGAAAGGCATGGACAGATAATAATCATGTTATAGGAAGGTTAATTTAGCAATAATGCACAGGAGGGGTTGAAATGGAGAGAATAAGTGCACAAGAAAACCAGTTAGAAGGTGCTTACAACATTCAAGGCAAAAGGAAATGAAGGCCCCTGGTAGGTTGGCAGCCTGTCTGTGGGTTCCTGTATGGAACCTCTGAATGTATTAGGACACCATAGCATATGTGATCAATGCCCACAGCTTGACTTCTCTCTGGCAGCATCCTTGGTCTAGGGCTCTGTCTGGCTGCTGAAGACCTTGCCAGGGAATTGACACAGTCCCCAGTGACTGATGCAGATAGTATATAAATACACTAGTTTCTTTGCCCCTTGGATGGGATTCCTGAGATGCAGTTCACATTGACTCTGAGTTCCTTGGTGGGATTAAGTTCCAGTGGCTCATAGTAGTAGCATTGATTTCATATTTTTACTGACTACTTCCTTTTCTCTGTTTCACTTCTCTAACACCCTGCCAGTATTTCCTTCACTCCAAAAAATTGTTTGCATTCAGACTTTTAGCTCATGGTCTGCTTTGGGGAGAGCCTAAATAAAGACAAACTCAAGTTCCAATTTGATTTTGTGAGCTTATATTTTATCATATAATATGTGAGCTTTTCAGTCAGAAACTTTCACTGGCACCAAATTCAAACTTTGGTTCAGACTGCAAAGTATAATTTGTTTAATTTGTGATCCAAAAATAGTTTCAGGGTATCTATAATTTTCTCATTACACTCAAGTTAGATATCAGATCAAATAGAAACTCTGAGCAAAGATTTGCCCCAATATCTTTGTGTATACAGATGAATGTAGGTTTGAAAATGTGTGAATGGAAAATAGAAGTAAAATTGAGTCTAGTTGTGGTATATTAATATCTTCATTTTATTTAAATACATAGAGCAATTTGCACATGCATATGTACTACATATTGTGTATATGTCCTCGTTAAAATCTGTGAACCAGTTAATGTCCATCGCCTATCAGATAGTATGTCATGCCCATGGTGTCACATCTATTTTCTGCCCAATGGTTCATTTGCTTAACTGATGATCACTCTCTCCCATTAAGAGCTATCATACATCATAGAATAATGATACCTTCCATATTTACAGTTCATGGCTATACCAGTTACCTCCCAATCACATTCTAACATTGGCCAGATGTCAAGCCTTGCTTATGTTTACTTCTGTGTCCCCACAGTTGCTATATTGACATTCTTTTAATGTGTAAATAACATATAATTGTTAAATTAAAAACAAAATTGTCATTGTAGGTACATTAATCCATTGGCCTTTAGCCTTTGAACTTTATGTTATACTTTATAACTACATTTATTTAATGATGTTTAGATACCTTACTTGAAAATGATATCCAAAATAATGTATTTTACTATGTATTGAAGTAATGATGATCATATAAATCAGATAATCAGTCACTTTGAGGATAAATAAATAAAATGCTTTTTAAACACTGTACTTTTTGTGCTAGGTTTTTGGAATTTTCTGTTTTGAATGAAGGGCTATTTCTTTTCTACTTTGAATGAAGTGTTCAGATCTGTTTCTGATGTTTTCTTCACTTTAAAGATCATAGAATTAGGCTATGAAAGTATGCATTCTATGAAATCAAGGGTTGAATTTCAATAGTGTTTCTAAAGTAGTAGCAACAGCTTGAAATTAAAAAAATGTTTTATCTTAAAGCACTGCAAAAATGTTATATTACATTATAAATAAAACCTTGAGTCTTCTTTGCTCATTCTATTAAATATGATTAACTTCATCTATACTTGGTGGTATACATGATATATTCTCAGCTGGAAAATGAAACTAAAGATGACATTTTAATATATATAAAACTGTATAGTGGAGTTGTTAATGTATATCTGTTGCTTTGGGTATTTAAAATGTAACTGTATTTGTCTACAGAACACATATACATGCATTATGTAATTTTATATATATTCAGTTTTTTAATAAAGTTAAAGGCAGTGTTGTGTGTAGGTATATATATTTTGAAAGAAAGGTTTTGACCATCAATATTAAAATAATTAATTTGTTAATGCCAGGTAGTTCTTTCTGGGAGCAATTCCTTAGAAAGCATCTTACTCAATGACCTCATTTCATGAATGAGAAAACTAAGGTGAGAGGATAATGACTTGAGTAAGGAGCCCATAGAACTGTGTTAGGCTATTCCTTGGGACCCGTTTCTCCTTTTCTTCTGAACTAGCTCAACAATTCTGATCCATTGGAAAGGTTTTATTAAGACAAACTTATTATTTTCTTTTGAGATCATCTGTCAGTTTATAAGAAGTCAGTTTAACAGACAAGTAAACGAAAATTAGGCTCACTGTGTTTAACAAATGCCAGTCACATTGATCGGATGAATTTCTTTTATTTAATGACTGAAGTGATCAGTTATTTTGATATTTTGCAGACATCTAATGAAAGGGGATCGTTTAAAAAGTTAGTCTTATTTTCTGAGTGTGTTTAGTGAGTTTTGCATATAAATTAAGCCTAGCAAACTATCTATTTAATACATACATACATAATATTCACTAAATGGGCAAGCAAAAATCAAGGGCCTTTTTGAGGACATTTTCTTAATTGGCAGTGATCTCTTTGACTTATTTTTATCAGTGTTACTATTACTCGAAGGCAGATTTTTTTGTCTATTTTGATTGGGCTAGGACGTGTCTGGGGAGAATAGCAGCCTTATACCCTGAGATGGAGACATTTGCTGATATATATATATATATAGACATTTCAAGTATTTTCATGTTGTATTAGAGCTTAACCTCTACTGTGCATATGTCTGATCTCCCAACTAAACTGTAGATGCAGTCTTACACATCTTTAAATCCCCTGAAGTCCCAGCAGAGTGCCTCACAGTTGCTGCTCAATAAATATTTGTTGTTTATTTTGGAACTGCTTTTAATCTTTGTTGCCATTCAGTGCTTTGAAAATATATATAACAGACATTAGGCATAAACTTGAAATGCTTTTTAATCAGTTGGTGCAGCATTTTTCAATTACTTGCAAAAGAGAGTGCCGAGGGATGTTTTAGAATCGTCTGGGCTGCCAATATGGCTTTAAGGATAAACAGACTCTTCACTGACATGAGTTTCTTTCTTTGCACTATTTGTGTGTTTGCCTCCTAACATCATCCCTGTGCTCCTAGGCTTCAGGTATGGGAGACACTTTTGCTTCTATGGAAGTCCCTCAGAGCTATTTGGTCGCTTGCTAGTATATATGTGGTTTTCATAAAATTGCCTATGGAGGCTAGATTCTTGGTGTGAAGGAGGAATGGAGAAGAGGATAGCAAGAGCCAAAGCACCTTATGTTTTCCTAATTTTTTTTCTTTAAAAAATTTTGTCTATTTATGGCTTCATTGGGTCTTTGTCGCTGTGCTCAGACTTCCTCTAGCTGCGGAGGGCAGGGGCAACTCTAGTTGTGATGCGCTCATGGGCTTCTCATTGTGGTGGCTGCTCTTGTAGAGCACAGGCTCTAGGACTCATGGGCTTCGGTAGTTGCAGTGCAGCGGCTTATTAGTTGTGGCTCACAGGCCCTAGAGCATGCAGGCTCAGTAGTTGTGGCTTGTGGGCTCTAGAGCATGGGCACATGGGCTTAGTTAATCTCTGGCATGTGGAATTTTGCAGGACCAGAGATCGAACCTGTGTCCCCTGAATTGGCAGGCAGATTCTTTATCCACTGTGCCACCAGGAAAGTCCTCTTAATTTGTTTTGAATCTGCCCTGGAATCCACTTGCTTTTTAATCTGTGAAGTTTGTGTACAACCTATAGCTCTTCAGTTGGCCTTTCCTGAGATTTGGGAGGAAGGATCCCTGTGCTATTCCACAGCCATATTTATCATATTTCCTGGAGTCTGCTTCTAAAGCAAAGATCGCTGGAAAGCAGAGCTGTCAGAATTCTGGGGATGAGGGTGAGGATGGAAGAGCGTAGAGTGCTGTCATCCTTGTTTCTAACAATGATAGGGAACCTGTCATTGTTCCGTAATGATAGGGAACCTAAGGACCACAAGTTCTGGGCCACTTCTATGAAGAGTGAGAGTTATATTATGAATGTATGTAGTAATGGTGGTGGCTTAATGAGACCACGGTGCTCACAGAGAATTGTGATCATGGTGATGGAGGAGGTCCACCAGGAAGGAGGAAGGACACTGTCACTGCTTGGGATGCAATGGGGTTGATACTGTAAAGCCCTTGGCCAAAAAGAGAGTCTGGGTACCTAAAGGAGTTAGGAGTTATAAGGGGAAAAAAGCTTAGTGGGTGTGTTTGTAAAATGACTATACTTTCAGTTCAGGTCAGTTCAGTCACTCAGTCGTGTCCGACTGTTTGTGACTCCATGTAACAGAGCATGCCAGGCCTCCCTGCCCATCACCAACTCCCGGAGTTTACTCAGACTCATGTCCATCGAGTCCGTGATGCCATCCAGCCATCTCATCCTCAGTCATCCCCTTCTCCTCCTGCCTCCAATCCCTCCCAGCATCAGAGTCTTTTCCAATGAGTCAACTCTTTGCATGAGGTGGCCAAAGTACTGGAGTTTCAGCTTTAGCATCATTCCTTCCAAAGAAATCCCAGGGCTGATCTCCTTCAGAATGGACTGGTTGGATCTCCTTGCAGTCCAAGGGACTCTCAAGAGTCTTCTCCAACACCACAGTTCAAAAGCATCAATTCTTCGGCGCTCAGCCTTCTTCACAGTCCAACTCTCACATCCATACATGACCATAGGAAAAACCATAGCCCTGACTAGACGGACCTTTGTTGGCAAAGTAATGTCTCTGCTTTTCAATATGCTATCTAGGTTGGTCATAACTTTCCTTCCAAGGAGTAAGCGTCTTTTAATTTCATCGCTGCAATCACCATCTGCAGTGATTTTGGAGTCCCCCCAAAATAAAGTCTGACACTGTTTCCACTGTTTCCCCATCTATTTCCCATGAAGTGATAGGACCAGATGCCGTGATCTTTGTTTTCTGAATGTTGAGCTTTAAGCCAACCTTTTCACTCTCCTCTTTCACTTTCATCAAGAGGCTTTTTAGTTCCTCTTCACTTTCTGCCATAAGGGTGGTGTCATCTGCATATCTGAGGTTATTGATATTTCTCCCAGCAATCTTGATTCCAGCTTGTGTTTTTCCAGCCCAGTGTTTCTCCCAGCCCAGTGTTTCTCATGATGTACTCTGCATATAAGTTAAACAAGCAGGATGACAATATACAGCCTTGATGTACTCCTTTTCCTGTTTGGAACCAGTCTGTTGTTCCATGTCCAGTTCTAACTATTGCTTCCTGACCTGCATATAGGTTTCTCAAGAAGCAGATCAGGTGGTCTGGTATTCCCATCTCTTTCAGAATTTTCCACAGTCAAAGGCTTTGGCATAGTCAATAAGTCAGAAATAGATGTTCTTCTGGAACTCTTTTGCTTTTTCCATGATCCAGTGGATGTTGGCAATTTGATCTCTGGTTCCTCTGCCTTTTCTAAAACCAGCTTGAACATTAATAAGGGGCTTTCCAGGTAGTGCTAGTGGAAAAGAACCTGCCTGCCAGTGCAGGAGATGTCAGAGATGCGGGTTTGATCCCTGGGTCAGGAAGATCCCTTGACAGAAGGCATGGCAGCCCACTCCAGTATTCTTACCTGGACAATTCCACGGATAGAGGCACCTAGTGTGCTACAATCTGGGGGGTCACAAAGAGTTGGACATGACTGAGCACAAACACATACATATTATTGACTTGCTCTGTTTTAGATGAATAAGGGGCTATGTGCTCACGAATCTAGACATCTTTTTCAGATCATCTTCATTGTTATGTTGCAGAAAAGATAGAGCCATCTTTTGAACTGGTGATGCAGTTTGAAGCTGCACTTCTGACTAAGCGGTGTCTTTTTAGCCTTGGTTTTTTGGTTTGGAGATTGAACTGCTGCACTTTGCTTAGAACGTACTTCAATATCATGTCTCTGGATTGAAGGTATATACGGGGTGGGGAGAATATCTCAACAGAAGTCAAGAATTATCATGTTAAGAATGAATCTGAGAAATAGCTGCCTTAGGTTTAAAAATGTTATCATCAATACAAAAATTGGTTAAAGAATGTAAGCAATATATTTGGGAGTTCAAGTACATATTGGAGTACCATTGATTCTTTCTGAATTCATATTGTATATTAAGTAAGATAGGTGGTTGGGACTTCGTCAAACTTCTCAAATTACTGTGCTAGCCAAAATATTTCTTGGAGCAACGATACCTATTATATGTATTTAAACTTCTCTAAAGATAAATTGCCAATAACAAAAGACTCAATGAACTGCCTGGAGAATTTGGATTGAGGCCTTGAAACCAGTTGACAGAATGGTTCATGTGAACCAATTGAAGGAATGGTGACATGTCAGCCATATTTCATAAATAGTTTAGCAGGAAGTTTCTGTACTGCTCTTTACATCAGTTGTTTTCTCTATTAAACTGACTATTTTCCTAGATAACTGATTGGATTGATTAGTCTTATAGCTTCCTATAGATATTTGGACTTTTTTGATACTTTGGATTCAATTTAAAGGCCATTTGGTCTAGAATAGTATCATGTCACTTGGTTTCTATCTAACTTTTCCCTACCTCTGTGTAGTTTCTTCTCACTTGTCAGTTTTCCTTGTGAGAAAAATAGTTATTTCTCTCTCGTCTCTGTTTAATGTTTCTGTATATCTGAGCTTTTTCATTTTATTTTGTTGGATAAAATGGAAATGTGCAAATTCCTTCTCAGTTGTTAAATTCCTTAGTAAAGGAGGCTTGGGAACAAACAAAATAATTTTAAAGAATCTATCAATATATGTGCCTTAATTGCCGTATCTTTATTTCTATGGCACATGGCAAATTGATCTTCCTTACCTATAAAATAACAGACAAGGCATGCAGGAAGAAGGTGCAATGCAAAGGCCTGCACGTATGCCTGGGATCGGTCTAAGAGAAATAATGATTAGGTGGAGAAATGATATAAATAATTTAGAAGGGTGTCTTTGTGCTCTAATATAATCTTGGTTCTCTGAAAAGAGAAAATATGTTTCTAAACAGGAAAAGCAAATATTACAAAACTAATATAAGTATTTATATTATGTATAATGAAATTAGTATTTTTAAAGGGGACAATGCTATTAACATTACAAATAAATTATTTCCCACTCTAGATGGGTGGCTTTTGGGATTAGCTGGACTAATGTGGTGAGTACATGAATGGAAAAGTCCATTTTTTCCAATGGGAAGACAGATAAGCAGGCTGCCCTGTTTCCATTTGCTTATAATCATAAACATCCAGCAGCTATTTTATTTTCCAAAGCTCACCCAACTGATATAAATTTTGAAAGTAGGAAAATGCTGACCGTCATAGTCAAGGCAGAATACAAAATTGTTATTGTAAATTAATGGCATTTATTGGAAATAAACAGGGTTTTCCAGTTTCCTTAGGCCAGCCTGAAGCAGGATAAAGTTTGGTATACATAAATTGATTTCTAGATCTTATTCAGTATGAATGGCTTTTCAGAGTTGATGAATAAAAAGTCCATGTACAATGTGGAAACACTAAATAACATTTTTTGATGCCATCAATATCCTATGTATGACTTCAGAAATTTACGTGGAGGCCATGACCAAGACTTCTTTTTTGAGAGGTTTATTTCTGTTAGTCGACTTCTTTCATTGAGCGATCTGTAGCATCATTCTGACCACGTGAATGATGCTCATTGTGAGGTCATTCTGCAGAGCTCTTCACTTGTATACATTTTATGCTTTTACATTCATGTCTGCTTTTGTTGCATTTTAATAAGTGGAGGAAATGAACTTCCGACAACATAGGTACCTTTTTTTAAGGTACATTCTTGCTGTCATCGGAGGCCTAATTTTCATTATATTCACTCTGCTACAGAAATACTTAATGCCAGGAAGGAGATATTTACTGGAATCCACGAGTCCAGAATTCATCATGATTCCGTGTGAAATCCACTGCCCTTTGCGCCCCACCCCCTCTCAGACGGGAATGAAATGTGCCTTAAACCGAAGTGAAATACATCACATGCAGCAACAGTGGGCCCTAGCTTTGCCTCTATTCCTGGTGTGAAATCGATACACTATCTTTCCTCCTGACCTGTTCCGTGACCTCCATTGCAGCTTTCATGCTGAACAGCAATTGCTTTGAACAGTCTGGGTCTGCCGCAGCTCACAAATGATTCTCAGCTTCTGTCTAAAACTGGTGCTGATAACAAAGGCTTGATTTTAAATAGTGCAGTTGTAGTCGTCTTCTAATTATGAGTTACATGAAAGTGCAAGCCCCTCTATTATTAAACAGTTTCAGTAGCAGGCATGGTACATGTGCAGGCTACACACAAGGGCCTGGGGCTCAGGAACAGGCCTTTACATTTCTCTGGCTAAGTTTGGATTGATGGAGAAGGGCAAAGAGACACAAGGTCTATTTACATGTTTCATTCATTTTCCTGGTAGAGTTCTGTTTGATGATACATTATTTTTTTTCCTATATGAGGCTCTATTTTATACTTAAGAAAACATTTTTGAATATTACAAGAAAGGAGTAATTGACAAATATCTGTTTTTTGATAAAAGTAGATTTTACTAAAGAAACTCCAGGGTTGGGCTGTTTGGATTCTAACTTACTGGCAGGAGTGGCAGTTACTTGCAGTGATATGATCATCCTGTAACAGAACTGGGAGAAGTAGAAGAATCTTATGCCCTTTTAGCCACTTTCAGGAGGCTATTGAATGGAGGAATTTATTGTATCAAGGAAACAACAGTCATTTTTACTTGTACTAAGAAAATGAATGTGTAGTTAGCTGTGTTGCTTTACTTATTAGCTATTCCAGGCTAGAAATCAAAGAGATGCATGAAGTGCTGGGTAGGAGTGGAGTTTTTCCAAATAACTTGCTATGAGATAACGCTAGCAAGAGACTTTGGGAGAATTTTTTAAATAATCACATATAAATGATTCGTATTTGTATTTGGTTAGTGCTATTGAAATGAAATTTGTTTAGTAATGAAGGGTAGATAATCTCCATGAAATATTCCACATAATGGCAATTGCATAATTAATGATAATGTAAGAGCATGCACACACACTCACACACACACACACAAACACCTATGTATGAGGCATTGATCGATATATGATTTTGTTTATTACTTCACTTCACTAGTTGAGTGTAATCATGGAAAGAACATTGAGTCCTAAGATAGTGTTCTTAAAACACAATCTACCTTATATTCTAACTTGATTTTCTAATATAGCTAGTGAATGAGATTAACTTTTTTTTCCGTTGAAGATTTAGGTAATCATAACACCATAACAACCCTTTTCACTGAACTTACACTTTCCCGTGATTTTTCTCCCATGCATTTTACCTTCTCAAGCACCCTGTTAGGCAGCCAGAACTCACTACTGTCCCTGTCCCTCACTTCCTGTCTTGAACAGGAAACCAAGACACAAGATAGTGTGAATTTTTCAAGGCTGTCATTCTAGTAGTAAGTGGCAGAACTTAAAGCAGAGCTGAATCAGCTGACTGCTAGTCCAGGGCTTACTGGGGATGGAAGAGAGAGGATGAGGATTCTTTTTTATTAATTATCAGAGCTTGAAAGGTAGAGACTTATGGGCTCTATTTTTTTTTGTTCAAATGAAGTAATTCCTTTAAAATTTAATACATATTAACAAGACAATCTCCAGTGGTTTGTTCTTTGTTCTGTCCAAATATCTACTGATAATAGTGTGCTGTCTTGGGACCAGCTCCAGGTCAGTTATTTACAAGACAAAGTAGTCTATAAACACAGGAGGAAATATACTTCAGTGCACTGGTGCTGGGGCTTCCCAGGTGGCTGTAGTGGTAAGGAACCCATCTGCCATTGTAGGGGACATAAGAGATGCAGGTTCGATTCCTGGGCTGGGAAGATGCCCTGGAGGAGGACATGGCACCCCACTCCAGTGTTCTTGCCTGGAGAATCCCATGGACAGAGGAGCCTGACGGGCTACAGTCCATAGTACTGCAAAGAGCTGTACGCGACTGAAGCGAGTTATCCTGCACGCACACACTGGTACTGAAGATAGGGAGATATTTATGAATGCGTTTCATGCCTTGTGCGTTTGTGCTCAGTTGTGTCCACCTCTTTGCACCCACAGGGACTGTAGCTCACCAGACTCCTCTGTCCATGGAATTTTCCAGGCAAGAATACTGGAGTGACTTGCCGTTTCCTACTCCAGGGGATCTTCCCGACCCAGGGGTGGAACCCACATCTCCCGTGTCTTCTGCATTGGCAGGTGGATTCTTGACCACTGTGCCACCCGGGATGCCCATTTATGAATGTAGTGACATGCAGCTGAAGCATGACTAAGATTCTTCTAAAATTCTGGTTTTAGAAAAAACAAAAGTGGTTTTGTGATGATAATTTCTTTACAATGGGATATAACTTGAGTCATCTGAATTAGCAAATTGAAAGTTCCCAACAAATGGTTATGTTCTCTTTTCAAATATGTCATATTTTCTCCTCATGAGCACATTTAAAAAGTGCCTTTTAAAGTACAAATAAACATAGTGGGAAGCCTGAAGCTGTGTATCAGTCAAAAAGGAAATACCAAACACAGAAGATGCATTATCATATATTTCCACATCTTTGAAAGGAAAGGTTTGGATCCTGTGTCCTAGGAAACTTTTGAGTATGGGAACTTCCCATTATTCCTCCATGCAAGACAATTCCTGTTGTACTGAGACTTCTTTGTGACACCCCTGGTTCTATTGTGACTAGATGGACTGCCTAAGTAATTAGGTATCACACATGGTGAGGAAAAGAGAGTGGTGATGAAATGGATGTTTGTATCTGGGTGTATAATTTTCTTTTTAGAAGCACCTGTGCTGACGGTGCATGAATATGTTCCATGATGAGAAGGACAAATGTATTCAACAAGAACCTCCCCACACACCAGGAATATAAGGAATTTTCAGGTTATTTTGTGCATCTTGCTAATGTAAATCTATTCAAAGCAATGTAGGAAATCCCTGCCAAAATAAAACCATCATTTGCCAAAATATCAGTAGAATTTAGACGTATTTCTTGTTCTCTACCCCATCCACTTTGATTATATGCATTATTATCTTTACTCTTCAGCATGCCACTTCACTAAGCCATTATAAACCTTGTCTCAACATTAATATTATCCTTGATCATATGTTAACATTTCAGTTTTAAAGTTCTCATTTGAAGGCCTGATATCCCTATTAAGAGTTTTTCCATGAAAAGAATTAACCTTGGCTAAAATGCAGTGGTAATTCAACTTAACCAAGTTAAGAAAAGGCTTTTATTCACAGTAGTTATTTTGAGACAGTTGAGTGCAGAAGTATGGGTTCTAGACACAGAAAAACACAAACTTTTATACAGAGCCTTTTTTTTTTTTCATTTAAAGAAGACAGTGCTAATAAATCTTGTTGAATCAAGACCTTGAAAGAAACGGAAAAATATGTACAGATCTCAAATATACCCGTGAAAAGTACTTTATATTACCTTGCTGCTGCTGCTTCATAATGTAGTTTTAGTTGAATGTAATCTCTTCCACTCAAATTTATTTTTGAGATATTGCCACACTGAAAGTTGAAACCATTTTTGTCATTCAAAAGAAGTGGAAGATCAGTACTGAAGCTCTCCTATTAGTTGGTACAATCTACTTTAGTGTTAAAAGATTTATGATAAGAACACATATCTAAATATATATTACATACCAGTGGTACAGTAAAACCTTAAAATAAAACTTTTTTCCAAGAGAAAGAGGTGGTCTATTTATTATTGAAATGCTACACTAAACTGTAATTCAGTGATATTTTATTCCAATTAAATTCTCCTTAGTAGTAATCCTTTTTTTATGATAAGCAAAACTGAATAATACAGGGTATGTTCCCTCCAATGAATTGTTGTGTAACAAGACTTGATGGTAATTCTACCTTTTCCAAAATCTGATATCAGGCAATTTATCTTCTAAATAATACTCCTGAGTACCAACGCTGAAATGTTTTGGCTTCAACCCAAATCAAACTTGAGGAAGCAGATTCTCCAGAGTATTTCCCTAACTCTGTAAATTTAATTGTTATAATGAATAGAATACATGTGTCAAGATTACTTGTGATTTTACTGTTTACTTCTCTTCCTCAGACAGAAAGAGCAACATGCCAAAGGCTGTTAACTCTTACTGGAGTTTGAAAAAAAAAAAGTGCTTAATATAGCATAATCATTAAATTTAAAATAATTTTAAAGATCCAATTCCAGTTAATCTCAGAACAGTTCAAATTTAAAGATCTGTTGTTATGCCACAATAAAAGACTAATGGAAATTTTAAAGCGCCACAAATATTTGTCTATAAGGTACAAAATATTGAGATAAAAATATTTGCATATGCAAAGGGGATCTTCTAATACTCGACTTCATATTATTTAGTCAGTTTGACTCATCTTCAAGTTCCTTTCTATCCCATGCCTGCAAGCTTGATATATTTCTATTTGACTGCAATGAAATCCAGTCTTATATTTGATTCAAACCAGTATTAGTATCAATTGCGTTCATACTAGAAGTCAGACAGAGGTAAAGTTCCTGTTACTTTTTCTTGCCACTTATTTCAGAAACTGGAAAGGTGATTGATTAGGGTGAAGGCTAAAGCTTTTATACCTCATTACCATGGATAATCATATTAATTTTAATAACAAATATAATCAATGTTAAATAAAGGTTCCTTTTGCTATTGTTGTTTAGTAACTAAATCGTGTGCCACTCTTTTGCAACCCATGGACTGTAGCTGGCCAGGCTTCTCTTTTCATGGGATTTCCTAGGAAAGAATACTGAAGTGGGTTACCATTTCCTTCTCCATGGGATCTTCCCGACTCAGAGATTGAACCCATATCTCTTGCATTGGCAGGAGGATTTTTTTTTTACCAGTGGGTTACCAGGGAAGCCAAATGTTGCCAATATAGAGTAATTTATCAAAGGATCTTTTTTTTTTTTTGGCCATTTCTTTCCTTTGTTTAGTTGTAGTTATTTTTAAATTGTCATTAGTCACATATTTGAACCATGGTTTTTAGATGAGGCAACCATTACATTTTACTAATATTTCTATTAGAGAGAAAGGCCATGCCCTTGGAAGACTTGAACATTTCTTCTAATGCTTAGCAGCATGATTACCATTGAGTGTGAGCTGACAAATGTGTATATCAACAACTATTATTTACTTTCAATCGATCTAGGAATGTCTGTGTGGTTTCCAACTTGATTTATTCATTTAGGAATCATTAAGCTACAAACTTGTGCCAAACATTTTGCAGAACATAGTGGATGATACATTATTGCCTCCAGAATTCTGAGTTACTTCTTACGGGGAGGCAGAAGAGTAAACAAGTCATTGAAACAAACTGTGACGATAGCTGCAGTGGAGTTGAGAACAGAGGACTGTGGTGACTCGGAAGAGGGGTAAATATGCCACAGTTGTCTCAGAAAGACTCTACAGAAGAGCTGATTTTGAAGCATGAGGAGTGGGAAAAACTTGGACAGGTGTTACTAGGTAGGTAAAAGCTAAAAGGGTGTAACAGACTATAAAATATAGTAGCTGAAAGAATGTTAAGGTTTATTTCTCTTTTATTTAATAATTCAAGGTGAATGGCCCAGTTGAAGGGGTGACCCTGATCTGAAAGGTCATTCAGGGTTCCAGGGTCCTTCTCTGTTGCTGCTCTACCATCAGCCTTACTCTTGTCTGCATGGTCAAAGCTGGATTTTTGTTACTTTGATATAGTTTGAGGGAAGAAAAAGGTATAGGAGAACGCATATCTGGAAGGCCTGGTCTTGGAAGTGGTGCTCATCACTTCTTCTTCTGTTCTGCTGGTGAGAATACAGTCATAGGACCACATCCAGGCATAAGGGAGATTGAGTAGCTACAGTGCTATTACTGTGACCTTACCACTGACAAGAGCCCAGGTCACCAAGGGCCCCATGTGTCATCCTGAACTAGGACAAAAACTTCATATGTTGCTTTTTTCCATGAGTCTTTATTTCTGAAGCTCCCCTGACACTTCCCGTTGTAAAGCCTCTGCCTGCAATGCAGGAGACCAGGGTTCAATCCCCGGATGGGGAAGATTCCCCTGGAGAAGGAAATGGCAACCCACTCCAGTATTCTTGCCTGGAGAATCCCATGGATGGAGGAGCCTGGTGGGCTACAGTCCACGGGATCGCAAAGAGTCGGACACGGCTCAGCGAGGCTCTCTTATTTCTGAAATTGCTGGAGGAATCTTAGTATTTGGTAGCCCCCTATTCACCTCTGAAATCTTAACCTCTAAGTAGTGACTTGCTATGAACGGTTTTCCTGTATGTTCATCTCCAAGGCCTTTACATTTATGATTTTATTTTTGGTCACTGAGACAAACCAACCGATTTAATTCATTTTGCAGGTGGCCTAAAGTCTAGATAATACTCGCCTCTTAACTATGCTGGTTAGCAAATATTCCTGCTAATGGTAGGATATACATCTCTACCCCAGGTTGTGTTCACATCTTGTAGAGATAATTAATGATCCATTCTATTCTAAGGTCTTCATTTCTGATCTAGTCAAGATTGTTGTTAAGCTTAGTTCAGCTGGGCAAGAGGGCTGCAGGGAAGGGTCCCATGAGTGCTTCTTTTTTGGGTGGATGAACTTTTTTCAGCTAAAAATATTTTGAAGTAAGGCTTAATTAACAAAGAACCTAGAATTAGGTCTTTAGACTGTGTAGAAAAAGATTAGAGTAGTTGTCTTATGAAGAAGAAACATTTATTTCTAGAACCCTTAGACTACACAAGAGAAAATCTGGGCTGAATTGGGGTGAATATTCATAGACTATAGAGGTGTTTTAGCTTAATCCTCTTGTGGGTCTTTCCTGAGATAATTTTAGGTATGGAGGATATAGAACTACTGCACTACATATATTCACTGGCCTCTTTGGCCTTACAACAGTTTCTAGAATTGAAATTCTAAAATGTAAAGCATGTTCTCAACTAGAGTCCATATTTTAACAAAACAAAACAAAAGAATGAAAACTTCTGTAGAGGAGATATTGTACAGATAGTCCTTCTGTAGAGGAATCAGATGTGCTCTGCTTGCTGATGCTGCTCAAGTTAAAGTCATGAACCAGGTAAGTCTTGAAAGGGTACATGGAAGTCGGTCAGCAAAGTAAGAGGCAAGATCATTGAGGAAGTGAAGGGGCACCTACAGAGGCATGTATGCACATGTTGAATGTGGAAGTGGTGTGGCCTAGTGATAAGCAGGGGATAAACCTGCGGGGATGGTGCTGGGTGAAGCTGCAGAGGTAGGGCTGGGCTCAGGTCATCATGAGCCTTGTATGCCAAGCTGTGATGCTGGACTCTTCAGGGCGGTGACCCAGTCAGACTTGCATTTGGAGAGCCTGTTTCTCTGTGGTGGATGGAATGAAGGAAGGTGAGTCTAAGCCAGGTGAACTTGGAAGAGGATCCTTATCCAAATGAGGTGATCTACCTGAGATAAGAATAGAGCACTGTGAGTGGAGAAGTGACTTTGCAGAGAAATGTAAGAGAAAACTGAGAAAGGGTTTAATGACTCCAAGCAAATGGAAAATGAGGGGAGGAAAGAATAAATGGCCAATAAG
The DNA here is from genome assembly GCF_014754425.2 of Oryx dammah. NCBI lineage: Eukaryota > Metazoa > Chordata > Mammalia > Artiodactyla > Bovidae > Oryx > Oryx dammah. The sequence goes on along the minus strand of NW_024070200.1, from coordinate 26,035,104 downwards.
TGGTACCTGGGAGACAGTGTGGAGCTGATCCCTGAGGTAATTCCAGCAGGGGATAAAAGAGCCAGTTAGGGAGGATAAATGGAAGCTCTGAGTAGAAATGTCCAACAGATGGATGAATATACAGACCTTGGGTTTGGGATTAAGAGGTGAGCTGAAGACAGAGCCCTGGGATTCAGCATATAGGTAAAAGTGAAAGTGTTCGTTGTTCAGTCATGTCTGACTCTATCCAATCCCATGGACTATAGCCAACCAGGCCCTCTGTCCATGGAATTCTCCAGGCAAGAATACTGGAAAATATCAAAGCCAAATAAATGGTTAAAAATAGCCTGAGAATAGGTATAGTGGTTATTAGTTAAAAACAATTCTTAAGTAATGGTTATATTGTCTTTCCATTGACACTTCAGTAATTCCCCAAAGCTAAACAATTTCGTTGACTAAAATAGTTCTTCAAGCATGTGCAAGGTTAATCAGCAATGGTGGAGTTCCTTGGTAATCAATAAGAGAATTGAAATGTGACGGTCACTCCCTTGAAACCCATATCCCCACTGCACATGTTACTGCCCTCTCCCACCCAAGCCAAGAGCTGTGAGGAAATCAGGTGGAAACCAGAGGCCGTCATAACAGGGAACAGAATCTGGGTGAACCTTAGCTAAGGCAGTTGGAACTGTTTAACCATGTGCACCTGTATCTAGGGAGTCTTGGATGCCTGACTGTTCTCACAAGGTGTAAAGCAGAATTTAAAATGTTGGTAGGGAAGAAGATAAGCCTCCAACTATTTTAAAACAGATCCTGAAGAATACAGATAGGTTTGATAGAGAGTGATCAGGACAAACTTACAACATGAATGCTGAGGTTTCTTAAGCATAGAAAAAAAAATTTAAATGTTTGTTCAGGGCTTTGGGGCACTGTCATCAAAAGTAAAGAATGTTGGTCTGAAATGCATAGGATATCTGAGTCCACATCCAGCTCTGTTACTCTATTAATGCCCTCTCTGGCATGACCCTTTACTTTCTTGAGTCTCAGTTTCCTCGATGAAAATACAGGCTTGTGCAAGGTGCTTCTTCTAGGTGTGAAAGCTGTCCACTTGGGATTCACTGTATAGGGTACTCTTTGTTAATAGAAGAAAAAGGTTTATGAAATTGTAATAATTTAGAGATGATTATTTGCACTGTCAATGGATTTTCCCTATTTATAGCAGAATTTGCTGATGGGATAGTCCTTTTTAGAAACTTGGCTGTTGTCTAGTGAAAGAAGTATTGGGCATGGGGTCAGAAGAGTTGCTCCAGGACAAGGCTCTATTCATTTATTAGTTGTATGACTTAAATGCTTAAGTCTCAGTTTCCTCACTTTAAAATTAAAATATGAATAAAAATGCCTGGCTATTGTACAGATCACGTTGAAGGCTGTGAAAGTGTTGAAAGTGTTAGTCACTCAGTCATGTCTGACACTCTGTAACCCCATGGACTGTAGCCCACAGGGCTCCTCTCTCCATGGGATTCTCCAGGCAAGAATACTGGAGTGGATTGCCCTTTCCTTCTCCAGGAGATCTTCCTGACCCAGGGATCGAACCTGAGTCTCCTGCATTGTGCAGATCCTGTACCGTGTGAGGTTGAAGGCTGTAAGGCATTACATAAATGTAAGTTATTCTCACTCAAAGACGGGAGTCATCCTAACCTAATATGTATATGCATAATTCTCTTAGTGTTGGAGCCCATTCTTAGAAATGAACTGCTATGGGATTAGCACTGTAGGGATCCACTATGGATGGCATAGCCCCTCAGGACAAATGGCAAATATTTTATGTTGGAAACTGCTCTTGCCTTCTCCTCACATCCCTCATGTCGGGCTGTGCCTTCAGGCATAGCTTCTTTCCCTGACCATTGGTTCTGTAGTTCTTGGTCCAGCCTTCTGAGCTGCCTTGACCTTGCTTCACCTACCCCTCTATGCCTGCTGATCTCTACCTACCCTTTCATCACCATTAATGCAACAGAACCTCAAGCTACGGAGAACTTGCATGTTAATGTCTTGTTTATTCATTTGGTTCCAGATATAGCACTGGCATAACTTTTTTCAGCAATTGTGGTTCAGACTATTTCCCAGATCTGAAAAATTATTGGAGAAAGGGAGGTCATAGCGGTAAATAGCCCACTATGCTGAGCTCTCTGAATGGGACTGAGAATGCTTTTGGCTAAGAAATTCTGCAGTGTGGCATTCTAACACTTACTAATGAGAGTTCCAAGTATAGCCAGCACCGTTACTCTTACTTGCCAAGAGGGTTCATAGCACTTGAGCTTCTCTGGTGACTCAGATGGTAAAAAATCTGCCTGCGATGCAGGAGACCTGGGATCAATCCCTGGGTCAGGAAGATCCCCTGGAGAAGGAAACAGCAACCCCCTCCAGTATCTTGCCTGGAGAATTCCGTGGACAGAGGAGCCTGGCAGGCTATAGTATATAGGGTCGCAAAGAGTCAGACACAACTCAGTGACTAACACTTTTCACTTTCACAGACCACTCATTGTGAAGGAAGATAATATGTGTATACATGTTTGGGGAGTAAGACTTTTGGTGGAGGGATTTCAGCTCCTTTTAAGGCACTGATTTATTTTCTTGGGCTCCAAAATCACTGCGGATGGTGATAGAAGCCATGAAATTAAAAGATGCTTG
>NW_024070200.1:25774940-26027440 GCF_014754425.2 Oryx dammah | reverse complement strand
GTAGAATTTAAATTTTTGGAAGTATTTTCATTAGATATATTGGACCTTATGAAATATTAAGTAACTTAATACGCCACTCTACAGAAACTGGAAACAAAGTCATCTAAATTTTTACAGGTAACAACCCATTACCTGTTTTAATTAATAATTAAGATATTACATATATGTGTATGTGTGTATATATGTATATACACATTTTTAAGAATTGGACATTACCTTTTCTGATAGAGTCATATTAGAATGAAAGGCTTGCTTCTCTTATTAATAATTGTGCATTGATTACAGTACATTATTTTTCTCTAAAATGCAATACAATAGATTCCTTAAATACTTTTTTCCTGAAAGAAGAGATTTTCAGTTGAAAGAAATGGTCATAAAACTCTCAGCATTTTTATGTCTATATAATGCAGGGAGCCTCAGAAGAATTTAAATGCTTAAGTAATGCAGATGAAAGTCGTATAAGCCTTTCCCCGCTTTTGCCTTAACTGCCAAGAAACCTGGAGCCCCTGTCATCAGCTAACATCTAACCTGTGTTCCTGAGGGCCTCACTTGTGTTTTCATCTCTAATTGGGTTTGGTTCGTAAGCTGTATCATATCCTTCTAGATTTAGGTAGAATACCAGCTCTATATAAATTGAGTAAAGCTGAAAGATATATTAACTTTACTAAGATTTCATAGCTAATTTATGGTTTCCTATAATCGTAATGCATGATTGAATTAATGACACTCCTGTAACTGAAACACTAATGATGTTTGTTTTTAACATTTCCTTTAGAGTATAATCATGGAGGTTGTAGAGTGAGTTAAGCCTTAGACATTATGTCTTTCTTTCCTTCTGCTTCTATGACTCTGAGATAAATTTTGCTGTTGTTGTTGTTCTTATGAAGAACTTGAAAAAGTTTTCTCTGTCTGCCTGCAATTTTCTGAAAGTGGACGTTAATGTTCTAATATATATGTACCCATTGCTTTATGTATATAGCTCAAAAGCATAAAAAGCAAACTAATATTAAATTTCAACATACTTGTTATCCTGCATTCCAGTTGACTGTAGAGAACCTCTAGTCATGTCTATCTGTTTTTGATGCCTCTACAGAATAACTGCCCAGCATCCTCTGCCCAACCAATCAGAATGTAGGAAAATCTACAGATATGACGGAATCTACTGTGAATCTACCTACCAGAAGTATGTTGAAATCTTTGTGAGTCTTCCTTCTGGCTCGTGCATCAGTGCTTGTGGTTGCCAGCTATTCAAAAATATCCTTGTATTGAAACCTTATAGTTCTCTAATTTAGTGGGGAAAAACAAACCAAACCAAACAAAAACAACCAAAAATTTTTGCCTCTGAAATCAAGACAGAAAAAAATGTTTATTCTTCTGAAATTGTGGTCTAAAAGTTCTTTTTTTAAAAATGACTATATTAAAGCTCTTAGGTAAGCTTCTTTATATTGCAATAAACAAGTACTTATATGCAAGAAAATCTCGGCAAAATACATTGCACAGGTGCTACGCATCTTAGGGATTTGAAAGGTGTGTTATGTATAAATTAGCTGTCACTTTTTTTCAATCCTGTAATGGAATGATGAGTTGTAATTTGCATAATCCTTTAAGAAGTCAAATTATACTGTCATGTAGCAGACTTAACATGCTAGCTAAGATTTCAGAGCTTTGCAGCTAATTACTATGTACCTTACAGGACAGTTAAATTGAAGTTGAGTCCTCTGCCTTTGCTGCCATTTGCTTTGTCCATTACTTAACAGAATCTGCATGGTTGGTAACCAGGGGTTGTTACTATTGCTGAAGTAAACACTCGGCTCTGGGGAGGAAGGGCATTTTAATGTATCTTAGCTTGACCGGTAAGCCTTTTGTGGTTTTGTTTGTCTAACACAATAGTCTAAATTGGTGTCTTCCCAAAACTGAAAAAAAAAAAAAAAGCTTTCCAGAAAAGTTATGAAATATTGATAGAAGCAACATTAACTTTTAATTAATCAAATCTCTCTATAGAAAATGTAAAGTAAGGTAAACACAGTTTCACTGAAGGCATTAGCCTTTCTGGATATACTTTGCAAATCTACTTTGGTGTGTTTCTGTCTTCAGACTCTTCTTTTGCAGTAGAGTTTTATTATTGAAAAAGTACCCTTTTTCCTTAAACCTCCTATCTGAATACAAGCTGGTGAGTTCTGCTTTTATTTCCTTCTTCAGTTGGTTGTGGGTTTTTTTTTTTCATGGTTTCCATTTTATAAAAGATCAAGAAATCCTGGAGCCTGTGGAGGCTGTTCTCTGAAGTGGACATGAAGTAGATACTGGATGGCACTGGGACTCTTTCTTGTATCTTTGCAATTTTTCTCTGGCTTTATCTCTTGATATTCTTTTGCCTAAATAGTGTTATTATCTTCATCAGAATTAGTGTAATTACAATGCAGAACTGTCTCTGATGGTATTTTTTTGGGAAAATCCTGATTATCTGTGAGTCATAATTACTGAGGCTCTTGGTAGTCGGGTTTCTGTAATTTGTTAAGATTTTATGGCTCTGTTGTGATCTGTGGCTACTTCGGAGAAAGCCTTTTGCTGTAGAAGGGGGTCCTTTAAGGACCATATAAAGCAGCAGTTGATTGTTGACCATTCAGCCAACTGTTGTTCATTTGTAATTAGGCCAGCATCACGTGTCTAACATTCCTATCTGCTTAGAGGCTGAGGTTTATCAGTTCAAACTCGCGAGAGTGTGGATGGGGTCTCCGGGAATTCAGTCCGTAGCCAGGCTTCTCTTCGAACCGGAGGTGTCATCTGAAGGGCTTGCTCTTTTAAGAATTGGTGTTATTTGTAGTCAAGGTAGACACAGTAGGCAGCACAGCTGTGACTGCCAGGGAAAGTCACTAGGGGGATATTCATAACAAGGAAATATTGGCAAATAAATGATGAAGAAGGGGAGGAAATCCCCAAGATGTTAAATTGGAGCACTGTCACTGGGATGATTAATGGTGCTGTGTATTTTAGTGAAGACACTTACCTAGATTGTCTTGAAACTACAGTGTACATTTAATAGCACCTATAAAAAGGAAAGTGGTGCATGAGCACACTGAAGAGAAAAGGCTGTGGATCCTGACTTTATTTTCCTGAGTGAGTATTTTCTCCAATTAAACCTTTGGCTTCTGGTGTTAATGTATATTATACATGGGAGTATGTATATTCTATGTAATATATTTAATTTTATCAGCATTTATATAGGTTCCCTCCCTAGAGGATTGGAAATGTTTTGTGAAAAAGATAGGTGTCTTGTCAACACTTTTTAGGGGTGAACATTATCAGTAAAAGGGAAATGCTGCCCACTCAGATTTGTTTAGTCATCCTAGGCAGACAGGCCGGGCTGCCCATAAGGCCACAGAAGGTAAAGGGCCAGAGTTTCAACACTGACGGCTTTAGTATAATTATAAAAAACATTTCCGTGAATTTCTGGTGAAGGAGTGTCTGTCTTAAAAGACCCTCTAGCTTTCCATGCTGAGCCATGAATATACTGATTCTGTGTAATGAATTATCACTTGCCTTGAGGGCTATTTTAACAAAGTTGGCAGATTCAGATTCACCTTTGGGCAGTCACTAAACCTTCTTGGGCCTCAGTAATTACTAGTAGTCACATGGCTAGACACAGACAAGAGACATTTAATCCTATCTTCAGTGAGCTTAGCGTCTAGTAGAACACTTTTTCTCAATTTGAGGGCCCCTACTGAAATAGTGGCATTATGAATCCAATATAATGGATCAAGGTCAGATATTTAAAAATGAAATAGAAGAGAATAGAAAGTTTTGTGCACTGCATATAGGAAGAGTGTGTTTTATCTTGTGAAGCTTCTGGGTTGGTTTGTGTGTGTGTGTGTACCTAAAGTCATATATGTGTACATGTGTATGTGTACCTAAACTCACATATATGTGTACATAGAGTGCGTTATGCCCTGGAGGAGGGCGTGGCGACCCACTCCAGTATTCTTGCCTGGAGAATCCCATGGACAGTGGAGCCTGGCCGGCTGCAGTCCATCGGGTCGCAGAGTCGGACATGACCGAGCGACTAAGCATAGCACACAGGGTGAGTTATGAGGTAAAATGCATTTACCACTGTGTTTTATATATCCAGAATCAGTGTAGTAGTTGGTCGGTAAACATGTAAGCATGATCATGTATGGGTGTTAAGTCAGTAAGTGTTCAAGGTACAGTGGGTTATAAAGCAATGGTCAGTCTGTGAAAACCTTTCAGGAATGAAAAGGCTACACTGTCTGGTTTTGCATTTTAGGATGTGCCAGAGCCAGCTTGGATGGGCTCACAAGAGCTGACTGTATGCTTATCTTTCCAACTCTGTGACCCCTGACTCATGTTGGTAACATGAAATTGGGGAAAGTATTTGCGCTATAAAACCTTGGAAAATGCTGCACATCAGATGCTTTCCTATACTCATCTAATTGTTAAATACTTACCAGCATATATCACTTAAGAGGAGTGATATTCTTTCCAACTGTAATTCTATGGCTTCATAATTATTGTGAATTATTTTACATTTTAAAACATTTTGTATGTTGCACTTAGATGTTAGTGGGAATTATTAATATTAAGATAAATAATTTATTTCAATAATATTGAAAGTTTAAAGTACATAGAAATATGAAACCTGTGAGTAATTATTTCAAAATGTCCATAATTTATGATTTCAAAATAATGGTAGTTATTCTAGCTTCTTAAATGATTATGACGTGGACGGTTTAAAACTTAAGATAGTAATTGGTGATGTTAAATATTTTGGCGAAGGGTAGGAATACAGTGTTTCCAGAAACGCTAACCACACTGTAAATACTTTACAAAGTTCATTGCTTTATGTTAAACTGTCATTTTGCTAAGTACTAGAGCTTTTAGGTCCCAGAACTGTCTCTCCATTTTCAGCTGTTTATATCATTTACAATTGTATTTCTGGATTTTAGAGTCCATTTATAAAGTGGTAGATATGATTGGGAGTTGACACAATTGTTTTCAATTAACAGTTTTTTTTCTACTTTCAATCATAAAAGTACAATGGAAAGTCAGAAAAAAAAATACATCCCTCTCCATAATAACTATGATGACTTTAAAATTTATTTTTAAAGAAAGACAAGAAAATATTTGAATCAGGGGAAAAGAAACTTTCAAGGACATGAGATAGAACTGTGGCAATAAATTCATCAAATCACCTGTGTTTGTGTGGTTGTGAGGAAAAGTAACTAGGTAGAAAAGAGTCAGCTGACAAAGACCTTTAGGACCTTAAAGTTTGTGATGATTTGTCTACCTAGTTAGACACTACTATAGCAGATTTGAGGAAGACTAGGCATCCTTAAATGACTGTTTCTGAACACAGCTTTAAGAACGAGTCTGGGAAGACTGGAACTTAAGTTACTGCCATTTATTGAGCCTTTGATGTATACCATTTTGATAGGCATTGCCCATGGACGGAGGAGCCTGGTAGGCTGCAGTCCATGGGGTCATGAAGAGTCGGACACGACTGAGCGACTTCACTTTCACTTTTCATTTTCATGCATTGGAGAAGGAAATGGCAACCCACTCCAGTGTTCTTGCCTGGAGAATCCCAGGGACGGGGAGCCTGGTGGGCTGCAGTCTATGGGGTCACACAGAGTCGGACACGACTGAAGCAACTTAGCAGCAGCAGTAGCAGCTGTACTATTTTAATCAAAGGGATTTAAGTCAGGGTTCCTAGTCTCATAGTGCAGCCAAGATTGAGAAGGTATTTGTAATTTACTAGACAGGTATCTTCCCTGGTGGCTTAGAGGGTAGAGAGTCTGCCTGCAATGCCAGAGACCAGGGTTCAATCCCTGGGTTGGGAAGATTCCCCTGGAGAAGGGAATTTCTGCCTGAAGAATTCCATGGACAGAGCAGCCTGGCAGGCTACAGTCCGTGGGGTTACAACTTAGCGACTAACACACAGACAGGTGTCATCTAAGGATAAGGGAACACTGGCAAATTTGTGGGGGTTTTGCTTCCTACCTTCTCGATCTCAAACCCATGTTTCTGCTCTGCGAAACTGACTCCACCTGGATACCTGGATGGTGGTTCATGCTTTGGACTTTCCCCAAAGAGATGGGACATGCATTTTTGTCTGTCCCTCTCATGGCAGATCAGGTGTTGTTAACTGATACTGTTACACTTCCCAGGGCCATTCAGATTTTAACAAGCAACTCCAAGAACTCAAGCTAAAAACGGTCTTATCCAACAGAATAATTTCAGACACCCCTGACAGGGACTGGAGAAATTAATATGGGCCTGGAAGAGTAGGGGGTGATTTTATTTCTCTTTCTTGAAAAGAACAAATTCAGAAAGAGGGTGTTCTCCTACTGAGGACTCAAGGCTGCCTTTGGCCAAGAAGTAGGGGTTTGGAATGGGAAGATTTTAGATTCAGAAGAGGGAAGGAATGAACAGGATCCAGGAATAAGAGTTAGGAGAATGAATGAAGACAGAAGAAATTCACCAGTCTTTATCAACTGTATTGTGTCAGACAGTGCCAAACCACTTACACGTGTCCTCCCAATTAAGGAGAACAAGACCGGTGCCTTCTCAGGCAGTCTGCTGGGGGAGAGATGGTCACCAGTGCCGAAGGGGAGGGAAAGGTCAAGCAGGTTCCAGTGGCAGCAGCAAGTTCTTTTACTGGTTATTTCACCTGACTGACTGATTGCTATTAAACTGGCACCCCTCCCCCACCTCACACACATTAGAATAATATATACCAGTGGTATTTGGATCAGTAAATACGAAAGAATTGAGAAAAGAGAAATATACAGTGAACTTCATAAAGAGCTCTAATAGAATCTGCATGTTAAACAGACATTGAACTTTGTAGCAAGAACAGCTTCAATAGCCAAATGAATTCTAATTTCCACATCATGCCTTTCAGACCTCAGCATGGTTTCTGGTGGTTTCTCCTAGTTAATTTTAGCATCACACCAATGATTTTGCCTGCAAATGACTTGAAGTGGCATATCTTGGTAATGTGGATGGCATGAACGTATATTATTCAGGGCTAATACCAAACTAGCTTAGAAGGAACTAATTTATTCATTTAACAAAGTGTATTTTGATTGCCACCCACAAGTCAGGTGCTGTTTTACTGACTTAGTCAAAAGTGTCTAAGAAAAGCTCTGCCCTCTAAAAGCCTGGAAGACTGAGAGGTGAATAAGTAATTGGGGTTCCCTGTGAGAAGTGCTTCTAGTGAGGTGAATGTAAACAATGGGAGTGGCACCAAGAGAGTTTTTTTTTTTTTTAATTTATTTTAATTGGAGGACAATCACTTTCCAACACTGTGGTGGCCAGGCACACATTGAGATGGATCAGCCACAGGTGCACATACACCTCCCTCATCCCAAAGCCCCCTCCCGCCTCCCTCCCCACCCCATCCCTCTGTTTTGTCCCAGAGCCCCAGCTTTGAGTCCCCTGCTTCATGCATCAAACTTGCACTGGTAGTCTGTTTTACATATGGTAATATACATGTTTCAGTGTTATTCTTTCAAATCATCCCACCCTCACCTCCTCCCACAGAGTCCAGTAGTCTGTTCTTTACATCTGTGTCTCTTTTGCTGCCTTGCATCTAAGATTGTGGTTACCGTCTTGAGTTATTTTTAATAATCAAGATGGGCTCTGGAGTCTTGATGGTGGAAGAGAGAGCTGATTTGGGGGAGAGGTGCTTGAGGTAGTGATTTGGGCCAAAAATTGGGTATTTATGGTGTTGGTGTTTAGTTGCTGAAGTTGTGTCCGACTCTTTGAGACCCCCGTGTAGCAAATCACAAATAGCACTTGTGAGGAGTGGAGGGCTGGGGAAGAAGGACAGTTGAAGCTGGAGAAGGAGGGGTGGCAAAGGCATCAGTAGACTGCTCCCCCTGTGGGGTCCTGGACAGGTTTTCAGGAGGGGCAAGGGTAGAACAGACTGACTCTTGGAGGGAGTAGCTCTGGAAGCAACTTAGACCCGGGGCAGGAGACCTGCCAGGGGAGTGGCCTTCAGCCTCAGCACCTCCTCTGTTCAGAAGGTTGCTTAGTGTGCTTTGCAGGGAAGAATGTGCAGTCATCCAGTGTTTGTTAGTTTGAACTTATTTTCTATGTATAAACATCTTGGAGGACTCTCCCAGTGTGCAGGCCAGTTCAGGACCAGTCCACGAATTGACTGCTTTTCTTGGCTTGAGGTACTCTGTATTTGCCTTTCTCCTCACAGGCCGCTTGTAATTCAAGATAAAGGAATGCCAGAGAGTAAAAATGGACAGGCACAGGAGGCATGATTTAAAATGAAAGAATATTAATTGGCTTCACCAGAGTGTATATTTTCATTATGAGAGAAGTGACTGTCTAGATTTTTAAAAAATAATTGGTTAGTGACACACCTGCAGTATGTATGAGAACTCTAGAAACTTGAGAACAGAAAGTAAAGGTCAAGTTAGAGGAAAAGAGCTACAATGAGCCTTTTGTAGGCATGCTGTCCAAGTACAGTGTTCAAAATTGCTAACGCGTGGTTTCAGAGAGGGACAGAGACTAATGTCCTTGTGCACAAATTTAAAAAATAATAGAGCAAACTTGTGGTTATACATAAACTGTGGATTTAATAAATTCTCTTCACCTTAACAACAGCTTGTGCTGTGTGTTGAGTCTGTAAATGTGTCTTTAGTGAATTTTTGGACTTAGTTTATGCAGTAGAATAGAAGAATTATGCCTTAGTCTAATTTAGGTCCACTAGTTCATGCAATAATATTTAATCATTACTGGAGGAAATGTATCTGAGTTTGATCTAGCCCTACGGTTATCTGTTAGATGTAGGACAGTGGCTAAGTTACTTAACTTTTTAAACTTCTATTTTCTTATCTCTAAAATGGAGGCAAAAATATTTATTTCACAGTTGGTTTTGAGGATCAATGTGATGATAAAGATAGTTATAATGACTAACATTACTAATCTTTTACCAGATGCTGATTTCTGGCAGTGGGCTAATAGCCGTAACATACATTTTTAAGTGTTTATAATAAACACAGGCACTGTGTGATTATTACCACCATTTTACAGATAACAGAGGCCTATAGAATAGCTCACTCAAGCTTAAGAAGGTAGGATATAGTGGGATTGGATCAGCATCACTAAACTATGGCTCACTGGCCACACCTGTTCCCCTTTCCTGCTGCCTGTTTTTGTAAATAAAGTTTTATTAGAACACTGCTATACCTAACCACTTAAGCATTATCTATAGCTGTTTTTGTGCTATAATGGCACAGTTGAACAGTGGTTATGGAGACCATATGGGATACAAAACCTCAAATGTTTCCTTTGGGGCTCTTTACAGAAAAAGTTTGGTGGTGGTGGTTTAGGCACTAAGTTGTGTCCGACTGTTGCCATCCCGTGAACTATAGCCCACCAGGCTCCTCTGTCCATGGGATTTCCCAGACAAGAATACTGGAGTGGGTTGCTGACCCCTGCATTAGACCTCAGTCTGTCTGACTTCAGAGTGTAAGCTCTAAGCTACAAAAACACTTACTGTAGTTTTTGGCATATAGTAAAAACTCACTAAATGAGCTGTACTGTGTTACTCATCTAACTTAGGGTACGACTGTTTACCACCTAGAGCTCTTGTTTGCAAAATGGGAATAGTCATTCAGCCTCCAGCCAGATAAACCATTATGACTGTGGAAATGTTAAGGAATTGAAAGGTCCTAAAGGAACATATCCTTTAGCATATAAATAACTTTAACATACACATTGAATTGTATGTTAAATTTGTTGTTTATTACTGTGTTATATAAATAAATGCAAGGATTTTCACTTTCATAGCATTCAGAATACAGTATTCCATTATGAGGAGTACTTGTGAACTTTAGTGGATATTCAGGATCACTGTTAATTTCCTACACCAGAAAATATTTTCATATGCTTAGGAAAATTTATGTTTTCTTTAATTTCCAATGAAAAAGATGTTAAAATATTGTGGAAATGTCACTTAGTAAGTATTATGATCTGTGTTGAAAGTATGCATAAGCTTACTGCAGAAAAATGCAACAGGATTTTTTTAATCCACTTAAATGAGAAGGTATGTAGTTAGCATGCTCCTTTAATAGTCTTTCCGGCAACAGAGAGAAGAGATTGTGGTTTCAGTGTTACTCAGAAATTTTATTTCCATGTATTTGTCTAGTGACTCGGAATTCCCTGTCCTCTGTTCAGTGATGACCTTGGATTTGTGTTACTTTGGAGCTTATTGAGTATACTGTGGAAGGCCATCAACTTGTGTTGGGGGGAATATTCTTGAAATTATATTTCTTTAAGCCCATGGCTCTGGGTTGGTGGACTGGGGGTGGGGGCAATTCCTAGACTAGTTATTGTTTTCTCTTGGGAAGACTCTTTTTGAATAGAAATGTAACACATTTCATTGTAGAACTTATAGAAAATACATATAAACCTAAAGAAAATATCATTTGTAATTGCACCACCCATGGACAGCCACTATTAACAATTTGGTGTTTATCCTTGTATGTATTTGTATATATATGCATGTCATCTTCGATAGATGTATATCCATGAATATATGTTTTCCTTGTGAATCTATCCACAGGTTGCCCTAGCTAGGAAATATCTGGGGCCAAGTGTTCTAACTTGTACACAAGCAACTTATTTAAGGGAAGTTGGAAACTATACAATCAATTTCCATATAGAAACTACTCTTTGCAGAAATTTTGCTTTCTTTATATATATATCTATAAAATCTTTTCTGTTGTGGTTTGTGTTTCCTTTTTGAACTTTTATTACTTTCTTGTGTGGGGAATTTAAATTCTTTTGTTAGAAAAAAAACAAGAACTCCAGCAAGCACTAGTGATAAAACTTTTGGCAGAAAAATACTTCTCTATCCTGTCAATAATTTAATCTAGAGAGTCCATCATAGAAACGTAGAAAGTTGTAGAATGAAGCTAATTGTGAGAAGGGTATGGTGGACTCGAAACATACAGCTTTTTAGGTCAGAATATGCACATGTGTGAGAAGTTAAGAAGTAACCGTTATGTGATTAGATAGAGCCTTTTGGCTGCTTTACAAACTCATTTTCTTACATGCCATTTCTGGGCATCATTCCTTACGTTGCTTAAAAAGAGAATTCTACTTACTGTGTTCAGCATTGAGATATTTTCTTCTAGTTCTCAAAGCAGAGAGAAGTCTGGTTTCTGGGACAATTTTGGTTCAGTGACCAGAGTGTAAGGAAAGTATTCTTGAGTGATTTTCCATTGGCAAACCTGAGACCTTTGTGATTCATGTATCAATCAGGATTCTTTGAAACTGCTTGGTATTTATGCAATTTAAATAGACTATCATTGTATCTTATTTAAAACCTAATTTCCCTTCCCTACCTTCAGTTCAGCTATAAAGGCTGCCTGCAATAAATATAGTAGTATTTATATAGATTTTATATTAATATATAGTGATACATTAATATATCACTCTTTGCTTTGACTCATAAGAAACTGAGCAATTCTCATAACTTGCATTTCAACCAACATAAGCTCCCAGAAGAGCCTCATTTCTTTGACTACAGTCTGTCGGGGTGCTCAGAGTGAATCACAGCCAGTCGCATGCCTTGGCCTTGCAGCCAGTAGAGGTACACAATCTTTTTGATTCTTCGCTTTGCTTCTGTTCTCCAAGTACACTAACAAAACTGTTTTAGGAGTGAAATTGAGTTGGCCTGACTCTGCGGGGCACAGTCTCCCAAGACTTTAGACACCAGCTGGATCTCCTGGTGAAGAACTACATTTGCAGGGCAGGATTCCCCAGCCATCAGAAAGCAGAGCATTCCTATGAGAGCATTTGTAAGACAAAAATGATGTAAAGCAAAGAAGCAGTTACCTTAGGACCCATTTTGTTAACAGATACACAAAATGAATGGAGATGAAGATAGATGCTCACACACAGTTCGAAACTACAAGGGCTTGATGCTGAGATGCTGAGTGTAGTTCCTGGGGAAGGAGCCTGGTGGTGCCTCTCGCTGCTCACACGGTGTGCTGCCGGTAACGGCTTACTGCAAAACAAACACTGACGGCTATTTTTGCTTTTGCCTTTTCCCCTAAATGTGAAAGTCCTCTTCTGATTTCTTTCAGTTTTTAAAACAAGTACAAATGTAGTCTTTCATAAAAGCAAAGTGGTATAAAGGAAATTTCAGAAAAGCGAGGAATATCTGTAATAGCGGGCCCGTCTTTGCTCACTCCCAGGGAGGCAGCGTGCTTTTCTAGGGACTGCCTCACTACTTGATGGCTTGCAAGGGGCAAATAAGCAGCAGCTCCAATTCTCAGCCCCTGGAGAAATTCATCAGGTGTCCCACGTCTTGAATTAATATCAGGGAAAGCAGTAGTGGTCGTGGCACCATGTTTTTATTTTTATTTTTTTATTTTTTGCTCTAAAGAGCAGAGGTTTGGAGACACATCCAGTCGGGATAAAGGTGGAGAGTAGGGGGAATTGGTGAGTTCTTGATGACCTATAAGTTCATCTGATAGCAAGATTGTTTACCCCCTTGTCTGCATGCTGCTTGCCCAGAGCTAGTAACAATTTATATGAGGCTGGTAGGAATAAAGAATGCTATTTTTATTTTTAATTTATCACGTTTGTGAAATGCCTTTGGGAAGGGAAGACTAAACTGAAATTATGGGCCAGCAGATTTTAAGTAGTGTATTATTTTTTTTTAAAAATAAGGATCTAGTGACACGTTTGGTTCACTTGCCCACAAATACCATTATTGGCTTTGTTCAGGAGAAACTTGAAGGACACAAATGATTGCTGTGGTACAGTGTGTCCTCAAAAATCGAGGTTCTGTGACATGGACAATACAGCTGCGTTTATTCTGCAATCAAAAGGGAATACTCACTAATGCTGAGGCCTTTCCTTGTGAGGCTAAATTGATCCTTCTAGGGACAACAGAAGTTTTAACTCTTGATAGTGAAGTTAGGTTTCAGTTTCACCATTCCTGTGTCTGTGTTGGCTGGTCTTCCATAGGCAGTAACATAAATGCAGCAATTGGTCTGATGTCAGAAGGAAATGGAGGAACAGATTCCAACTGTGGAGTTCTATGGTCTTTAGGCATTGTGGTAACTGACCCGAGCAACCATTTCTGAAATAAGTAAGTCGTGTATTCATTTTGCACTCAAGAAAATAAAGGCCCAGAGATGGTAGGCCAGTTTCTCAGTTTACACAGCTGGTAAGGTTCAATCTGGTAGCTTATTTATAGCAGAATAATCTGAGTCAGTCTGGCCCAGCAGTTTATCTCCTTTGAACAGAATGATATGGCCTCTTGGAGCAGGATGACAGTTTTCCACAGAAAATCATTCATCGTCTACTGAAGGATAGTCCTGAAATCTATTTCTGCAAAAGAATAAGACTCTGAGGAACCTAAAGCCTTACCTGTCGAGGAGGACAGGTTCTTATATTTGAACATTTTAGGCACTTAAACACTCAGTGTCTTCTGTACTCCCAGCAGTGTGCTCTCTAGTATGGGGGAAATCAGGTCTCTCCTTTGGCAATTTCATCTGCTCCTACACCGCAGTTATCACAGAAATGGATAAATCCAAAACTTTTGTATCAAGCCCTGAGTGTGTGCCTTCAGTCATGTCTGACTCTTTGCGACCCTCTGGACTGTATCCCACCAGGTTCCTCTGTCCATGGGGATTCTCCAGGCAAGAATACTGGACTGCGTTGCCATGCCCTCCTCCAGGCAGTCTTCCCAACCCAGGGATCAAAACCGCGTCTCCTGCATTGCAAGCGGATTCTTTACCACTGAGCAATGGGGAAAGCCGCCATATCAAGCCCTACCTCTTTCCAAGTTCAAGTTTTGTATTTCCAAACTCTTGATGTCTCTACTGTGATCTAGTTTATATCAACAACCTCTGTATATAAAGACCGACAAATTTGTAAACTCTACATCGTCATTCCCAGTCAATCCTCAAAGAAGCCCAGTAAACTGTGTTTTATCTCTATTTTACATGGAGAAAATCCTCAGCCAACCAAACTAAAAGAACCCTTAAGAGATTTGAAGAATTTTACAGGGTGGCTGTGTGGCTTGGCCTTCCTACAAAGAAAGGCTTTCCTGATCTCCAGTCTAGAGCTCTCTCCTGGAGAGGGTAGTCGTTCTCCAAGAAAAGAATGCCACACCTTCCTTAGAATGTTCCCTCTACCTGACACTTCTTTTGCTTTATCTTAAATTTTCTAGTTCAGGCTTTCTCTTGGAATCTTCTCTTCTACCTCTCTCTAGTCTGAAATATCCTGCTTGTAGCATGATTTAATGGAGAAGGCAATGGCACCCCACTCCAGTACTCTTGCCTGGAAAATCCCATGGATGGAGGAGCCTGGTAGGCTGCAGTCCATGGGGTCACGAAGAGTTGGACATGACTGAGTGACTTCACTTTCACTTTTCACTTTCATGCATTGGAGAAGGAAATGGCAACCCACTCCAGTATTCTTGCCTGGAGAATCCCAGGGACGGGGGCGCCTGGTGGGCTGCCGTCTATGGGATCTCACAGAGTTGGACACGACTGAAGCGACTTAGCAGCAGCAGCAGCAGCATGATTTAAAAATAATTCTCTTCTTTTTCCATGTCCTTAATTTAAGCTCTTATTTCATGCCTAGATTGTTACAGTCTTTTCCTTAGTCATCTTATCTTCCATTTCATTAGTTTTATTAAGTTAAATACTTGAGTCTACCGTACACAAAATACCTAGCAAGGCAATACAGATTTTCGTTTCTGGGGCACCTTATAAATAATTATCAGATTAAAATAATGTTTCTAGCATATTTTCTTGCTCAAAATCATTGACTGTTCATTCTTACCACATGGTGTCTACAACGTATTGTTTAAACCGCCCCCCCGCAACCCCCACCAGTCTTGCTCTAGACTGCCTCTCCTTCTCCCCCAAGGTCTTTCTCAACACAAACTCTCTGCTCCTATCTGTAAAACACGTCCACTTGTGTTAGGTACAACGCATATACTATCTCTGTGCCTTTGCTTTATCCACAGTGGTTTCTTTCCTCTCCTAATTCAGCACATTAATTGGGCACATTCTATAACCAGGAGCTATTGTTTGGGGTAGATCTATGAACAAAGACCAAAATCTTCACCTTCCTAGTTGGAGACAGGCAATAAGCAATAAATGTTGAAAACCAAGTAGATCACATAGTCTGTTAGGCGGTGGTCAGTGCTATGGAAGGAAAATATAGGTTAAGAAATTAGGAAGGCTGGGGTGATCTTTTGTTATGGTTTCAGATAGGTGAGGCTCCATTTTAACGTATGACATTTCCCTCTAAGGATGTGAAAGAGTTAGGCATCTGTTGCAATCCCATGGACTATACAGTCCATAGAATTCTCCAGGCCAGAATGTTAGACTGTGTAGCCTATCCCTTCTCCAGCAGATCTTCCTGACCCAGGAATTGAACCAGGGTCTCCTGCATTGCAGGAGGACTCTTTACCAACTGAGCTACCAGGGAAGCCTCTGGAAAGGCAAGGGAAGATATTCCAGAGAGAGCAATGGCTCTGAAGTGCAAAGGTTCTTGATGTGTTCAAAGACCACGAGGAGGCTGAGGTCTATATGAGCAGGGAGGATGGTAGCAGCAGACAGGTCAGTGAGGTAACAGGAGCACACACATAGGCCCCTGGCAGGCCATGTAAGGATTTTGGCTTTTACTTGACTTGAAATGGGGCCTTGGGGAAATTTTTGAATTGAGGAATAATGGGATATCATTTAATTTTTAGAATCAGTCTTGACAGCTAGCTGAGCATATGCTGTGGGGGATGAGGGTGGAAGAAGGGAACCAGCTGGGAGACTACGACCATCAGCAAGGTGACTCATACCAACGGTGTACAAGTGGAGGTGGTGAGGAGACAGGATTCTGATTTGATCTGAAGGGAGAGCCAGCAGGATTTCTGAGGCAGTGGATTGAGGGGAGGAGGCAGAAGAGAGGGAGGTCAATATTGAGTCCAAGATGAAATCTGCACTAGTCATTTACTCTGTATCACATATTTGGGGGAAGTCGATCATATATATGCTAATATATACCTTTTAGAAACTCATACATAAAGTGGTGAGGCATGACATAAACTTACAAAAGTTAAAAGTCTGTGTGGGTGTATGTTTAGATAATATCTTCTCAATAAAATTGCGAGTTCCTTAAAGATATTAATTCATTATTCACTCCACAAGCCTTCTTAAGGAGATTGTTAAAGGCCAGTGGTTGTCTTACCGCCTCAGCAGTGCTAAAGGCAATTAGAGGCAACTTCAGTGTAGAGGGTAAGTGCACAGGCTCTGATGGAGACTGATGTGTGCAAACCCTAGTGCCACTATTTTCTGTTGAGTGATCTTAAATAAGTTACATAAGCTCTTTGTTCCCCATTTTTCTCATCTGAGTAATGATAATAGTCCCTCTCATAGGGTTTGTCATGGGGAATAAGTATATTAATACATGTAAAGTACTTAGAACAATGCCTGGCACATACTAAGTACTCAAATACTGTGTACTATACCTAAGTAAATGTTCAGGAAAATGAAAGAGGATTCATATTTGGAACGACTTTCATCCCTTAAGTGCCTATATTCAAACCTGCCAAGCTGTGTTAATAATGTAAATAATAAGGTCTTGTATTAAGCCTTGCTGTCTAGCTGGTGGTTACAAAATAAAATGGAAGAACTGTATTATGATCTCTCTGGTTATCTGTTTCTCTTCGGGGGTGGATATGGAGTCTGGTCAGCATTCTTTTCTGGGTGCATTTGATTGACAGACTGACAGACAGCATTTAAATACCTAACATGTAAAAAGATTAATGTTTTCTTATTTTTTAGCTTAAAATGTTGAATGTGTATTAAAATGAGAAAGATCATTTTCAGGATAAATATGACTCTCCTAGTACATAAAAGCAAGGAGATCACATCAAGAAGGGAATATTATTTTTTTTGGCCCAAGTACAGGAAATTACTATTTTCCCCTCCATGTTTATGTTTTGATACCTAATATCTCTTTATTTTTCCCCTCATGTGGTTGTTCATCCTTTCATGCCTCTTAATATCAGCAGCTAATTTGACCTCCAAATCCAGGAAGGAGCAATGCACTGCGCCTATGGAACTCACGCAGACAATTTTAGTATCAGGGGTATTTTGAAGAGCAGCTTAATTTGGCTTTCATTGTGCCTGGTACTCCAGCGAGGCACTCAGGTTCTGTTTGAGCTCAGTATTCCTGATCCCACTGTATACATCCTGGATGGCCATGCAGACAGTGGCTGTCAATGAGTATCAGGTAAATATTGAACAGGGAAGCCCTTCTGATTAACTTTGTGGATCATTATTTGAAAGTAGCTTGCCTTGGAACAGCTCCATCACTCATAATCATAGCATGTGGCACGGGGGCTCAGAGCATCTACCTCCTGGTTGGAAAGCTAAGGCTGTATTTGTTGTTCTGTACCTGGTCGTGCATTCATGCCATGCTGGATTAATTAAAACTATCCAATGAACAAAATGGTGACTATTTAGCACAACTGGAATGTAAGATATTTAAGATGATAAATCTCAGAGAATGCTCAAGAGAGACCTTGTGCTATGTTGATATAAACATATTAAAGCATACTTCTAATAACTTTTTGAAGTATATAATGATATGAGTGCTCTTTTTTTTTTTTTTTAATCCAAACTTAGAAGTCTTTTTTCTAACGTGGAATTTAGATAGTTATGGCAGACTGAAAGTGAATTTTTGGTCTTGTGTGTGCCGAAAATAAGTGATTTCAGCATCTGTTCTCTTTCTTAGATTTAGACCATACCACTTAACAGGAACAAATTGCCCTCATGAGACCTTGACCCAGGAGGTAGTTCCATAATCTCTTTGGTGTATGTTAAGTGATTCAGATCCAACCTTTGAACTTCATGGTAAATTGTTTATCATTATTTGGAATAACACCATTATCATTATTTTTGAGCTTCCATGAAAGAATATGCACAGAACTTGGTAAATAAGACATAAATGGGATTGGATAAAAAAGGATGGTTTTCAGCTCTCAAGAAGCATTTCTAGGTCAACATTTACCTGATTATAATAAAAAGATACAGAAAAGCCATGATTAGATTTTTCATCATCTTCAGGAGAGACCCAATTCAGTGGCCAAATAGGCAATTTCCAAAAAGTTTTCATAAAGTTCAATTTTGGAGTCAGTCTCTTAGTTGAGTCTTTTCTGTTGAAATATAGAAATATTCAAGGAACTAAGTGCAATAATTAAAATTATTAAGTAAGTAAGTAAGTGTTAGTTGCTCAGTCGTGCCCGACTCTTTGTTACCCCATGGACTGCAGCCCACTGGCTCCTGTGTCCATGAGATTTTCCAGGCAAGGATACTGGAGTGGGTTGCCATTTCCTTTTCCATGGGATCTTCCCAACCCAGGGATCAAACCCGGGTCTCCTGCACTGCAGGCAGATGCTTTACCGACTGAGCTACAAGGGAAGCCCTAAAATTATTAAAATAACCAATAAAACGCTATATCCTTATTCTAGAACAACAGTTAAAAGTAGGCATTTTATGATGTTTTAAATGTAATTATTTTAAATTTCCTTAATTACATGAATTAATACCATTGTTACCTGCTGTTAAACATTTATGAACCACAAAAGTGACACACAAAAAAATTAAAGAATATTTATTAAAGTATGGAGTCTTAATTTTATATATCACTTGAGTGTTAATCTCATGCAACCTAGTCAAAATAATAAATCCAAAATAT
Source organism: Oryx dammah (assembly GCF_014754425.2). Lineage (NCBI taxonomy): Eukaryota > Metazoa > Chordata > Mammalia > Artiodactyla > Bovidae > Oryx > Oryx dammah. The sequence goes on along the minus strand of NW_024070200.1, from coordinate 26,008,678 downwards.
TAAAACCAAATTTATTCTGAAAATTATTTGAACAAGAAGTACACTATAGAGTAGTTATGCTGACTAGAATTGTAAACTACATGTTTCCATCACATTCTAAGGAAGAGATTCTATTATGTATTGGTATCTATTTAGACATGTGTTACAATTTTGCTTTTAAATGAACAGTGGAAAATATTAATATTCTTGTTCTTAAATTGTAATGTTCTGCACTCATTGGGAGTACCTCCTCCTCAAAACAGGAAAGGATTTAAATTTTCATTTATAAAATAGTCTTGATTGGACAAATATTACAAAGTAATATATTAGAAATCACTGTATTATGAAATTTAGACAAACCTATAATATGCATAAGTACACAGTAAACTGCAAAGCTGGCATAACCAACACGAAATTTCCTTGCAATAGAAAAATAGTACTTAAAAAGTAGTATGGGCTACTGTACTTATGTGTCTTTCCCCAGGGGTCTCAGAATCTAAATTTGGATTAGGTTCCAAGGGAACATGTGTTGGGTGGGCCTGTCCTAACCCACACCACAAAGCTAGAACATAATTTGACATAAGTCTTTGTTTAGAACTGGAACAAGGCAGGTGCTGTGGGTCAGGCTGGAATTGGCAGGACTGTGTGGAAATGTGCCCACGTGGCATGGTATCTAGCAGAGCTGGTATTCCTAGGCCTTTAGTTTTCATGAAATTCCAGGGAGTGAATTCAATATCCAGTCTCTGCCTTTATAGAATACAAACCTTGGGACACTGTATTCTTTTGTGTATGCTTATTTGTGATCCATATTATAATTGGTATTTTCATTATAAGAAAAATTATAAAAATGTACATATATTATAAAACATTTAATTTAGAAATTTCCTGATAATTTTCATAACTTAAAAAAATTTGTTTTATACCCCAACTAAATGGACTAAACAAGGATTTTTTAACATGATGCTTATATCATTGCTGGCTTTTAATATTCCATTTTAATTAGTAGGTGAATTTGGTAATGTTTGAAGGAAAATGGAATTTCTTGGGGGTAGATATGGTAGTTTGGGGGCTTTCCAGATAGCTAAGTTGGTAAAGAACCCACCTGCAATGCAGGAGACCCTGGTTCGATTCCTGGGTTGGGAAGATCCACTGGAGAAGGAATAGGCTACCCACTCCAGTATTCTTGGGCTTCCCTTGTGGCTCAGCTGGTAAAAGAGTCCACCTGCAATGTGGGAGACCTGGGTTCGATCCCTAGGTTGGGAAGATCCCCTGGAGAAGGGAAAGGCTACCCACTCCAATATTCTTGCCTGGAGAATTTTGTGGATTGTATAGTCCATGAGGTTGCAAAGAATCGGACACGACTGAGCAACTTTCACTTCACTTCATGATAGTTTTGAAAGTTATTTGGCTCCATTCAGGAACAAATGTTCATTTGTCGAAGAAAAATTTATTATCTCTTTGAGGAATGTCTACAGATTCTCACAATTTCAAGTAAGCTTCAAGCCATCAGTGGGAACTCAGAATAATTTGATTCAATAAATATGTACTGAATACCTACTAAGTACCAGGCAATGTTCTAGACCCTGGGTATTCAGTGGTAACCAGGAGATCAAAAATTCCTATAGCTTAGGAATTAAACTTGACCAAAGAGGGCAGACAATATGCAGATACATATATTATTTTTAAAAGATAGTTCTTTGTAGTATGAAAGAAAGAAACCCACATAAAATATGAAAAAAAAAAAAAAGAAATTAAATCAGGACATGGGGATGGAATAGGGTTTCCCAGGTAGCTTAGCATTAAAGAGCCTGCCTGCCAATGCAGGAGACGTGGGAAATGCTGGTTCTGATCCTTGAGTCAGGAAGATCCCTGGAGAAAGAAATGGCAACCCACTCCAGTATTCTTGCTTGGAAAATCCTATGGACAGAGGAGCCTCGCAGTCTACAGTCCTTGCAATCACAAAGATTTGGATGTGACTGGGCATGTGTGCAAGGGTATGGAATATGACAAGTGTTTTCCTTACAAGACAGAGAATGTTCAGTGTCTTAAGAATGGTGTAAGTCTCTCAGTTCTCTGCAAGTCCAGGAGAACAAGATCCTTTATGGCTGCGGGGAATTGGGAAACTCTATTGGAGGAAGATGAGACTTAAGCTGGCCCTTGTTGGATGAGAATGAACAAGTCACATTTGCATATGACAGAGGATGGGAATAAGAGTTTCTGTCTGGTGTTTGCTAGAAATGAGAATGATTTACGGGACCTTGAAGGAGAAGAGAGGAATTTGGATTTGGCATTTTATATGGTTTCAATAAACTGAAGGGTTTGGGCTGAATAATAGTGGAGTATGTGGGATTTTTCTAGCCTCGTGTTTGCATGAAGTGAATGAGAAAGAGGCCAGCTGACAGGCTGTTATGACACTCGAACTGAGAAGACTGTGTCAATTTTTTATTGGGCAAACTATTTCAAGATTTATTTAAGGGCTACTAGGTGAACATAGGTTTAGGGTGGTGGATCATGTGATATCCTGGCTCAGGAAAGTGATTTGCAGACCAGAGAATTTGAGTATCACTGTTCTAGGTCCAATATGCTGGCTGTGGTTTACATAATTACATATGTCCTTCAATAGGGTTTGATCAGGAAATACTTTAAAAATTAAATATATGGATGGAGCACCAAGAAGAACTCATCAGATAATGGTTGGGGGCATAAATAGGTAGCTAGAAATAGTTCCATAGATGAATGACTTATTAAAAGAAATGGCCACCATTTAACCCATGTCTTATAAGAAACAAATACACGTTAACATTATAGAATAGGGATAGATAACATAACATAGTGCTCAGCAAATAATGACCTTCAACTCTGTTTGTTAGTAAATGTTGCCTGTGAATCAAGGTGCCAGTCAAACATCGCACATGGCATGTTGCAGGTGGTGGTGCAGAGATGACACATCCTTTTTTTAAAAGATAGATCACTGAATGAGAACAAAGATATGGATATGTCTGCTAATGACAGAACCAGCTTGTGTGATTAGCTACCATAATGACGGGAGGTTTTCCATAAACATTTTTCTAATCTGTTGACTATGAACTTCAAGATTCACACCCTTCTTAAGTTGATTCCTACCTCCATCTAGATGAATGATGGAGAAAGAAAAATCTCATTTTAAGCATAATTTCCTTTGACTTTGTAATTGAAGCATTGTATTTTATTTTTTCACTCAATATAATGCTCCCCCTTGTCCATTGTATAAAGCGTTTTTAATAAAATAGTTTTTAATAAAACGCTTTATACACCTTTTTAAATAATAAGGATATGTTAATTATTGAAGGGCAAGGATCACTAACCCCCCTTTTGTAGGAATTCTGATTTTTTTTAAATATTGGGTTCTTGTAGAAACCCTGACTTTCAAGATTTTGTGCACTTATTGCTAAAAATGCTATTTTGATTTCTAAAAATTATCTGTGCCAGGATCTTCATATTGCCCTTCTATATTTTCATCAAGTTTAAAGAACATAGTATCTGGAAAGGGAATCTTACTCTCTTATTAGCAATATGTTAAGTAGCTAAGCTTGCATCATTGAAATATATTTTTATTCTTCTGTTTGGAGATTAATTTTCTACCAGGCTCCTCTGTCCATGAGATTCTCCAGGCAAGAATACTGGAGTGGGCTGCCATTTCCTTCTCCAAACCTAGTAGATATTATTGTATAATTAAAATTCCTCATGGCCTTAATTTGCAAGGTATGTCCTGCATTTGCTATGTTTTCTCTCTTCTTACCTTAGCTTACAAAGCTGATATTACCACTGTACAATGAATGTTTGATTCCCTTAGCTGGGCTTGCCATGGTCTCAGGTCCGCCTGCCAGTCTCTGCAGGCTGCTGGAGCAGATTTCATCATAGCTTCTATTAGTCAAAGAAACACTTGGAAAACTGCATCCTTCATGCTAAATACTGGCCACCGAGCTGGCAAAGGAGAGAACTTACACCCATAAATTAACTTCTGTAAAATATTGTTTAGGAAGGCAATGTTTTACTGAATGTTAACAAATAAGATTATCATTTAGTAACTCTTTTATAAACTATCTTTACAGAGTCCATAAGAATCTGTACTGTGCTTAACTTCTGACATTCCAAGATTTAGCTTTGTGTTTTATTAATTGGTGAAATTAGATTAAATTATTTAAAAATTAAGCTTAGTTTTCAAATCTTTCACATCTCTATGGGTCTTTTTGTTTCTATAATAATCAGAATTGGCCTTTATGATCCTCAGCCAATGAAACAAACATGCAGTTTTGGATAAAATAAAATGGGTTTTTACGTTTTCCATAATTACTTCTCACTAAACCTGAAGTAGCATTAATTAAGAGGAAAAAATGCTTCTCTTGTGTTTCTCTTGCTACCTCTCCCTCAGCACTCCCTGGAAACCTAAAAGCAAGCCAGGTCTTTGTCTTTTGTCTTCAGTTTATAATGAATAGAGGTTGATAAGCAAAAATAAGACTTCATGTCCCAAGAAAGTACAGGAGAATTGTAGAGCTTTGTAGAGTTGTAGAATTCCCAAGCATAGAGTATTGCAAAGGATCCTGTCTTAGAAAATGGAAAACTTTTGTGCCGAATAGCCACTGAGAACCCTTGCTGCTGCTGCTGCTAAGTCTTGAGTGGGTAATTTTGTTTTTCTATAGATAGCAGGTTACCAATTACATCAGGAGGAGTATAAACTTCTTGTTAGTTGATAAATGGAGGTTGGAATCCTTTTCTAGGTTATTTTATGGTATTTGTTAACAGTGTTTACCTTCATAAATTGATTCAGCATAATCTTCACCTCAGCTTTCCTTCATTTCTGGAAGACATACAGATAATGTGCTACTTTTATGAACCCTTACATGGCACTGAAAAACTGACTTTTGCTTTAGCTCAGCAGAGCAGCAAGATTATATTAACATAGAGTTGGGAACATTTGAGTTCCCATAGGGTACAGAGTGTGGCTGATATGACATGACTTGCCTTCAACAGTTGTTTTAACAAGATATCCTTCATATACAATATGCTGAGCTGAAAGGCATAACTGAGTAATGTTAGCAAGGAACACTGTTGGCAAAATTCTTGACTTTCATCTTTATCTGATTAATCCCAAGCAATGTATTACTTACAAAAAAAGTATTTTCAACTGAATATATATGAGAGATATTTTTCAAATGCCTATAACTTTACAAGAACTATCTTTGGTGTGTGATATTTTTATTCTACAAAAGCATTTCTAAATACATGGCATAAGCAGAAAGATGTCCGGGATTTTGGATGTCTGGTATAAGGAGGCTTGATGCTGTCCTTTTATGTAGTAACTACTGAGCACCTCCTAGGTGCCAGGCTCTGAGGATGTGACAGTGGATGAAAGAGGCCAAAAGGTGGGCCCTTGTATTTAAATTCGCGTGGGGATAGCAGACAAGAAGCAAATGAATCAATTGTCGAATACATAAGACAGGGATAAGTGCTGCAGAGATGACATGAGCAGGAAAGTGGTGGACTAAGGAATCCCAGAGATGGGAGTGAGGTCTGTCTTGGTAAATGAGGTGGCCAGAAAAAAAAAAAAAAAAAAAACAACTTCACTGTGAAGGTGACAATTGAATAAAGTTCTGAAGGAGACTAGAGCAAGCTCTGTTTGTAGCCTTGTGTCTCTGTTTGGAAATGTTTGTGTCCCCGTAAGCAACTGTCCTGCTGCTGCCCATTCTGTCTCCAGAGATGAGAGAGAGATACTAGGCTCCTTCCTGTGCCCAGTATTTAAATTTTCTCTGTTATGCCTTACATTCTATTTTACATTGTTCTGCTTTGGGGGGAAGATGTATTCTTCAGAGCCTTGAGCTCATTGGGTGAAAGATGCTGTGATTTTTTTTTTTAAACAGAGCATAAATCAAGCTTCCATAAATATTCCAAATTGCACTTTACCAAGAAATTGTTTTTTGTAAATGTTTAAAACTGTAAAAGAAACTTTCCACTCTGAAAATGGTATTTTTACTAATTTACTAATTAACACTTTTCTTCTACTTAGCACTTTCAAGACCTGATTTAATTACAGTTTCTAGTACCTTAAATAGTGTTTTAAAGTGAGTCAGTGATGCTTTGCTCAAAACATTGCGGTACGTTTTTTGCCCCTTTAGGCATCAGTTAATATGAAATGTATCATTTATTTTCACTGCCAGAATCTTCATTGGAACTAGAGGTAGTTCTGCTCCTTGGATGATGGAACTGTGACTAATCAGGGAAATATTAGATGTGCATTTGCTTCTCAATCCCAAGCATAGGGTTAATTGAGCACTTTCTCCTCTGTAATATGCACACAGCTCTGATTTCGCTCTGGGCTTAGAAATAAGATGAGAGAAGCACTGGTTCCTCTGTTTATTCAGAGTTTGGATACTGTGTTTGAATTGGCTCCCAAAATATTGAGAGAATCCCTCCTCTGGAGAGCTTCCTGCATTGCTATCTATGGTAATCACTGGAGTAATTAATCAGTTAAGAATCATTTGGTTAACTGTACCACTAGCATGTTCTACCAAAAAAATAAAACCCTGGGAACTGCAGATTTCCAAAAACAATAGAAATCAGATAAGGATTAAGAAAGAGATAGCAAAGTGCTTAGAGTCTTACCAGGATTTTTCTCTTTGAAAAATAGGCTTCAAGTAACCTAGTTGTAAGGGCTTCTCAAGTGGCTCAGTGGTAAAGAATCTGCCTACCAGTCAGTGCAGGAGATGCGGGTTTGATCCCTGGGTTGGAATGATCCCCTAGAGGAGGAAATAGCAACCCACTCCAGTATTCTTACCTGGGAAATCCCATGGACAGAGGAGCCTAGCGGGCTATAGTCCACACGGTCACAAAGAGTCAGAAAGAACTTAGCAACTAAAGGATGACGACAATGAACCTAGTTGTAATAGTAAGTTGATTTGTATTTAAGATGGGGAAGAATAAATTCCTGGAGAGCAAACTATTACTTCCCAGCTAACTTCTTGTTTCCTTCCTGTTAGAAGTCACAGAGAAACAGAGAGAAAGAAGATGATGCAAATGTGCATTGTCACCTTTATGTTTCTTAAATAAGTAAAGATGGGAGAAATTAAATTATTCAGAATTAGGGTTTCTCTTACAGAGCTAATTAGATTTACTATCAGAAAATAACTGGGAATCGTGTGAACTCATATTTCTAACAAATTGTTAGAGGCTTCTGGAATTTACATTCCAAATGGAAATGTGTAACTGCTATTTTAGCAGTAATGTCTGCCTACTCTGTGACTCTCAAACCCAGTCTTCTACACTGGTAATTGTGCATGTACATTCAGACACACAGCAGTTCAAGATGGTTGAGACTGCTTGCTTCTATACCCATTGTGTGTTTATTGGCAGAACTGTTTCTTCACTGAAGGGAGAGAGATTTACTTATACAAAACATACTTTCCTTTGATTATCATGTTTTTCTTCCTCCAAAGTTGATCTCTCTCTCGAGTATATCTCATGTATACATATAGCTTCAGAGTTCGCTACTCAGAGTCCTTGTAATCATGACTTTTTTTTTTTGCACTGAATTTTTCTTATGTGCACATCACTGTTGAGCAATAAGATTTATAAAATAGAAAAAGCATGTTTTTTATCCACCATAAAGTTACATATAATGTTGCTGGGGAGGTGAGATATGGGATCACCGTTTTTTAACTTGGGCATATAGTTCAATCTGATAATTTTGCAGATGAGTAAAGAAAGACTCGAATATATTGGGCATCATAGATAGTTGAGAAATTAGTGCTAGTAGATAGTAGAATGGATATGCAGTTAAGTGTTACAATGAGCATGGCCACCAGTTAGAACAGTGAAATTCAGAGAAGGGTGAAATCGGTGAAAGTTGGAGAAAGTCTTTATAGGAGAATATGAAACTGAGTTCACTGCAGAGGGTTTGAGGGGTGGGTAAACATTTGAGATGAGGGAACATCAGGAACAAACATTTTGAAGCAAAACTGGGCAAAGCCTGTATATATTCTAACATGGACAGGAGATAAACCTTTGGGGAGGGGGAAGGATTGTTGTATGAGAAGTGAATGCCATCCCAAGGTGAGAAAGAAGAACTGGCAGGTAGAGAGTCCTTCTGGAGGCTTTTGCAATCTTTGAAAGCTAACTTCTTGTTTACACTTTACTCTGGTCCCCTGTGGGACTTCCCAGGTGGCACTGGTGTTAAAAAACCCACCTGGCAATTCAGGAGATGAAAGAGACATGGTTCGATCCCTGGGTTGGGAAGATCCTCTGGAGGAGGACATGGCAACCCACTTCAGGATTCTTGCCTGGAGAATCCCATGGTCAGAGGAGCCTGGTGGGCTCCAGTCCATGGGACAGAACTGAAGCGACTTGGCACATACTCTGTTCTTTAAGAGGTGCTTAACCAAGGAAACGCTATACTTTCTTTTTTGCCTGCTTTGGCTCTCCTGAATACTATTTCTGAAAGTGTTTTTCATAACTGCTAATAGATGTTATTTTAAATAAAGGGTGGTGGTTTGGTAAACACTGGGTTAAACGAAGCTAATGTATGCTTCTTTACAAATATTGTACATTGTTAATGAGCTGGCGAAATTTCCTGGAGGGGAACTGTGACATGTAGCTTTCCCCCAAGTATATTTATCCATAGAATTCTTCATCCTAAAACATTATCACCAATGGGACTAGAGTTCCTTGTGTGTGTACTAAGTCACTTCAGTTGTGTCCGACTCTGTGATCCCATGGACTGTAGCCTGCCATGCTCTTCTGTCCATGGGGTTCTCCAGGTAAGAATACTAGAGTGGGTTGCCATTTGCTCTTCTCAGCTCAGTGATGGAACCCATGAGAGTTCCTTGGAGCACTCTTATAAAGTGGTAGGTGAGAAATCACTGCTATCATTTCCAAACTTTTAAAATAAAACCACAGAGTAGTCAGTGCAGCAGAGAAGGCAACGGCACCCCACTCCAGTACTCTTGCCTGGAAAATCCCATGGACGGAGGAGCCTGGTAGGCTGCAGTCCATGGGGTCACTACGAGTCGGACATGACTGAGCGACTTCACTTTCACTTTTCACTTTCATGCATTGGAGAAGGAAATGGCAACCCACTCCAGTGTTCTTGTCTGGAGAATCCCAGGGATAGGAGAGCCGTGGGCTGCCGTCTATGGGGTCACACAGAGGACACGACTGAAATGACTTAGCAGCAGCAGCAGCAGTCAGCACAGACGGATGGAACTGAAATATCTACCCAGTTTGAGAGAGAGGAAAAAAAGGCCAGGTGTTCTCAGCTGCTTCTTCAGTTCTCAAGTGTTTGTCAGCCTATCAGCTGCCAAACAGGAGGAGCTGTTGTAGCTCTCACTTAAACACTTGCCACCTTACATTGCTGTAGGAGTGGGTCCCACACACTGCAGAGAATTTGGGATAGAGAAGACTTCTCCTACTTTACCAAGCGAGAGAGATTCACCATTAGGCTTTCACTTCCACCAGCCTAGAAGCCCATTTGCACAATTTGTATATGCTAAAGATAATTTCCCCAACCTTCACATCTGATTTAATCCTTTTGCATCTGTGGTTTACACTGGATTGAAAATGCTGCTGTCCAGAATTAACTGAACTTCTGATGTGACTTGCCTTGCTCTTCCCCCTTTATTCACCAGAACTGACAGCACGTGTATAGTCTCATGGCCAAGGGGAACCATCTCTTTGCAGCTTTGGGTGTTCATGAATCGGTTTCTATTGAACCACTTTGTATGACAATCCTAGGGGCACACTTGTGTATTTTGGGTTATTTTGATGCTAGCAAAATGGAATGCGCTGGAGGGCAAACTTATATTGTTACCTTAGACTGATTTATAGGACTTTTTCTAGGAAGGCCGAACTTGCAATGATTTCTCTTTAAAAAATTATTAAAAGATCAATTGTCCCCAGTGAGTAGTCATGCCAGTGAGAAAGAAGCAGTGTTAAAGCATCCATGGAAAGGAGAATTGTGTTATAAATATAGTTAGTACTCAGTGAATAGTGTTGACAGACTGGTTTGTGGATGGCTCAAGAGAGTTGAGGTGGGCCAGTGAGAATTGGGATATAAGTCTAATTGAGAATTTAAAAATGCTTGAATCTCATTGTGTTCTTGAAATAGTCATATTGATGGGAAAATTTTGATTTGTATGCCATAGAGACATGGGAAGTCTAGTTAAAGGAAAGGCACAGAAGACTGGAGTTGGTTTGAAAGAGAGAGCTAAAGTGACTTTGGAAGGTCCTTTAGACTTTATTTTTGAAAATGTAAGTTTTCTGTACACTTCTTGAAAATTTGATTTAAATTTTTCCAGACCCTGTCTACAGTTAACTCTTTTTATACTCTCATTTTATTGTAGTATATTCCCCCATTTTGTTTCATTCTGTTGATTTGATATTTCTCTTGTAAATTTTATGTTGTAAAATTTAAAAGACTGGATACTTGTATTTCCAGAACTTAGCACTAGACCTCAAATGAGCAGTTGCTTAAGAAATGACTTCCTAGGATAGGCAGTGTAAAGCAGTGGTTAGAAATACCTGACTTGGGCCTGACCCAAGTTTAAACTCTCAGTTCTGCCCTTGACTTGCTTTTCTGACTTGTGGCTGTTGTTGAATGTTTCTCAGCCTTTTCTCACTTTGGTATTATCCAAATCATGCCAACTTTATAGACAGCGATGATGTTTAAATGCCGTGTTGTATACTAAGTGTTTAAACATTGGGCACAATATATGATATTTAATACTCTATATACTCTAGCTGTTATTATTCAAAGTAACTTTGCCTTCAATGATCTATAGTAGATAAAAAAGTTAAACGTTCATACAATAATATAAGGGTAGGCATAATAAAATATGGTCATTAGAGTTAAGTGTCCAATTTACTGATCCAGGTGGACCTTACTAGAAGTACTAGCTAGACTGACAAATGAGAAAGTCACAGCCAGATAAGGAGAGAGTTGTGTTCTTGACTGTGGGGACAATGGAAATCTCCAGCTCCTAATTCTTTCTCTCTCCTCATTAGGCTTAACACACCATAAGTTTATTTCCATTTACAATTGTTGCCTCAAAGGAAGGGTGATGGAGCTCTCTTTTTCTCTCAGAAAGCACTAGTGTAGAAGGAGGTGCAAGTGGAAATTTGAAAAGTTCTATCCTGTATTTTCATTCAAAATCTTAACACTTTATCTGCTAGTCATCCTTAGTTGAGAGAGAATTACTGTGTCTGGGATTTAGGAACCTCTCAAAGATTTGAGGGCTCTCCAGTTTTACTCTACAGTTGATGTATTCCTGAGCACAAAATCCCACTGGGCTCCCCAGTGTGAAAAGGCACTATAGAGGCCCCAGGGGTTCTGCATAAAAATGGTAATTACTCCCTATTTCATCTGTCTACCTGCAACAATTGAGCAGGGAATCCATACTTTCCTAGAAGACCATTAAGTTTTAAGAACTGGAGTTAATACTGTCATTCCCTTGAGGTGATATAGTCATATCGTCAAAAACAAAAAAAGTTTTATTTCCCAATTTTAGATGATGAACTGAATTGACTTTAACTAGTTTCATGAATTCATAGTGTAGGTAGCTGAGATAATCTCAGAATTTTATCTATACTTTGATCTCTATTAAGTACAGATCAGGGACCAGTCATGTAAATGTCCTAGTTTAATGGGAATTTCCCTGAAGTCAGTCCAAAGGAAGGCTTTGGAATGGGGGGTGCCATTTTCCCCCAACAATTCATTAATAGTTAATTAAATCTAATACATAAAGACCGTCATTTAGGAATGGGTTATATTCTATGAATTAGCAAGTTAGTGGTTTGGCATCCCCCCAGACAGTGTTACATGTGGAAGGTAGGCTAACCTGTAAGAAAATAATAATAGTAAAACATTCTTTGACTCTCTCTAATCAGAGTCTCTTGGCAGGGAAGTCTTAGAACATGCAAGAATGGAGGTAGGCAGGAAGAGCTGAGGTCCCTGAGGATTTCTTTGAGTGTTGTTGCTATTCATTCATTAAGTCATTTCCGACTCTTTGTGACCCCATAGACTGCAGTATGCCAGGCTTCCCTGTTCTTCACTGTCTTGCAGAGTTTGCTCAAACTCATGTCCATTGAGTCAGTGATGCCAAATCCAACTATCTCGTCTTCTGTTGTACCCTTCTCCTCCTGCCCCCAATCTTTCCCAGCAGCAGGGTCTTTTCCACTGAGTAGGCTCTTTATGTCAGGTGGCCAAAGTATAGGAGCTTCAGCAGCAGTCCTTCCAATGAATATTCAGGGTTAATTTCCTTTAGGATTGACCGGTTTGATCTCATTGCTGTGCAAGGGACTCTCAAGAGTTTTCTCCAGCACCACAGTTTGAAAGCATCAATTCTTAGGTGCTCAGCCTCCTTAATGTTCCAATTCTCACATCCGTACATGACTACTGAAAAAACCATAGCTTTGACTATATGGCCCTCTGTCGGCATAGTGAGTGTAGAGAGGGAATAACCAGTTTTGTGGCAATGAAGTTGATGATGGCAGTGAAGAAGGGAAACCATCTGTCCTTGTAGGAGACAGCATCTAAGAACAGTACTGGAGAGCATATGTTGGTTCGTTAGGAAAATCCCTATCAGTTCAGTGATGGAAAAGCAAAACAACGATCATGATAGTGTTGGTTTTGGCATAAGATAAGAAAAATATTTGACACTTACCAGGATATTTCGATGGTGATGAAGCTAAAGTTTGCCTTCATCCAGATGGAGCTTGTAGTTCTGGACTTCATTCTTCTGCAGCTTTCCTAGCATAAGCAAAAGTACAAAGCACAAGTACATGAAAATTATTCTGTGTTACCTTCTCCCTTACCTGATTCTTTAGTGACAAGTCTTATGAAATTTGTCTGTTCCAAGGTAATTTTTGCATTCTAGTTCTCCTCAGTGTTAAAGAAGGAGGGCAAGAAAACACTATTTGAAACTGAGATAAATCCTATACAGACAGGAAGGTTTCCAGTAACTAAAATTAGTTCCTTTTTCACTTATAGTCTCCTTAACCTGTTAGGCTGAAAATGAACTATCTGAAATTTATTCCTTTAAAGAGGCTATGAGGAGGAGGAAAAATGAGTAATTCTTTATTTACAATCAGCTAATTAATCTGTAAAGCCCCCTCATCCGCTATGGTGTGATAGTCTCCTCCAAAACAGGAAGGATTCTTTGGTCATTCTTATAAAACAGTGGAATGCTTGATTTTTTCCCCCCATTTGCATGGAAAAATCTATTCTTCCTTCCCATGGAATGATTCATCCACAGTGGCCCCCAGTGGGCTAGTGTCGTGTGATTAAACCAAAAGGTTTGTGGATCTTTAATGCAAGCAGAGTCCCTTTTTTTCTAGCAGATTTATGGCATAGAAATTGAACGATTAAAGTATTAAGTATGCAGTTTTTCTTGTGAAAAGATATTTTATGTTGATATTGTTTCATTTTTTAATATAGTAAGATACAACAACCAACACTAGCATGTGAACAGACATTTTGAACTGAATTCATTATCTTTTCTTTTAGATTTATGTTGAAGTATTATTACGATTGAGAGTATTATAGTTACTTTCATATGAGTTAAAACTCAGCTGTAACAATTCATTGACTAAATATTATGATGGTAGTCAACTTTCAGTTGGAAGTGTTAATTATTCACCTCATAATGCACTCATAAAAAAGATTTACCAACAGTCTCCCAGGAGTAGAAAGCATATTGTCTCTTGGCATATTTTATAAACATGCTTTCCCTACACTCCCAGTAAAAGGTTATTATAGTTTCTCTTCTGTGACACTTAGGAAGGATAGAGATACTCACACAGGATTGGACGTGTTATTATTTGTGAAAAAGTGATGTGTATTTTTCTTCAACTTAATGGTCATCAGAAGCTTTATTTAGTTAACTTTATGTGTCAGAGAACAGCTTAATTAAGCACTTACACATATTTTCATGTGTGTATATATGATGAAGTATACACATGCTATGTTTTGGTTGGATGGTCAATTTCTTTACATTCTTCTAATAATTTAAAGGGGCTTCCCAGGTGGCTCAGTGGTAAAGAATCTGCCTGCAAATGAGGAAGACTTGGGTTCAATGCCTGGGTCGGTAAGATCCCCTGGAGAAGGAAATGGCAACCCACTCCAGTATTCTTGCCTGGGAAATCCCATGGATACAGGAGCCTGGCAGGCTACAGTCCATGGGGTCGCAAAAGAGTCAGACACGACTTAGCAACTAAATAAACAAAAATAATTTAAAATGAAGTAAAAAGTTTTTGTTTTCTTTCAAATTTCATTTCTGTAAGATTATTTTTTAGGATAGTAGTATTACATGAGAAAAAACATGCTTTGTACTTCTAATATTTTGGATACTATTTTGGCTCAGAGACAAGGCCCAGACCTCAATTTGACTTTTCTCACAGTAGTGAAATCAGGTCGGATGTGTGCTAGGGACTCCCAGTATTTTAAATTTCAGTGTAAAACTTACATTTCCTTATGCCAGCTTTTCCTTTTCTTAACCTTACCGTCATTCTTGTGGGGTTTTATTATTTAGGAACTGCTCCCTAGTTATTTAGCATCTCCTTCTAAATCTGTCTTTTTTATTTGTTAATATCCAACAATAATTGCAATGATCCCTCTTAATTTCTTCATGCAATGCTACCTCATTTCTTAGGTTTCTAATCTCAGAGGTTATTTCTTCTAAATTAATTTAAAAATTTCCTAATGATGTTTTAAAATGAACGTATTACCTCATTAAAAGTGTTAATTTTTGGCTTGTTTTTCTTCTTTACTCTGCTCAGTTGGTCCAGTGTACTTCATCTCTTCCTTGTATTTTCTAACTTGTAGATGTTATCTTTTTTTTGTTGTTTACAACTCATGTCCTAACGTGTCCAAAATCCTCTGTTCTTCCACGTGGTCCACACATCTCGCTTTGTTTTCTTCCCTTCTTTTCCTTCATTAGCAATTACTGTTGATGTTTGTTTGTTTGCTAGTTTTTTGTTTTGAGGTTTTCAGCATAGCTACCTTTTATCTGTTAAATTTGTGACTCTCATATTGCTTTATGTGGGGCTCTGCCTGCCTGTTTCCTTCAGTTACAGTGCAACCATCCTGTCTCTCATGATGCCTGAATGACAGCAATCCAGTCTCACTGCTTCCAGTATCATTTTACAGGGTATGGAGATTTGTAGGCCGTTTGATCTTGCTAGGGCTATTCCACCTCACATGCGCAATAAGGGAATAGGGTCTAGTTTAGCTTCCCTAGAACCAAGAAGTAAACAGATCGTGGTTTTTCCTGATGACTGATGTTACTCCATTGTTCTTTCTGTTACTGTGATGAGTTCTGATCAGGCTTTGGAAATTTCTGTGGGGACCGATTGTCTCAAAAAAGTTAACAATTTACTTAGGATCTTTGTTATTGACTCCAGCTTTCTCTGAGTGAGGGTATCAGTTATTAAAAAAGTGGCAGGAATGAACAGATCAGTGATACAAGAAAAAAAATACAAAGGCACCTAAAGGATGGCAAACCTAATCCTTTAAAATCTGAAATGTAGATTTATAAATCCTTGTGCCACTTTGTACCAAGTTTCCTTTATTCTGATCTAAAATGAATTCCAATATTTGACCTTGGAAGATTTCTTGTCATTTTGTTCCAACCTTTGTTAATGATATACAACCTTCCTGTCGCTTCTCCTTTCCTACCGTGTAACCTTTCCTATTAGGATGGCCTAGTGAATATAGGCATTCATATGGGGTTATTATAAGAGTTAGAGGAGTTGCAGAGGAGGTTTGTCACTTCTAATTTGCTAATCTTCTGTGCATTGCACAAGATTCTAGCATTACCTGAAAATACAGCCCCAGGAATGGGGCCAAGGCCTCAATTTGACTTGTCTCCCAATAGTCATACCGTGGTTAGGGCTAGGTCCACAGCCAAGTATTTTCAATTTCAGTTTCAATAAGAGTGGCAAAAACATTAAACATGGCATGGGAGCCTAGATAAAATGGTTATTACATATACTCCCCTAACATAAAAATATATTTTAATATATATATAATATCTTAAATATATAAAGTATATATTAATATGTATTCGAGAATTCATGCCTAGCGTCTGTCCCAGAACAATTGAGTTAATTTGATATAGGGTATTTGTTTCTGATACTGTAATTATTAATAATTGGGGCACAAAAAAGCTAATGACTTCCGTGCAAGTGATCACATTAATGCTAGCAGGTAGTTAGTACCTCACCTTATTGCAGTGCACATTTTTTTTAATAGACTTTTGTTTATCCTTATAGTTAATTGAAAATTCATTCATATTTGGTTAACTATTTTAAAGTAGAAATAATAAATTTCTGATAATTATCGTAAATAACTTTTCATAGGACAAGTCTAGAGGAAAGCAGAACTATGTTGTTAAAGCACATAGTGGTTGGGGGAAATGATTTAATATAATACAGATACTGAATGATTGTGTATGCATAAATATACCCTTCAAGCAAAGAGGTAAGAGCATTTCATTGAAAAGGGAGTAAAGTTCTAGAAGTTTAAGCTATGTCATTCTAA
The DNA here is from genome assembly GCF_014754425.2 of Oryx dammah. Lineage (NCBI taxonomy): Eukaryota > Metazoa > Chordata > Mammalia > Artiodactyla > Bovidae > Oryx > Oryx dammah. Next base: position 25,992,135 of record NW_024070200.1, on the reverse strand, counting down.
TGAAAACTTAGCATATCAACACAGATCCGTTTCCTGGCAATAAGAGTACATTTTAATAGATCCCTAATGTACTTAGAGTGTAAAATAAGGAATGTGTTTATACTGTCTTCATAATTCAGTGGAGCTCACAATGTCATTAATAGGTACCTCACATGTGGGGCCCACTGTGTTTAACAGTAGTGAGCATCTCTACAATTTAGGATGGTTTAGAATGTGGCTACCCATTAAAAAAAAAAAAAAGATTGAACTGGAGATGAGTGGTATAGTTTTAACAAATGCCGCATAGCTTATAAAGCAAGTCAGCCTCCATTAAAATCACATTTTTGAGAAAAAGTTCATTTATTTTTATTTCTTGATACAACTTACAAGTAAGTTAAAACTTTTCTCTATCGTCATACCATCCACTATATGGACAATATATAATTTTGAGAAAGTGGAAATTTAAAGAGATGCATTCAGTTTTCAAACTAGTCATGTTATGATCTTTAAACTTTTTTTCTGTTTTCTGTATGATAAATCAGTATTTTAACAGTAAAGAGTTTCAACATAAAATCGCTGATCTTCCCTATGTATTAAATGGGCACACATTTTACTTGCTTAATTGTATGATGTAGGAAGATTAACAGATATATTTAGTAGCTTCAAATGAAATTAGCAGTCTACAAATTCAATGCAATCACTTTTATATAGTTGGAAGCCTCTGAGTTTGATTTTTGCTTTAAATTTTTTCCCTGTATTATCACGTATGTATTCTGGGTTTTTTTTTTTTTTGTCATGCTATCGATACTTTTCTAAAAGTTTTTACTGGTTGTGGTTCTTAGAATATGCAGTGACACAGATTTCATGAAATAGTGCATATATAGAATTGTGGATTTACCATTTTATTTCAAGCTGGCAGAAAAGTAGTTAATGTAAGTGTTGGAACGTTAAACAAGTGACCACAGAGTTCCAGATGACCATCAAAGTGACTTTTAAAATATTACTAGTGTGACTTTACACTCCTTTTGAGTTTTAAATCGCTTCAAAGTTGGAGGCTGTACAATGTATTTCATACCTTTTAGTGGTTGAAAGGTAGGAGTGCAGTGTGTGTGTGTGGTCTGAGTTTTTGTGGATGTGATCTGCATTTAATCTAGGGAAATTAATTCCCTAAGCTGCTGGCAGGCAGCATGTACTTGTTAATTATTCAGGTGGATGACAAATGCAGAGCAGAGGTTCTCGCAAAGACAAAGTTTGTATGATGCGTGTTTAGTAACTGATAGACCTGGCATTCCGTGGTGTCTTATTCAGTGCTAATCCTAATAAGCTGCCTGGTGAGATGAACGCCTTTCTCCTATCCTCTGCAGAGAAAACAGAGATCTGAAAGAACTTCATTATGGCAATAAATCCTGTGCTTCATGGTTTTCTTGGTGAAAAGGTATGTTGTCCAGATGAATAACAGCAGAAAGTTAGGATGCTGGTGTGATATTGAGTCTTAAAGCAAATAAAGCTTTACCCTAAGCCATGGCCATTGTCTTTTTTCTGTTGTGAAGGTGATTCCAGATTAATTTTGTGAATCTAGTGTACATAAAGTGTAGATCTTCAAATTAAATCAGTAGCATACCACAGGCAGTGCTATGGTTTTGAGTTTCAAGTGGTAGGAAAACTCCCTTTCTCCTCTGGTCTAATATGGTCAGGTTTCTTTCGTACATCCCTGTGCCAATAGGTTTTATTAGGATGGGAAGATTTCCCATGGGAATCTTGGTGTTCCTTTTTAAAACTTCTAGACCTAGAGTCTGCCTTCTTTCTGCCATTGCTAAATAAACTATGCAAAGAATTGATTAGGCCAGCTATAAAGTACTGCTTGGCCAATTCTTAGATCTTGTTGTTGTGACTATATTTAACTCTTCTAGTTTATTTTCCCTCTTCTTAAATGTTCAGACTTGAGTGATGTAACACCCATCAAAGTTTAGCTAAGCCAATTCAGTTTCAAAAACCTCAAGCTAGATTTGGACACTAATGGTGAGAACTGTGGATGGGTTTAGTACTAAACCATGAATCAAGAGCCTAGGCTTCTAGCTCAGGTCTTGTCATTAATCAGAGCTGTGATCTGTGCATGTAATTAAGTCTTTCCTCATATGGGAAATGATAGTGTTGCAATAAATGTGTAATCTATATTTCTATGATTATTTTACTCTTTTTATATATAATTTTTTGCATTGTAAACTCATACCCATCAGGCACTCTTATTATTTTTTTAATTTAAAAAATTTATCTGAGGAAAACAAGCTCATAATAATTGTCATTTTGTAAGGATAACTTTAAGTGAATAATAGTTGAAAAACTGATTTTTCTTAAAATAACATTCAACTCTGACTTTAATAGAAAATGTTTTCAAAACTAGTTTAAACATCTTTACCAGAGATTTTCAGAATATTTTATAAAGCTGTGTACAGATATTAATTTCATTTCAAAGAGGAAATTCTATGTTAAATCAGCATGTATTAGTCTTCTAATTTTGTAATTTTTTATCTTGCATCCTCAAATCCTTTTGGAGAAGGCAGTAGCACCCCGCTCCAGTACTCTTGCCTGGAAAATCCCATGGACAGAGGAGCCTGGAAGGCTGCAGACCGTGGGGTCACTGAGGGTTGGACACGACTGAGCGACTTCACTTTCACTTTTCACTTTCATGCATTGGAGAAGGAAATGGCAACCCACTCCAGTATTCTTGCCTGGAGAATCCCAGGGACGGGGGAGCCTGGTAGGTTGCTGTCTGTAGGGTCACACAGAGTCGGACACTACTAAAGTGACTTAGCAGCAGCAAATCCTTTTAGTTTAGAAGCAAACTATTTCAAAAACTTTTTATTTTGTTGCTCTTACACAAAATGACACACTCTTAAAATAAGCAGTTTGTAAGATTAACCCTTTCTGTTGCTACAAGTCTGCTTCCTCCAGTCACCTTCCACAAGGCTGTTCATCACTGTGAACTTCTCCTCGGCATCTCCTCTAAGCTTAGCTCCTCAGCTTGTTCTCTTAGCATTTGACTGAGTCACTGCTGAGGAGTATTTTAAATGTCATTTTGATGGTCATCTGGAACTCTGCTGTCACTTGTTTAATGTTCCCAAACTTCTATTAACTGCTTTTCTTCCAGCTTGACATAAAAATGGTAATGCCTGAGTATAACCAACACCTTAATCAAGAAATAAAACCACCACCAACACCAGGAAGACATGCTCATGTCCCTTTCACATGATTTTCCTTTTCCTCTCCAAGAGTAATTCTGTGTCCTAACGTCATAGATGAGTTTTTCCTGATCTTGAACTTCATATAAATGGAATCATGCAGGGGGTATTCCTTTATGTTTGGCTTCTTTTGCTCAACATTATGTTTGTGAATTTAGCTTGTTTATCATTGTAGTTTTTTCATTCTCATTGCTGCATAGTGTTTCGTTTTGAGAATGTACCACAGTATATTCATTCTAGTGTTAGAGAACATCTGAATTATTAAGGATCTGAGCGTCAGAAGTCACAGAGCTCATAAGTGGACAAACATAGATTCTAGTCAAGGTCTAATTTCAAGCTCTCTTTTTAATTGCTACATTAGTCTAAAAATAAGTTACCAAAGACAACATCTACACAATCTAAACTAAAACTATTGAATCCTTAAAATAAGCAGCAAAATGAAACTACATCAGAATAGACTTTCTGTATTTTCCCTAACTTGATAAATGCAGGTTAAGGACTCTCAAGTGAGACTGACTTAGAAATAAAATCAGCGAAGCTGTGTAGGTTTGCGGTGGTCTTCCCTTTCCCTCAAGATTGATGGAATCTGAAAACTGGTGTTAACTGAAGTTTTATCTCATTCTTCAAATTGTCAGGGACCGAAACAAATTGCAAAGTTTGTGTGCTGCACAAAGATGCCCAGTCGAGGGAATTTTAGGAACTGATAGTGCATTTTCTAGGAGTCAAGCCTTGCACTCAGGAAGCTAAGTCTGTGCAAGGGAGAAACTTGGGGGACTCTTTTTTTCCCCCAAGGTTACACAAAAGCCCTGGTAGACAAGGTCAGGTCCAGCTTAGCTCGGATCCTGTAAGTTCTCTCTGGGACAATGGTGGGTTCCCCAAGGGAGAGCCTGGACCGTTTACTCATGGGTGGGCTTGCAGCATGCACTGCTGGCAGGTGAGCAAGAGCATCTCTGCTCCTGGCTCCCACTACGACACTGCTCAGCTTTGGCTCTCGTATAAACAAGCGTCATAATGTGCCTGCTGTTTTAGTGCCATAATTCATTTGGCACCAAATTTGAGAGCATAGACTCTTAAAATCTGATGAGAGTTGTGAATATATTAATATTACCACCCTTTACATGTTTTTTACATACTTGCACGATTCTGCATGTATTTCAGGGGACTCAAAAACTAGTGAATCCATCCCATAGCTCAGTTGGTAAACAATTTGCCTGCAATGCAGGAGACTGGGGTTTGATCCCTAGGTCAGTAAGATCCCCTGGAGAAGGAAATGGCAACCCACTCCAGTATTCTTGCCTGGAGAATTCCATGGACAGAGGATCCTGGCAGGCTGCCGTCTATGGGCTCACAAGAGTCAGACACAGCTTAGCAACTAAATGACCATAGTAAAAGAAAAATAGGTTTTTAATGTAAAGAAGCAGTACTAGGAAATGGTGATGCTTAGCCTTTGAATGTGCTTTGTATAAAAGAAACTCTCTTCTCTAAAAGAAATTACATAAAATTAAATGAAATTAAATACTATTTATGATTAGCTTAAGAAATATACTTTAATAGATCAAAGTGTAGTGCAAGGATACAACCATTTATATAACATGTTCAATCCAGGGAATAATTGGAAGTCATATATTGTAGGGAAAAAGCAAAATGGGAAGAACTGATATTTTGAAACTGTGTACTTAAGTGTGTACCTACCCAAATGTCTACAAATAACTAGTTTTTCACTGTTTTAATAAATGTGGAAAACCTCTAACAGACTAGCAGTAAAGTTATGCCTTTACTTGGCTTATACTCTTAGAGTTTTCTATTTGTAGCCTCTGGAGTCCAAACTGGGAGAGGAAAAGGGTAAAATAATCCACCAAGGAAATGATTAGATTTCTAAAATCTACATTTTCCCCTATTTTGTTGTCCCTTATAGGAAAATAATTGATAAGTTTTGGTTTATGGGTAACATTCTACTAAGGACTTTTAAATATCAAGTATTTTAAGATAAGTACATATAACCTTGCAAATTGCAGTCAGTATTTTTGTCCTCATGAAATGGTCTGGAGGTGGTCAGTGCTCTTAGTGACTCTTTTCTCTGGGTTAATAGGGGTAATTTTATTTACAAATGACAGGTCCCTTCTGATAAGGTGATTTTAAATATTCTGGATTGAGACTTAAAATGGAGAGGTAGGTTTTCCTATGCTGAATATTCATTTCAGCTTTAAACCACCAGTTTCATTTTCCCTCAAATTTAAGTTGAAAATAGAGAGGCTTTTCTCTGACCCATTAATTAATTGAGACACTCTTACTGAAAAATTTTAATTGTGACTATTTTAAGACTTAATTTAGCAGGAAAGAAGCATTCTGAGCTATGCAAATAATTGATTTACAGAGTCATTTCTTAAGAGATTTGATATATAATGGTATCTATTGCTATATTCATAATAGGAAAACCTACTTGGACAATTATAGCATCATTTAAATTACAAGGGCTAAAACAAAACTTTTGGTGCACTGTTATTTTGCTCATTCAATATTAATAAACAATGGTAATGCTGTTACTTTGAGTATTTCATTAAAAAACTTCAAAAGTATGAACTCTCTGGAAGTTATGTCAGTCTGAATTAGTGAAAGTTCTGGAACATAAATTACTTTTAATGCATATCATCCCCTGATCTAAATTTTACAGTATAAGCAATTAGATTCAGCATTAATAAATGTGGGAATTATTTTTAATCACACTAGAATACCAGCCCTGAATCCCAGTCTCCAGTTACATAGTATTTCTGCTGTTGATTATAAATGGGAGCTTCTGAAGTGCTGAAATACATCATTCTGTATAAAGGTAAATTTTACCTCGATGTATTTTTTCACATTATTACATAAGGTGGAGCTGAACTTCAAATGACCCTGAATTATCAATTATTCTGATTTACTGGTTTCTTTATTATGTTTGAAGGGTCATCAGTAAGGTAATAAATTGTAATGCAGTGTTCCTAGTTAGGGAGTATTCAGAATCATGTGACTAAATCTTTCTGAAAAAGCTAGACTCTAGATCACTTTCAGTACACTTGCCGTCACCATGCACACACATCTGCAGGCATACACATGCCCTAGTGAAGTTTCTCAGTTGCACCTGCCAGATTCTGATGCCTGAACATTTTAAAATGTGTACCGATTTTAGCCTGTTCTCCTCCATCTTTTCTCAGTTTATAAGATGCACTTCAATAAAAAGCAACACCCACTTGTTACTGGGACTGTTAGCAGGTTTTATTTAATAATAGAAGCTATAAATTCTTACCTCTAAGATACACACACACACACGAATATATATATGTGTGTGTGTGTATAAGTGTGTGTGTGTGTGTGACAAAGAAGAGAGCACAGGTATATTTTAAACAAAGACTATGTTGAGGGGACAGCATATGAATAGCAATAACTGAAAATAGTAAAACCTGAAGAGAGAAATGCAGTACAGGGATAGTATGTGGATAGTGTATATAGCAATTGCAAAAGTAGTTTTAAAGGTTTTAAAATTCGTCTTTAAACCTCTGTGTGCTGGTAGAAATTATCTTCCTAAAGTAATTGCCTCACTAGAAGATGAATGATTCACTGACCAGGTACATGAAACACATTACTGGTTGAGCCGTGTCCGACTCTTTGTGACCCCATGGACTGTAGCCCACCAGGCTCCTCCATCCATGGAATTTTCTAGGCAAGAGTACTGGAGTGGGTTGCCATTGCCTTCTCCAGGGGATTTTCCCGACCCAGGGATTGAACCCAGGTCTCCTGCATTGCAGGTAGATGCTTTACCATCTGAGCCACCAGGGAATCCCAGGTTGACCCTCTTAGTGGAATAAATATCTAAAATGAGAACCAGAGTTACATTATGGGATCTGTGCCAATCCCATTCACTTCTGTAGCTTATGTTACTATGCTTATTATGACTGTATTTATGTTCCTGTCCCATTTCTCTTTTCTGAGTTTCAGACATACTCATCCAACATCCTGTTCATGAATGTTCAAGAATCATCACCATGACCTTTAGCTCCTGCTAAAACCTGTTCCTTCTTCCCTCTTTACTATTTAATATATGGCATCACCATTACCTCATATTTATAAGCCACAACTGAAGCATCATTCTTGGTCCCTCCACCCTCATTCTCTTAGCCATATTCAATCAGGCACTGCATGCTGGTGATGCTCTCTTCTAAATAGTTATCAAATCTTCACTGTTCTCCTTTTCCACTGCCTTAACCCATCTCAGGCCACCATTATCTCTAGCCTGAATCAACCTCTTAATTGTCTTCCCTTTCTCCAGTTTTGTCTGCCCCTTCCCCAGTCCATTCTCCATATGGTCATCTGCTTTTAGGACTTTATCATGGATTTAAAGCAAGCTTATGAGATTGCTTCCCATTGTGACAATAAGCAAAAACTCGGGAGGGACAGAACATAGTGCACAGCAAGGGCTGATTCTCAGAGAATGAAGGTGAAAAGGAGAGGACTAGGAGAAACCTCTTGCCACATAGAACTATATACAGTGGTGCTGAAGTTCCAGACTCATTAAAATACCTGGGTTCAAATCATGACTCTCTTGTTAGCCATGTCAGTTCAGTTCAATCAGTTCAGTTTCTCAGCTGTGTCCAACTCTTTGTGTCCCCATGGACTGCAGCACACCAGCTTCCCTGTCCATCGTCAGCTCCTGGAGCTTGCTCAAACTCATGTCCATCGAGCTGGTGATGCCATCCAACCATCTCATCTTCTGTTGTCCCCTTCTCCTCCTGCCTTCAAAACTTTCCAGCATCAAGGTCTTTTCCATTGAGTCAGTTCTTCCTATCAGGTTGCCAAAGTGTTGGAGTTTCAGCTTCAGCATCAGCCCTTCCAATGAATATTCAGGAACTGATTTCCTATAGGATGAACTGGTTGGCTCTCTTTGCAGTCCAAGGGACTCTCAAGAGTCTTCTCCAACTCTTAGCCCTGTAACTGTGAACAGCTTGCTTAGCCTTTGGAACACTGGTCTCTGCATCTGTGAAATGAGGATAAATATAGAAATTAACTTATAGGACTGCATAGAAGACTAAGTGAATAACCTTGTAAGTGCTCAGAAAATATTAGCTGCTCCTATTACTTTTACTGGGCTTCCCAGGTGGCTCAGTGGTGATGAATCTGCCTGCCAATGCAGGAGATGCGAGTTCGATCCCTGGGTCAGGAAGATTCCCTGGAGGAGGACATGGCTACCCACTCCAGTATTCTTGCCTGGGAAATTCCATGGACAGAGGAGCTTGGCGGGCTACAGTCCATGGGGTCACAAAGATTTGGACACAACTAAGCTCTCTCAGGTGCACATGAACACACACACATTATTTTTATTTGCATACCATCTAGGAGGGAGATAGTTGAGGCAATGCGAGGAGACCTTTGAGTAGCCAAAGAGGAAGAACGCAGCAAGCATGTCATGTAGCTTCTGCTGCCGGCATAGCCGGAAGTGGGAACCGATGTGGGAACAAAGGCACTGAACTGACTGTAAAGGGCGTGGCTCCTGAGGGTGTGCAGTTGACAGTTTATCCTCAGACAGGCTTGGACTCAAAAAAAAAAAAAACTTACATCAATTGTATAAATATTTCTGGTTTCCTCTCCCCCCACACACACTGTCCAAGTCTGATTTGTCCAGATAACAGCTTAATTTCTTCCCATTCATCCTTGTGTAAAAGGCTATTTTTGCCTGGTAAATTATCATCGTTCCATTTGGTAGTCTGCAGGTATTTATTAAGTGTAGCAATGATACACTTATAAGGAACTGAAGCTAAAAGAAAATCTTAAGTACCAGTATCTAGTAAGGAGCATGTTCTACAGATGAAAATGCCGGTAAGGTATTGAGGATAGGATACAACTTCTGCATGCCCTGATTCAACAGTCAGTCCTACAAATCAAGCCTCAGTGATGAATGGGATACTCTTGCACCGGAGCCTAGTTCCCTGTTTGGCTACTCCACTGGCCCCTAAAGGTGAGCTTTTTTCTTGTGCATATTGCCAGTGCTGTCTGTCTCTGGGGACTGGCTGACCAAAGGTCAATAGAGCTCCCACACTTCTACTTTCTCAGGAGCTTTTGCAGTCTGAGAGCCTGCTCTGTTTGACCTCTTCTTGGCTATGCTGAGATCTCACCTGATGGTGATGGACCCGACAGCTCTGCCATTTTCCTGTGTAGACTTGCTGTCAACCTTTAATATGGCGCTATTCCGTCCATTATTCTGACGCCCAGTTTACTTAAGTACAGTTATTACGAAGTTGAATTTATCTGATATGTTTAGGCCTTCACAAGCTTTCGTGTTCATGGGGCTAAAGGCTGCTAACTACCATTTATAGTGATAATCAGTTGTAGAGAAATAGCATCTTTGAAGATATTGCCAGAGAGCAACAGGCAAGATTTATTTGCACAGTGAAATTTTAATTGCCTTAGCTTTAGACTTTAAAGTTTTATTTTGAGGTCAGCCCTGCTCAGTCCTAAAAGAGCAGAGATTTGGCTCTGTTGAGAGTGCATAGTAAGACGGGAATTGCAGTTGCATAATCCAGAGGTTAGCTCCAGCACATGTGGGCAAAACTGAAGGATGACTTTGTCCAGAGACCCTTGTATTTAGTGGGGAAGGGGTAAGAGTGACTGCCATATTTAGATATCCTCTGAGAGAAGCTATGACTTCTGAACTCCACAAGGGAAGAGTTTACAGCAGAAGCAATATGGAACAAATGGCTTCTATGTGGCAGAAATGATGAAGGGAGGAACTTTAGAGAAAAAGGAGAGAAAAAACTCTAAAATTTAAATATACTGTTAACAAAAAGAACTCATAACCCTAAAGCCTTATGAAATCTGCCTTCAACAAAGAACACAAAAGGAAAAAGGCAAAACTACAGAATGTTTTTTTTTTTTTTTTTTTTTAAATCAATATGGGTATCCAGCTACATTGCAGACTTACTATAGTGTCGACCATTGCATCTCAGTGTTTGGTAAGTTCATTTCTGTAAATATCGGAAGGACCTTGTTCTAACACTTTCAGTTATAACAAGGTCCTTGAGCGTCAAGTAGAGTTGAGCATTATGGTATGGCTTTCATATCATTGCAGAAATTTATAGAAGTGTCATAGTGATTTTTAAAAGCCTGTTTTTATTTTCCTTCCATGCTCCTTTTACTTCCAAGAATGATTCCATTTCAGTTCTTGTGGGTAAAAGTCCAAAAGTTACTGCCTTTGTGATTAATCTTATTTGAGAATCCTCTTCAACTACCCTGTCGTGAGTTGTAGAAAATTTGTGTGCAGTGAACTTGTCAAAAACAAACCACAGATTACTTCTGTGGCTCTTTTTGTTTCTAAAAACTGCTGAGTGCTTTAGTGCAAGCATCTTACATTTAGAGAAAACATGAAATAAAAATGCATTAGCCACAGGCCAGAATGGAACCTTAGTGCTGGTGTGCCTCTGCTGAGATAGTGTTGGATGCCAGTTGGCCAGACGCAGGAACATTTAGATTTTGTTTCTGAGAGGAAGCAGTGCATAGCCATAAGCCACATTAAGTTCATTAGGTGCAAATGCTACATGACACAGTTAATATGGTGACAAAAATAAACTCTTCAGTGACTCAATTCTAGTGGCACCAATTTTAACCAATTTATCAGACAATTGAGTATGTTCTGCACTTGGGATGGGTTTTAAAAATATGGTGTCCATTTTCTTGTTTGGCTTATTTGACTTTGCAGACCCAGTTTAGTTTGTGAAGATGCAGATGTGTATTCACTAAGCATGTCAGCACTGATAGTTGGGGTTGCTCTCTTGCTAGTGTTTAAGGGAGGTTTTACTAACCAACCTAGGAATGCATCTAGAAGGGGGTTTATGATGTGGTAAAGCCTCTAATGTGTCTTCGAGGAGAGTGTATGTGTATGTATGTGTGTTTGCTTTCAGTAACCTGTATGTTTGTAGCCTGTATGTTTGTGTAAGAAACGTAAAGGTTAAAAATCACCAGGCATAGCATCATACAAATTGGATTACAGTTATGTTTGTTAAGTGCTGAGATAAAAGTGTAATTTGTTTTGCAAATAATCACATCACCCGTGTAACTAAGTAACATTACATTCTGTCACTTAAAATTAATGCTCCTTGGAAGAAATACTTTATCAAAAGAAATCCCTGAAGTATGGTCCTTTTACTCCATTTTAAAGATGAGAAAACAGTAAGAACAGTATAGTAAGAAAACAGAGGAAGAAAGTACCATAATGGTGACTGTTCACACAGTCTGGCTTTTTGGATGACTACCTTTATGACTTAGGAAGCAAAGTGTTCAGTTCCCAACTACTCATTACCTACTTTTCTCTGGTTTTAACTGAATCTTTCAACTAGCTGATGTGGATTGTCAAGGCAGAGCAAAAACTACTCCTTGTGCAGCAACTCAGACAATACTAGATTAATATGCAGGTAAATTACAGCACTAGGTGATAGCTAGGGTTAATTAGTCCCAAGTTAGCGCTAGTTGTAGCAACTGATGCTGTGTTAAAAAATGCAGGGGTACATATTGAACATGGATTGTTAAAAGGAAAAAAAAAAAGATCAAACTTATAGTTCTAAAACAAAATCTTGGTTAAAAAATAGTTTAGTAATGATATGGGTCAGACTGGTGTGTCTTTGCTAGTTTACATGACTACTGTCAAGGTTATTTCCATTAGGAAATAGATTAGATGGAGAGATGTCTGTTCCTTCTTCTTGGAAACCTAGATATTAAAGATATATGCACTCTCCTGACTGTGATTTTGGAATAGTTACATAAAATAAAGTCAACCAAAGGTAGCAACCAGCTTCCTTTAAGTACAATAGAAAGGGCGAGTCTGTATGACCTGTTTTTGTCCTGGCTATGTTCAAAGTTTCAAATTCTTGTTGAAGGTATTTCCTTATACTGATATGTAAATACCCTCATCTAAGATTGACTTTTCCTCCCCCTTCATAAAACTTTGGAAATTATTTCGTAAGAAAAACTAGTATTAATTTCTAAAGCTAATGGACACTATTTTGAGGGAAGTAAGCATATCCTTACCTGTAGCATATGAATTGACTACCAAAATTGTTCCACAAATAACAGCAGGAATTCAGAAGAGAGATTTTTTCTGCAGAACTTCTTGCCAAAGGCTAACTTGCCAACTCAGTTCCATATTTGTAATTCAGTGTAAGTTCATCCCATGTTGGTGAGTCAGGCTGATCCTAACTGGATTGCAGTGAAATTCTTAGGATTGCTATGTATCAGATGTTTGTTCATCAAAATAAATAAAAAGAAGAAATAAATTGTTAGCAACTCATTTGGCTAAGCAGTTGAACCTTTTGAAAAATTCGAAATATACCTTATACTGCCACAGGAGACTGTTCTTAAATGAAGAGAGAAGCTGTTACTTAAGCACAAGGTAATGATGATCTGTAATTCTTAAAGATCGTTTTATCTTCAGGAAATCATTTGAAAAGGCAGATCTTAATGATCAGCTTGCCTCAGGACTCATACACAGAAGTCTAAACAGTGTGCCTCAGTTTGCCCAGTAAAATATTATAAAACCAAGAATACCATAGAATTTCCTGATATTTCAATTCAGAATGCTACCAAAACCACATATTGTTTCTTCCTTAACACTGTGAATAAAATGAATATCTCAAATGGTCCATCTGAAAACGAACATGCACATGAACGTATGTGTGTGCGGGCACAGCTGGGTCCCTGCATGCACCTTTAGGAGGGGGTTGGGGATGCTGGGCTCTCACTTCATTTGAATGGCACTGGCTCTTGTGTCGTCAGTTTCTCTGGTGCCCCTGGGCAGAGTTCAAGATTGCAGGTGTGGGTTTACCCAGGCCCACTTTCGAGCTGGACTCTTCACTATGGGATCCCCTTTGGTACCTTCCTGTCCATCACAGGGCTGGGCAATTCAGAGATCAAGTTAGATACCCAGCTGTGGCTTCATGCAGTAGAAAAAATATATTTTCTACAAAGTTTAAATTGAAGTTTAAATTGATGTGTTTATAAATTAACAAACTGGCTTTCCATTTTATTTCTCACTTTCCTTATGTTAACACTTCTTGAGATTTAACATTCTTTGCTGGAAGCACAGTACTGGTACGGTGTAAAGTGGCAAGCTGCAGGAGCAATGGCAAAAATATAGATACATGCACAATTGTTTTTTTTAATTCTTAGATAAAATAGAATAAATTCAAGATTGAACTGTTTTGTAAATTACTGGTTTCAGGACTTCCATCCAGTGAAAAATGCCTGTCCTCCTGTCAGAACTAGAGGAGGGAGCTAAGCCATCTCCCCTTTCACCGATGGCTAATTAGACTCCCAGGGCAACTAGTTGTGAATTGCTGGAAATCACTTAAGACAATTTTGTTTTATGTGCAAAAAAACAAAGCGAAAAGTAGTTTTGAGAAACCCAGGCCTTTTAATAGCTAGTGATATTAACCACCTGTTTACTGTGCTGATGTGCTTAAAAAAAAATAAAAGAAACATTTTGGGCAAATATTATAGCATCATATCCAAACAAGCTATTGAATCATAAAGTAAAGCCTGTGAGTTTTCTCTTAAGAAACAAATACATTTAAGAATCTGCTGTGACAAATCAATATCAAAATGTGCACAAAATTACAAGGACAAATAGAATGTTGTTTTTGACTGGTTTGTTTATATTGAAACTATATTATTTTATGTGAAGTATGTGTAATAGAGCATTAGATTTGAAAACTCTGTGTTGAATATCATTTCTGACAGCCTTTTTTAGGGTCACTAAAATTCCAATAATTCAGTCTAGAATTGAAGTCGATTCCAGAGAAAAATTTAATATAGTCTGCTTGCCTGCCAGCTTCAACATAGTTTCTGAGCATTGAAATGGTTTGACACATTGAAATATAAAGTGCGTTTGTCATATCTATTGGTGGAGTACTTTATGTGATCGCATCTAACAAAGATCAAGTTAGAGTAAAACTTACACTATTTTTTATGTGTTTGTGAAGAGGATTTTGTTTTATCTTGTTTTCTTTACAGTCCTGATTTGATTTATTACAAAGTCCAATAAACTATTCCTAGTAATAATAAAGAAACACATTGCCTGAACTGATTTTGAATTGCAGTGGAATATCTCTATGTTACCATAGTCATTTGCTGTTTCAAAGACCCATGTGAGTTCAGGATTGTGTCATAGGAAGGGTCTATTCTCTAGCAAATACAGGAAAGCCTTTAAATCTCTTGAACCTCAGTTTTCTCATATGTAAATAGGAGTGATATTAATAACTTTGCAAAGTTTTGGGCTTTTTTTGTTAACGATTCAAGACGTTACATGTATAACCCTAACTCTATGCCTACTGCTGCTGCTGCTGCTTCAGTCGTGTCCGACGCTGTGCGACCCCATAGACGGCAGCCCCCAGGCTCCTCCGTCCCTGGGATTCTCTAGGCAAGAACACTGGAGTGGGTTGCCATTTCCTTCTCCAGTACATGAAAATGGAAAGTGAAAGTGAAGTCGCCCAGTCGTGTCCGACTCTTAGTGACCCCATGGACTGCAGCCTACCCGGTTCCTCTGTCCATGGAATTTTCCAAGCAAGAGTACTGGAGTAGGTTGCCATTGCCTTCTCCACTATGCCTACTACAGAGCACTTACTCTCTAAAAAACTTTCTTATATCCATATGGCTTCTGGAAATTACATTCACAGAATGAATAGAATAAAATATGCAGAATATATATATATATCTGTATTCCAGGAAATATTGAAATGAGATTCCAGTACAGTTTATTTTTGTAAAATACTACATTAGTTATTGCAAAAATAATATGCTTTTCTAGTATATATTCGATCATGGATACTTGCTTATATATTTGAGTGTTCTGGGATTTCTTGTGGTGAGGGTATAATGATAAAGTTGACTCTGTTTTAAATTATTTTACTGAACACAGATTAAACTGGGATGGACCTTCATGTTATGCAGCAATGCTGTTTATGAAAGTATGAAAATCTCATGTTTATGTTCAGTCATGTACACATAACCTCTATCTGTAGTTCAGATGTTGATTTTAATAGTTATAAATACAAGTAGGCAAATGTATAAATACAACTTGAACAGAAGACTATTTCTGTGTCCTGGCTAACAGCTCCTAGTTGTAGTGTTTGACTGAAACTGTTAAACAATATATTATGTTGAGTGAGGAGTCCTGTTAAGTAGAACTGATTTCAAGACACTAATCATTTAATATTCAATTTATTTAACAAATATGTTATGTGGAAACATATATGTTAAGATTACACACATGTATAGATTGATTTGAATACTTAAAGATATTAAATATTTTCATATTTAGTCTATAGGTTTTAATGTATGACTGATGTTTTATGATCTGCCTATGTAATATAAAATGATTTGACAGGGTTGTAAGTTAAACATGCAATGAGTAGCCAAGACTAACAAGTCCCTGTGTGTGTTCTGCTGAACTCAAGTTCAATAGTGTTAATAAAAATTATGTAAAGAAGGTTTCCAGGTTGAAATAAGTTTGGAAAACTTTGAGTTAAACCATTTTTTCAGTAGGATTTCTGAAAGCACCAAATTTTCTCGACATATTACAAGGTAATAGACCATGGGAGGGTTGTGATGTGCTGTTTCCTTAATCTTTTTTCACACAAAAACCTTTTCAATTTTTTGGAGTATCTTACAGCACTTATACTCATTAGGACATACTTGGGGAAATTGAAGTTTGAATGGAGTGTGCTATATACATTTCTATATCAGTAGATACAATCAGGGGTTGGGAGCCACCCCATCTTTTTGAACAGAGAGAAATTAATCAAAAAGATTAACTAGGTACAGTGTTGTTAACTAGTAACCGAGAGGGTAAAATGAGAACATGGACAATTCATGCAGATTACAATGTGGAAAGCTAGTACCACCACCAGAACGAGGGGAGACAAGAGGTTGAAATTAGTAATACTTAGAAACTTAGAGAGACCTCATAAAGTTGAAACTCTGAATTCTGAAGAGGGGACATGGACCAGTTTGTGCTGGTGTCTCTGGGGAGGCAGATGAGGCTGATGCTGCAGTGTTAGAAAAACAGCAAACTGTGTTCAGCTCCCGCCACTGGAGGGAATTGCCCCTGTTGAGGTGAAGAGATGCTGCTGGGTTGATGCTAACAGAAGCACCAGGAAGCCCACAGAAAGCATCTCCATTCCCCTTTCAGCCCTGCAGTCTCCCCTTAATGCCTCCTATGACATTGCCTTCCACAGAGCATCTGGCTGAGCAGAAATGGGGTTTGCAGAGACCCAGTCCCTCAGGGCAGAGTGTAGAAGGAAGGTTCTGAGGCTGATAAAACAGCTTAACTGGCACAGCTGCTCTGTAAGAATCCAGACTTTTATAAAGAAATGTTAGAATTATTTTCAAAATGGTCCTGTTTTCATCTTAGACTGAACTAACTGTAGTAATTCACAAAGCAGAGCAACTCACTTTGTAATTTGTATCTCTAGGAGCAGTCTTTTATTACTGCACTACTATTCTATTAATGTACAGGTTTTCTGAAACAAAACAAGCGGGTTAGTTTAAACCACTTTGAAACATGAGAAAATACATTGCTGAAGGCCTGCACAGTCCCTAACTTTGTAAAGCTATTCAGTTCATTTCTTCTACTGCTTCTTGGGATTCATATGCAGAGAGGCATTTGAAATCAAATGCACATAGATTCAAGCAGAAAGACGCTCTGCTACTGAAAATAATAGGGTGATAAGGTGTCTGCCTTACAGAAGGCTTGGGTATTTGACAAACTTTGTGGGTTATTCAAAGGGTGCACCTCGTAAGAGTCGTCAGTAATGACTGAGAAGTGCAATCACACAAATGCAATCAACAGATGAGAACGTCCTTCTCCTTCTGAGCCTTACATTTACTTAATGCTGCAGCAGTAAGAGTTTTAGCAGGCATATTTTGGGTTTATCATACATATGTGGTGTTCATGTTAAATTCTACTTACAAAATCCACTTTTACATCTGTAATAGCCTAGGGGAAAGCTAGGCAGGATTATAAGTCAAGAAATTGAGGAAGCAACTTCTATGAAAGAGGTCTCAGCAATAGAATATGCAACATCTAGAGATTATACATGTATTAGGGTAGGTTATAGTGCTGTAATTAAAAGATGCAACAAATTTGTAACAAAATGAAGAGAAACCTGACGATACAGGCTGTAGAAAAGTTGACTTTAGAATATGGAAGGGGAAGGTGGCCATGACCGCAACAAAACATTCAGAGATGATGGAGAATAAGATTCCTCTGTCAAGGTCTTGAGAGAATAGAATTTGTACAATGAACAATAGTAGTGACTTTACTGGCATTATAGAGTGCTTACCATGATTCAGTCTTGGTTCAGAGTGCTTTGGGTATATTAAGGTAAAGATTAATATTGTAAAGGGATTGGAGAAATGCCCTGAAGGCTGTGGGCTGAGAAAGAGCTGTTGGCTTTGACCTTTGGCGGGTTATTTGGAACTTCTAGTAGAACCATTTTAACATAGTGAAAGTATTAGAAACTAGGTTTCAAATGTTTAAAGAGAGAAGAAGAATCAGTAAGAAGGTAGATACAGTGAATTTAGGTTGCTCTTCCCATAGCTTTGTCAGCTGCTTTGGGAGGATAAAGCAATGTGATGATGAAGGGACAGTATATTGTCCTATAAGGGGTTAGGTCTTAGCAAACAGATGTTGAGTGTAGTAAATAATTAAGAAATGCATGCTATTTAACAATCATCCATTTGAGCTTTTAGAATGTGAAAATACCTTTTGAAAGCTTTTTTTTTTTTTGCTGTTTTCTGTAAGATGGTCATCCTTCTGTCTTGATTATATTAACATGCAGTCTAACAAGTTTTGTTTTGGTAGAAACTTTGATTAGTTTCCCTGACATTTTTGAGTAGTGGCTTATAACTAAGACCTATATGGAAAATGTTATAAAGGTGACCTGCTTCTGTCTAATGGCGTAGTCTAACTTACAGTTTGGGACAAAGCTTTCTGTTAGCTCCTTGATTTGTAAGTTAAAGTAAATTTCATAGACTTCAGAAGGTCTCTGTTCTTTGTCACTCAGTCCTGTCCAGCTCTTTTTGATCCCATGTAGCCCGTCAGGCTCCTCTGTCCATGGGGATTCTCCAGGCAAAAACACGGCAGTGGGTTGCCATACCCTTCTCTGGGGGATCTTCCCAACCCAGGGATCAAACCCAGGTCTCTAAGTAGTCTTTTCTAGCAAAAGGACCTCTTTATTTTTAGTAGATTTCAAGGTCTGTCTCAAATACTTGAATAGGTCAGTATCCATTATTTTTAATACACAGATGAGAACCACTTCCAAATTGTCATTTTAAAACAATGAAAAAGTTCAAATTTCAATTTTTGTAAGCTACTGGGATGCCTTTCAGTGGATTTTTGGAGGAACTCGTTCCAAACACCAGTCTGCTCAGTAAGGATAGACTTCTCATTGAGTCACAAAGGGTTACATCTCAACACTTTACTGAACCATCTCGGTATAGACTTAGTTAATATTTTAGAAGTTAAACAAAATACATGAAACTTTCTGCTCAGTGTGAAACTACCTTTGATTTATTTTATAACAAGAGCTAACCCTTGTTAGAAATTGTGTTTAGTAATTTGCATAATTCTTAAAACACTTTCCCAGATGAACATGTGTTGTGTTTCAAATAAGAATCAAATATAAATAACTTCTGAAATAAACAAGCAAATAAATATATATATGTATGTGCATATACACGTATGCACATATAGTTATATATATATGCACATAAATATGTTTGCATATATAATCTCTCCTAATTTATTTGATGGACTGTTTATGAATGTCTTCCTTTAAAATAACTTATAATACATGACTAAGATAAATTAGGGTGATGCTAGCTGCTTTAACAAATCCTAAAACTTCAACTTAGTGCCATAATTTCTTAGTTTAGAATTTTTCAACATGTGTTTTCCTGGTGGACAGGAAGTTACTTCTTCTACCAGTAACTTCAGAGACCCAAACTGACAGAAGCTATGCCAGGTGTCCAGAATCATTGAGTGTTGTCTCTGTCCCAGTTTGCTAGGAGCAAGAAGAGCAAGTAGTATCTTGTGAGGAAGCTTCTAATGGGCCAGGCCCATAAGTAGCACACATCACTTCTGTCCACAGTCTGTGGGTTGGAACATAGGCGCATGGCCACATTCAATTGCAAGTGAATCTGGACCACAATTCAGCTGCATGCCCAGGAAGAGAAAGAGACCTCATAGGCAGTGGCCAAAGTAATACTGACTTTTGGAAAGTTTTAATAAGTCATTGCTTTGTAATAGAAAAATCACATAGAATAGGCTCTTTATAATTATATACTTTCCTAATATATATAAAAAATGTGTAGTGATATATGTTAGTATCACAGCATTATTTTTATATTGTAATGTGAAATGGAGTGGAGACGAGGTTCAAGGCTTGAGGGTATTTTGACTAGTTTACATGCGTTCTGGGCAGAAAATATTTGAGAGATATTGTTATACATCTAGATTTACCTGAAACTGAGAAGTATCTCTGAGGCTTTACTTCTTTTTTTGGCGGGAGGGTGGTTCTCTTGTGATTTTTAGTATCTACCGTCACAACAGAGAAATGGCCTTGCTGTTGAAAAGCTTGTATTAATGCAGATGACAAGAGCTGGCTGTGGACTGAGTCTGGTGTTACTGGTGGTTTTTTGTATTATGGTGCTGGGGTTATTTAGATTTGATTGTATTATGGAGTAGCCAAATCGGTGTTTTGCAGAAATCAAGAGCTTTTTGAAGACTTGCTCATTCCTTAGACAGCAATGTAGAAAGCCACCTGTAAAAGGTTGTATGTTTCTGAGAACAAATAAAATCCTATT
Organism: Oryx dammah; assembly: GCF_014754425.2. NCBI lineage: Eukaryota > Metazoa > Chordata > Mammalia > Artiodactyla > Bovidae > Oryx > Oryx dammah. The sequence goes on along the minus strand of NW_024070200.1, from coordinate 25,972,036 downwards.
GAAATTTAGACCTTCTTATTTAAAGTAAATTTACCTATTTTTACTAAGTAAAATCATAATTAACACTTCCATTGATATTACATACCTGAAATATTTGTGGTTGTAATCAATTCATGCCACCAGAGATGAGTGAAAGCAGCAAATTGATTTAGTATCAGAATCTTGCTTGACATTTTTGTCTGTCAGTTGACTAATTTTTTTTCCTTTCACTTCCATATCAACCAGTATAGAAATAAGCTAAGTTTATGCTCCCAATATCTACACAATTTAGTCACAGTTGAGGAATAAGATAAAAGTTAGTTAGGATTATTTACAGGTGAAAAGTCTGTCATTATTTCTTTAAGGGCAACATTTATATCAGAGTTAAAATAGGCCTTAAATTTAGAGTTGCATTTTCTAGTCCACTCTCCCATTTTCTTGCAGAGAAATTATCCTGAATGACTCCCATATAGTGAGTTTTTGTCTTTTTTTCTCCCCCAGTTCAAGTATTAATGGTCTGTGTCACATTTTATTTTCACATATTCAAAAATTCTTAAAAGTTATTGATATATTACAGTATTGTCAACATCAAGATGGAGTATAATCAACAAGTATCTTCAGATATGGTAATTAGAGTAGGAAACTGTACTCTGAAGGAAAAAAATGGACATTTTTCAAATAAGTATTTTTGGATTAACTGATTTAATAAGACCTCTGTAATAAACTCCTAGAACGTTTATAGCCCCCACTGTCATTCAGGAAGGAAGGGACTATACATATTTTACCTGTAAAATTCACAGAATTATTTATTTATTTTTTATTTATTCCCTTTCATCCATCTTCTTTGAAACTTCCTCATCAACCACTGTTTATCTTCCATACAGTTTACCTTATGTTGAAGAAGGCAAGATATATATTTCAGCTTTTTAAAAATCTTTACAGAATCTACAAATCTGCAAATTAAAAAAAAAGCAAAACATTTTTGTTATACATATGCTTGTTATTTCAGTAAGATCAACAAAATGTTTAGGAGCCCAAACAAATTCATTAATTATCTTTTGTATTCAGGGCAAAATATAGCAGGCAAGTTGAAAAATGAATTGTTTATTTTTGGAGGGGCTGGGAATGAAGAACAATGAAACTTCCAAATAAAAGTAGTGTTGGACCTTTTTGCTGTGGATTTGAAAATAAGTCCAGAAGGCTGAGCTTAATATAACATGTGGCAGGTGGCCTGCGTTTGCCTGGAGAATTCCTTTAGGGCAAGACAGCTCAGCAAACACATAAATCCTTTTTTCTCTGTTATCTAGTAGCACATTTAGTTGCCATGGGGATTTTATTTATGCAGCAGATCCTCTGCAGTTCAGTTTGTGCCTAAAGTTTAACCATACAGCTGTTACCGTAAATGCTACATGGCAATATTTTCCAAACACAGACCCTAGAACAAAAAGAACATTTTTTTTCCAGCATTGATTTTGCTTTTATGTTATGAAACATCTTAGTAAAGGATTACTATATACCATGAAAACTTCACAAGTTCCAGCCTAGCAGTTGATATCTTTTAATATTACTTAAATTGTTCAATTGCAAATACATTATATGAAAATCTGGCAAATATATTTTTGGTTAGGACAAAATTTTGCAAATTTAACTAGATAGCTATTATTTCCCTGTATAGTTAAGGTGATTTTATTTTTTAATTTTTGTCAGCTCTGTTACTTCTTGAAGTTGTTTATATCAAATGAAAAGACAGAAATAACTTGCTACTGTATAATTTCTCACTTCCACAGCTCTTTGAACACTTTTTTGCCTACTATTTTTAGTGGAGGAGAAAGGAAAACAAGATAGAAAAATAGTGATTGCTTTCACAACAATCAAGGGATATCTAAGTTTCTGTAGCTCTGGGCTAGGTCCTGATTTGGAATGCATTGCTTTTGTTTAGTCCTGATTTGTACTACACCAGATAAATCACCAGTATGTCTCCTTTGTGTGAACAGCATGGATTGGTCAATGAAAAGGGGAACTGATGCTTTTAAATGGAGTACATAAAATTATCTCACACCATCTGTGAGGCAGTGCACCAGGAAAAAATGATGAAAGGAGAACTTGAAATCCAGGTAAAGTTGCTTCCTTACAAGGAAAGTAAAACATTCAGAATCAAGACATATTGTTTGCATATGGTTCAACTCTCACATTTGTACATGACTACTGGAAAAACCATAGTTTAGACACTATGAACCTTTGTCGACAAAAAGATGTCTCTGCTTTTTAATGTGCTGTCTAGGTTTGTTATAGCTTTTCTTCCAAGGAGCAAGCATCTTTTAATTTCATGGCTGCAATCACCATCCACAGTGATTTTGGTGCCCAAGAAAGTTAAATTTGCCACTGTTTAAAGTTTTTCCCCATCTACTTGCATGAACTGATGGGACCGGATGACATGATCTTCATTTTTTGAATGCTGAGTTTTAAGCCAGCTTTTCACTCTGCTCTTTCACCCTCATCAAGAGGTTCTTTTAGTTCCTCTTTTCTTTCTGCCGTAAGGGTGATGTCATATGCATATCTGAGGTTGTTGACATTTCTCACGGTAATCTTGATTCCAGCTTGTGATTCATCCAGCCTGGCATTTCATATGATGTACTCTGCATAGAAGTTAAATAAGCAGGGGTACTGAAGACAATATACTTATCCATTTTACTTGTGTATTCCCACCAGCTCGGAAAGTTACCTAGTCCATAGTAGGTGCTTGTTAATGTGCTTGTTAAATGAATGTGTCAAATCCATTTAAAAGAATACCTTTTAACATTTTAGCAGTCAGAATTGCTAATAAACTGAGACTTCAGGTAAATCTTCCTCTTTCTCTCTGCTATAACCTCTTTTAAAGAAAAATGTCTTCCAGTTCTGTGAGGGTCATGTAAGATATTGTAGAAATAGGAAGGATAATAGAGGGCAATATATAAAGTAGGGTATGAAAAAGAAAAGGGTCTGAATTGAAAAATTACCGAAGCTTGAATGGCCAATTGCAGAGAAACCGATATACTGGAGAAAAACCAAGAGTGAAATAAAAATGGATTCCAAGGATTTGATTATACTTGATGTGAAAATTGTATCACCTCTTATTAGAGGTGGAAAATCCATTAGTCATCACCTTGCTACTTGGATAAGGAATAGAAGTTTATCTTTGAGATAACATGTACTTTTCTGTACATCCATTAACAGTATAATATAAATATATTAGTATTAACGTAGGGGAGAAACAAACACATTGAATTTTTCTTCAAATGTAATTGGTAGCGGTTTGTATTGAGCTATGATTGGATTATTTTATTTGTATAAACATTTGCATAGGAACAGCACAGGCTATAAAGAAGTGTACTTATGTTTCTGGCCTAGACAAACTGTCGTACATTTTCCCCTTGCTTGCTTTATACCAACTGCTACAGTTTGAATTTATGATGGTATTTCTAAGTTCCATTGTAAATATGTACAATGAATAGTTTCCGTAGTTTTTCAATAAAAGTGAGAAACTTAACTACATAATCACCACCTTTCCCTAGACAAGGGAAAAATTAGATGGCCTTACCAAATTCAATTTGAATAACTAACAAAAATGAGGCTCATAATATCTGGGATGAGACATTACCATGGAAATCAATGATATTTAATTTCTACTCAATTCAAAAGCCTTTCATTTTTAATTGATCTACATTTTGCAAAACAGAGGTCATTAAAATGACAGTTTAGGGTTTTGGTTCTAACAGTGCTACTTTCAATAATGCTGGACAGGTGTTCTGAGGAGCTTTGGTCTGTCTAGTTCTCAGCCTGATGCTATAGACTACTTAGTGTATAATAGCCTGCAAGTTTCACTCTTACCACAAAGCTTGACAGATCAGAAATACCCTACAGTTATTAAGGAGATTGAGATGTTATGAGTCAGCAAGAGAAGACTGAAGGGAAGAAGTTTCAGAATAAAACAATTTAAGGGCCTGTTTACCATAGATAAATGTTTTACTGAAGTCGGTAAGAAGTCATGTACATATTTTTATTGTATAACTCTTGATCATAAAAATCACTAGAATGAAAGGTTTGTTTTCAGTTATTAAAAGCTAAAGAAAACAAAGCAGTACTTTTACTAATTGACACTTTGGGACTTTGATTTTATTTTTGAGGAAGTATTTAGGGAAAACCTAAGAATCCTGTCTAGATTGTCAGTGCTGCACAGGATAAGGATATACTGCTTATCCTTCCATTTTAATATAAAGAACTGTCAGAAATAGTACTGTAAACAGTCAAGGATGACATGTTTTAGCAGTTACTTTAGGAAATCACTAGACATATTTGGGATGTAGACTGGAGTAATGGAGAGTTTGGGGGAAATATGGAAAATTAGGAAATACTAGAGAAAAATGTTAAGTTTAAAACATATTAGATAAATACAAAATAGAGGAGAGAGAAAGATTGAATAATTGTAATCACATTTTGCTGCTGGGTTTCTTTTTTGGCAGCCTGAAGAGGATCAATTAGTATTAATATGCTCAAATCTGTAAGGCTACAGTGTTTCCTGTGAAGTTCTATGGGGAAAGATTGTGTGTATTTTTTTGGGAAATTAGATTTTTACTTAGACCACTTCTGAATCTTTTTTTTTTTTTTTTTACCCCTAATACTGCCAGGGTAGATGTTGGACACTAAAAGATTTCCTTGGAAAACCTTGAATAAGAAAGAGGACCTCTTCTGTAAGATAGAGCAGTGGAGTGTAAGGGATAAGGGAAGTCATAGATTCTAAAACTAGACCACTTGGGTTTGTCTCCTGGCTCCGTCTTGAACTAGTCAAGGATACTTGTCACATCACTGCTTGGTGTCTCAATGCCCTCTTCTGTAAAATGGGGGCAATAATGCTCTTTACCTCTAAAGTGTTGTGAAGATGAAATTGAATATCACATAGAACAAAGCACTTAGAACAACTATATGATAAAAAAAATAAAGAACCATGAGGTTGATAAACGTCTGTATCATCAACAATAACATATGCTATTTGAAGATTAATGTTTTCAGGAAACCTTAACATAGCAGAAAAAATTCATAGGGTGAGACTGTTCCAAGGCAGAGTATATAAATTACAGGGTAAGACACTGTCTTTTCAGCAAATTTTGTAATGCAGTGTGAAACAAGAAAGATGTTTAAACATAGTAATTTGTTTTGGAAAGGAAGAGAAGATGTTGCAGGTAGAAAAGGGCAAAGATAAGTTGCATAACAAGAATAAAAGCCTGGGCTACCCTGACGGTCCAATGCTATATGCCTTGCAGTGAAAGGGACACTGGTTCAATCCCTAGTCTGGGAAGATCTCACATGTCTTGGGGCAACTAAGCCAGTGCGCCACAACTACTGAGCCCATGTCACAGAGCCCATGCTCCGCAACAAAAGAAGCCACCGCAATGAGAAGCCTGTCCTCAGAAACCAGCGAATGACGCTTGCTCCCAACAGGAGAAAGCCTTTGATCAGCAGCAAAGACCAGCACAGCCAAAAAAAAAAAAAAAAAGTAAAGGCCTATGGCAAGGAAAGTACCTTAGGGAACTGTTGGGAAAGAAACAACGGAATGTAAGTCTGGAAAAGAATTATTGCCAGAAGCTAAAGAATGAGCTTCATGGACAGAATGGAGAGGAAAGAAGGGAGAGATACGTAAAGGATGACAAAAAAGGATATACTATTTCTCCCACTAAACTGGTAGCTCCTTGAGAGCAAGGACTTTAGCTTCTTTGACTTTTTAGTGCCTAGCCCTGTGCTTATCATACAATAGATAGTTAATAACCATTTAATGAATTTATGAATGAGCTAATGTAACTATTGGATTAGTTAATAAACTTAATTCCTTGATTAATTAGCAAATAACTTTTTATGAGCACTAGAAGGAAATAGGTCGTGTATGAAATATCATTTAGCTCTTAAAAGAATAAGGAGAAGTGCAGTTTATTTCCGGAGAACAGAAAAATTAAGAGTCAAATTAAGGAAATAATGAAATTTGTCAGGATTGCTAAAATAAAATTATGTAAGAAAATATGGGAACGTGTGTTCTCCTTGAAGTGCTTTTACATTCAGAGGTATTAAGAATGTAGAGGCAAAAATGGCTGGTGAGAGGTCAAAGTATCATCAATCAGTGAGAAAAGGCAGACTTTTTAAGTGGAGATGTTACTTATCTCTGGATTTTATAAAGAACTATTTCACTGAAACATTTTCAGAGGTTCCTAGTACATTTTCTTTAAATGAGGAAAGAGAAATGTCTGTGAGACATAGTTGCTTTCTGTTTCATAAATTAAAGACCCTAGACATGTTCAAACCCAACATATAAAATAAATGTGGGACTATTATGGCAACAACTAGAAGTAGGGATTAGAGGGGAAAAAAACAGAAATTCTTAAACTAGAATTGTTAGGAAAGAAGATTATAGCTTTTGTTTAATTGAACAAAAATAGTACACAGTTGTTAGATAATTGGGTTATTTACTTTTAATTAAGAAAGTATAGTATATTAGATAGCATAAAGTATTTGGGGGCAACATAATTCATTCAGATCATCACTAATTTGAGCAGCATGTTCTGTAAAGGCACAGAACACAAATGGCAGCTAGGGCTGCTAGTGAATTAGAAGATGAAGGTTGTGGGGAAAGTCATCATTTAGTCTTCAGTTGTATGCACAGACCATAGATACTCCTTGAGAAATTAACTGACAGACTTAGAGTCCCATGGCCTGAAAGTTTTCAAACTAGAGTCTTCTAGTGGTGGTCAGCTGTTAAAATTTAAAAGTGAATGGCAGGTTTTTCAATTTCTCAAGTATAAAATATCCCCTAATTTTTTTTTCTTAAATGTTGATATCAAGCCCCCTTCAGTTCAGTTCAGTCCTGTCCGACTGTTTGCGACCCCATGAATTGCAACACACCAGGCATCCCTGTCCATCACAGACTCCCAGAGTTCACTCAAACTCACGTCCATTGAGTCGGTGATGCCATCCAGCCATCTGATCCTGGGTCGTCCCCTTCTCCTCCTGCCCCCAATCCCTCCCAGCATCAGAATCTTTTCCAATGCGTCAACTCTTCGCGTGAGGTGTCCAAAGTACTGGAGTTTCAGCCTCAGCATCAGTCCTTCCAATGAACACCCAGAACTGGTCACCTTTAGGATGGATTGGTTGGATCTCCTTGCAGTCCAAGGGACTTGCAAGAGTCTTCTCCAACACCACAGTTCAAAAGCATCAATTCTTCGGCGCTCAGCTTTCTTACCTACGTGCAAATAACAGTGGAGGACAGAAAAGGATAAACAACAAACAGTAAACTGCATATACTTTTTAATTCACTTGACAAATCTTTATGAGCGTCTACTGCTTGCAAGACAGAGCTAACAAAGAACAGAACGGATGCTGCCCCTGTCTTCTAAGCTTAATTTAACTGTGGTCTCCTGGTTTTGCTGTGCTCAAAATTCCTAGAAATGTTAGAGACGTATTTTCTCAGATATTACTCAGATATTACAATTTTATTAGCAGTGTGTAGGAGGGTGGTGGCGGCCCAGAATCTGTATTTTATCAAACACTCTGGCGAGGGTGGTGCATATGTTTGAGAAACACACGTTGAGACTCGTTGGGCTGGAGGAAGATTGAACATTATTGCTGTGCTGGAAAAAGAGTGTGGTAGGAGGACAGAGCAGAGGTAGCTAACAAGCAGGGTGGGATGGAGAGGCAGTGGGGAGCTGAACACAAAAGGATTTTCCAGAGCAGCTTGGTTAAATGATGGCTGGAAATGGCATGGCCAGGATGGAAGGATGTGGGGGGCAGAACCTTAGGGAGGGAGGAGTAGCAAGGTAAAGGAACAGAGGAACAGCAGGGTAAAGACAAACAGCTCATGCCCTTACTCTATTTGACATCTCTTCTTGCACTTAATGTTGTACCAGGGTTCAACAAACATGTGTGGAATGGATTCCACTTATCCCTGAAGATAAGACTTGTTTCCACTCTCTGAAGAAGCTTGTGGTTGGGGACATAAGTAAATCATGTAGTTTAAATGATTCAAATTTGTGAAATGCTTACTGGTTATAAAAATACATGTAACAGATATGAACTGTGCAATTTATAAATTAGATCCCTTTGATTTCACCTCCCAGTTTAAAGCACTAAAACCTTAGCTTTACTATTGAAGCTGCCTGGATTTCCCCAGCTCACAAACCTTACTGAGAGATCCTGATTTTTTAATTTGTTGTTCTCTCTTATTGATTTTAACTCTAAATAAATAATTTGGGGCCAGTTCTTTACTAACAACACATCCTCCATGAATCATAGTTTGTTGCTTTTCTTTGTTTCTGCTTTTAAATGTGATTCTTCTGATACTTCACTGCCAAGTTTTCCTGTAGTTTTTCTTTTTTTTTTTAATGGACCTGTGTTCACTAAATTAATTAAAATGGGGTTCTAACCTTGATGGCAACAGAAACATGAAATTTTGCTTTTTCATATTTCTGAGAAATATTCAAAGCTGTCATGGTTTAATGTTAGTAATAAAACTTTAGAATGATTAGAATGCTAAAAAAACATAAAAATTAGTGGACTGAAAAACATCTAAGTCCCAGTGGTACTATATTTTGGTGGAAGATTAGGGACAACTAAAACAACTGCATAGTGAGCAGAAGTAAAGAAAATGAGAAGGATAATTAGTCAAATTGGTTGTACGTACTTTAAAATGTAAATTACATCTGTCTACCAAGATATGGATGTGGGATCTATGTGGGAAAATAATATTTTGTTTCTTGATTAACAAGTTAAAGCCCATTAAAGGAAACCTCAATAAGTTTTTTTTTTAATTCTTTTCATATATTAGAATTTTGTTGTAGTAAATATTGCTTAATAAGGTATTGCAGATGGGTTGAAAACAGTGCTTATTTTATAAAGATAACCATTTCATGATTTTAAAGAGTAATTGAGAAAAATAAGATACTTCAAAGAAAATTATTTGGAATTATAATGTTTGTGCTATTTTTCTTAAGGGTCATGGAGGGAGGTAGATTTAATATTTACATTAAAAGTATTTCCATTAGATTTCATATCCGAGGGGAATGAGTTTCTAAATACTACATTCCCACAGCTAAATTGGTAACTGGCCATTATGGGATCCTCAATAAATATTTGAAATGAATAAACTGAATAAACCATGCCACTTCTTAAAGATACTGTGTCTGTAAGGCAATGTCATTCTTGTCTGTGATGTTAATTACTTTCAGACAGAATGACTTTATCAACTAGAAAAGTTAGGCAGACTCATGTATACATGAAATACCATGTCAGAAGAGCCATCTATGTCTGTGTTCATAACTAAGCCTGGAAGATGGTTAGCCATCATCTTCCATGTATTCTTCTCTTACAACGATTGTCTCCTTGTAAATCTCCTTCAGCCTCATTCCAAACAATCATAGTCCTGCTGGAAATATCCCGTGGGATTTTTCTTCAGGTCTTTGTATCCTGAAAAAAGTACCATGACAAGAAGCAGGGGCCAGGGTCTCTAGCCTCTGTTGCTCAAATCCTTTGCTGGCTGTGGTTATAGAAAAGTCACTGTGGCATAAGGCCAAGTTATGCTTTGTGTAAATGTATCCACTGGGCCAGATCATCTTTTGGGTACTTCCCATTTAAGATCCTGTGAATCTAAACAAAAGAATGTACCTTACTAATTTTTCTGGCTAATAATGAAAGTGTGGCAAGCACAGAAATGGCCAAGTCATGGAATTGATATTTAGGGGAATCTTGGCTCAACAAATATAAAATATTACTTGACAGTTTCAGTTTAGTCACTCCGTTGTGTCAGACTCTTTGCAACCCCACAGATTGCAGCATGCCAGGCTTCCCTGTCCATCACGAACTCCCAGAGCTTGCTCAAACTCTTGTCCATTGAGTTGGTGATGCCATCCAACCATCTTATCCTCTGTTGTCCCCTTCTACTTCTGCCTTCAACCTTTACCAGCATCAGGGTCTTTTCTAAGAAATCAGTTCTTTGCACAGTATTGGAGTTGGAGTTTCAGCTTCAGCCTCAGTCCTTTCAATAAATAGTCAGGACTGATTTCGTTTAGGATTGACTGACCATAGCTTCTAGACGGACCTTTGTTGGCAAAGTGATGTCTCTGCTTTTTAATATGCTGTCTGGGTTGGTCATAGCTTTTCTTTCAAGGAGCAAGCATATTTTAATTTCATGGCTGCAGTCACCATCTGCAGAGATTTTCAAGCCCAAGAAAATAAAGTCTCTCACTGTTTCCACTGTTACCCCATCTATTTGCCATGAAGTGATGGGACCGGATGCCATGATCTTAGTTTTCTGAATGTTGAATTTTTCACTCTCCTCTTTCACTTTCTTCAAGAGGCTGTTTAGTTCCTCTTTGCTTTCTGACTTGAGAGTGGTGTCATCTGTGTATTTGAGGTTATTGATATTTCTCCCTGTAATCTTGATTCCAGCTTGTGCTTTCATCTAACCTGGCATTTCGCATGATGTACTCTGTATATAAATCAAATAAGCAGGGTGACAATATACAGCCTTGACGTACTCCTTTCCTGATTTGGAACCAGTTCGTTGTTCCATGTCCAATTCTAGTTGTTGCTTACAGATCTTGGTCTGTATACAGATTTCTCAGGAAGCAGGTAAGGTGGTCTGGCATTCCCATCTCTTTAAGAATTTTCCACAGTTTGTTGTGATCCACACAGTCAAAGGCTTTGGCATAGTCAATAAAGCAGAAATAGATGTTTTTGTGGAATTTTCTTGCTTTTATATGATCCAACAGATGTTGACAATTTGATCTCTGATTCCTCTGCCTTTTCTAAAACCAGCTTGAACATCTGGAAGTTCATCGTTCACGTACTACTGAAGCCTTGCTTGGAGAATTTTCAGCATTAGTTTAGTAGCATGTGAGAGGAGTGTAATTGTGTGGTAGTTTGAACATTCTTTGGCATTGCCTTTCTTTGAGATTGGAATGAAAATGGACATTTTCCAGTCCTGTGGCCACTGCTGAGTTTTCCAAGTTTGCTGGTATATTGAGTGCAGCATTTTCACAGCATCAGCTGGAATTCCATCACCTCCACTAGCTTTGTTTGTTGTGATGCCTCCTAAGGGCCAACCTGACTTTGCACTCCAAGATGTCTGGCTCTTGGTGAATGATCACACCATTGTGGTTATCTGGGTCATTAATACCTTTTTTGGTACCAAAAAAGTATTCTTGCCACCTCTTCTTAATCTCTTCTGCTTCTGTTAGGTCCATACCATTTCTGTCCTTTATTGTGTCCATCTTTGCATGAAATGTTCCCTTGGTATTTCTATTTTCTTGAAGAGATCTCTAGTCCTTCCCATTCTATTGTTTTCCTCTATTTCTTTGCATTGATCACTTAGGCAGGCTTTCCTATCTCTCTATGCTATTCTTTGGAACATTGCATTCAGATGGGTGTATCTTTCCTTTTCTCCTTTGCCTTTAGTGCCTCTTCTTTTCTCAGCTATTTGTAAGGCCTCCTCAGACAACCATTTTGCCTTTCTTTTTCTTGGGGATGGTCTTGATCACTGCCTTCGTACAATGTCATGAAACTCCATCCATAGTTCTTCAGGCACTCTATCAGATCTAATCCCTTGTGTCTATTTGTCACTTCCACTGTATAATTGTAAGGGATTTGGTTGAGGTCATATCTGAACAGTCTAGTTCAGTTCAACTTTCTTCAATTTAAGTCTGAATTTGGCAATAAGGAGTTCATAATCTGAGCCACAGGCAGCTCCTGGTTCCGTTTTTGCTGACTGGTATTTGCTATGACTAGAGTGTTCTCTTGGCAAAACTCTGTTAGCCTTTGCCCTTCTTCATTTTGTACTTTGTCCTGCTTCATTTTGTACTCCAAGGCCACACTTGCTTGTTACCCCAGGTATCTCTTGACTTCTTACTTTTGCATTTTTGTCCCTTATGGTGAGAAGGACTTCTTTTTTGGTGTTCTAGAAGTTCTTGTAGGTCTCATAGAACCATTCAGCTTCAGTTTCTTTGGCATTAGTGGGTTGGAGCATAGACTTGAATTACTGTGATATTGAATGGTTTGCCTTGGTAAACACATGATTTAAAAAATACCCAAGCGATTTTAGTCCATTTTATTTATCCAATTGTAGTAGTTTTGAAATCCAGTACAGTTATGGCACAGTATCTGCATGCATGCTAAGTCGCTTTAGTCGTGTCTGACTCTTTGCAACCCTGTGGACTGTAGTGTACCAGGTTTCCCTGTCCATTGGATTCTCCAGGACGAGAGTACTGGCATTGGTTGCCATGCCCTCTCCAAGGATCTTCCCAAGCCAGGGATGAACTGGAGTCTAAGTCTCCTGCATTGGCAGCTGGGTTCTTTGCCACTAGTGCCACCAGGGAAGCCCCATGGCTGTAGTATATAACTAGCAAATTCGGGGGTGTAATAGACATTCTTAGTTACAGATGGGGACATCATATGTCCAGAGGAATTATTTACCCTTGAAAAGCAAGGACCTTAGTTACTTTGTTTGCTGAAATATGTGAATGACTAATCGGGGTAAAAAGAATAAGCAATTATAATTTTTAAAGATAGTTTAAAAATAACATTGGGATTTAAAACTCCTTGAGCTAAGAGTGATACATTTTATTCAGTTTTATAGTCAAACAACAACCTTCTGTCTTTACCATGGCTCCCAAATAGTGTATTACATGTACTTTTGTCACTTCAGGATATTTTCCACACTTGACAAAGAACCACTACTGTTTACTCAGTAGTTCCTATGTGTTAAATTTTTTTTTTCTGGTATAGCAGTTATAGTTGATAAAGTAATGGAAGTATGTTGACTTCATGAAATTTCTTTAATTGTCAATTGTTTCTCTAAGACTATAACAGATCATAGGAGGAAGATTTGTTTTACCTTTTTTTATATGAAGATTTTTTTCAGTTGATAGTCCTCTGAAGTCTTCTTTAAAAAAGTTAATAATATCCTCTCTTATTCAGTCTCTTACAGCCTTAGAGCCATACACCATCTCCGCAGGCTTAAGCTATTCTTAGAGCAATGTAGAGCTTGCCAGTACAAGTGAAGAAGAGAAAGTGAAGGGGAAAGAGGAATAGTCTTTGAACTGCAAGATTATTTTTCCTTTTCCTTGATATAAAACAAATACATGAATGTGTAAATTAGCAAGAAATAAATTAAGTTTTTTTGTGGGCTTAAAAATCATTAGTATTTCTATTGTATCTTAAACTGCTTTTGAAATCAGCTACACTTCATGGAAGCATCACCATTCTTATTTGTAATCACATAATGCATTTTGAGTCTTTATGCCCCTTGTGCAGAAAAAAAAGATAAAAATAATTTTATGACAGTTGAAAGGGGGAAATATAATTGTCTTATGCTGTTTATGTTTGACCTAGTAAATTTAGAAAAAGAAGTTTGAACTAATGACAGATTTTCCTTGTACTACTCAGTTTTCTTTGGTTTTAATCCCTGTATTTAGAAATAGAGCCTCGGTGTCAGTAAGTAGCATTCTTCATATCCACTCTTTATAGAGCATTTCTTCCTTCCTGAAATTCTTATAGCATCTCTGACAAGTGGAAGCTTGTGTTATAAGGAACCTTAAGAAATTCATCCACTGCAGCCTTTCACCTTGAGAAAGGATAGCTAAAGCCTTCTCCATACCTGGGTATTTATTCTACTCTTAAAGGTGTACAGAGAAGTTAAACCATACTAGGGTCAATCTGTGCTCACTTCTCAGATAAGCTTTATTGTCTGGCCCAAAGCCCGCCTATTTGAGTTTCCTTGTTTTCCTCTTTGGGGGCTTCCCTAGTGGCTCAGATGGTAAAGCATCTGCCTGCAATGTGGGAGACTCAGGTTCTATTCCTGGGTCGGGAAGATCCCCTGGAGAAGGAAATGGCAATCTACTCCAGCACTCTTGCCTGGAAAATCCCATGGACGGAGGAGCCTGATAGGCTACAGTCCATGGGGTAGCAAAGAGTCGGACATGACTGAGCGACTTCACTTGTTTTCCTCTTTACTGCTCAGTGACTCTTGGATCAAGTCTCCATGCTAGATGCTTTGGGAGTTTAGAGTGCAAAGATATTTTTTCCCTCAAGGAAAAATTAGGTTTTTCTCTCTCTCTTGTGTAATGATGTTTTATGTGCTGAAGACTAATTAGGTCATCCATTTGTAATTAGGCCACTTTGTCTTCTAGACTAAATAATCCAAATGTTAGCTTTATTATGGGCCCATTGATAATCTTTTAAATGTTTGGCTTACATAGTTTCTTTTGACCCTCTCCAAGTTTTCCAGCAAGGTCTTGAATTGGGCCACCAGTTGTACCCAGCCATATGCTCATCTGACTTCTAAGTGGTCAACCTATTATTGCCCAAAATTTTAACAGCTATTTATGAACTCTCTCAGGTGGTGCAGTGGTAAAGAATCCACCTGCCAGTGCAGGAGACATAGAGATGTGGGTTTGATCCCTGGGTTGGGAAGATCCCCTGGAGAAGGAAATGGCAATCCAGTATTCTTGCCTGGAGAATCCCATGGACAGAGGAACCTGGCAGGCTACAGTCCATGTGTGGCAAAGAGTCAGACATAACTGAAGTGACTTAGCATGTATGTGCTCCATGAAATTGTACCTGTTATTAGTTTTATGTGTATTTAATGTGAGTGATAGATTTAGGAGTTTGTATATCTGTCTCTAACACTAGATACAACACTTTTAGAGAACAATTCCTATAAATTTGCAGTTCCTTTTTGTTACCTGATGCTTATAATAAAAATGATAAAATATACTGAACTCACCATAGCCCTGGTGCATGTACATATGTACACATGTGTGCAAATGTAAATTATTCTGTCATTACTTGTTAAATACCTATTATGGATTTGAATAAGCTAAAAATCTCCTGCCTAGTTGGTAAAGCAAGGTGTCAAAAAAAAAGTCACAGTAAACTGTTATCTGTCATTAGAGGAGTGGACTGGGAATATAATGTTTGAGTTGTGACTTGCAGGATCAGTTTGGTTTTATCACACAGAGTGGGAAAGTCATGCTGGGAGCTGGCTCCCTAGGAAATTGTGGTTGGTTGTAAGGGTGGGATCCATGTGCTGGGGCACAGAGCTGAATAGGTTGACTGAGAAGAACTGGCCTAAAGAGGTAAAACCACAGGGAAGAAAGCCGTTAAAGAATTTCAAGTGGTTTGTATCTTAGATTGAACTGTAAATGATACGGCAATTGGATCAGAGGCTGGTGAGAAAAGAAGTCTGAGAAACTGATAAAGTTGATTTAGACCTTGGATAAGGCAGTGGGAGTGGAAATGAATAGGAGGTATAGATTCTAAATGCTCAGTGACCATTTTGATAGGGGTAATGAAAAAAGGCTGCTCCAATGTGCCTCTTATCTTTTGAGCTTGGGGTCCTGAGGCCCCAAGAGGTAAGTTTAGGGCAGTGAAGGGTGTGAGGTGGTGAGATGGGAAATGACATTGATTTTCGAATTTCCTGTGGACCTGTGGGAAGCGACTAGAAGTTTTGGAGTAGAACTCAGGAGAGATGTTAGACATGGATGGAGTATGGTGGTTGAAGTCATCAAGAGGCCACGTGAAATAGGAAGATGAGGGCATAGTTGGGGGCCTCAAGGAAGAACGGTGAGAGGAGGGAAAAACCAGGCAGTAAGCAATTCAAGCAACCCAAGTATGGCAAACAGAGCCTTAGCAGCCCAGGAAACAGGGTCATGAAGCAAAGGACAGTTGAGAATGGAGGTCTCATTGCCACAGACAGCTGGAAAGTGACAAGGGAGATGATTGGAAAAGCGAGGGCAGTTTCACTGAGTGTCAGTGTCCAAAGCCAGATGGCAGTGGCTTTAGGAGCAAAGGAGGACATGGAGGTAGCTAGCATTTGTTGGTAACTACTTTGCTGGAGGTATTTTATTAGGGATTTCTTGATTACAAATTTTTTTTTTTTTTTTTGCTTCATTCTCATTTGAACCCAGTGAAGGAGGTGTTTTGTGGATGAGAAATTGTCTCAAAGAAATATTGCCCAAATTGTACAACAAATAAGTTAAAGAGCCAAAATTCAATCTCTAGTTCATTATTAGTCTTAAATTAGTGCTATGAATGTAATAAGAGAGATAGGATTGATCATGATTTTCTCAGTAATGAAATAAGATATGACCCCAAATGGATCAGTATTCATGTATGTTTTATGAAACAAGATTAATAACCTTTGTATTCTATTTATTATCATAAAGCCCCAATTCTGGTGTTACTCAGATCATCATCAGGCAACTTCATGGTAACCTAGAGACATAGAATCAAATATGTGTATATAATAAAGTATGTCATAGGCATTGCTTCCCTGCTAGCTCAGTGGTAGAGAATTTGCCTGACAAGCAGGAGACAAAGGTTTGATCCTTGGGTCAGGAAGATCCCCTGGAGGAGGAAATCACTCTAGTAGTCATGCCTGGAAAATCCTGTGGACAGAGGAGCCTAGCGGGGTACAGTCCATGGAGTCACAAAGGAGTCGGACAGGACTTAGTGACTAAACACACACGCACACGTGGGCATTAGGATTAAGATTTTTGTGATTAAGACAAGCATATACACACACTACATAAACACATAAAGGTGGCTCTATCTTAAAACAAATTTCATAGTAATGAAATGGTTTTAGGTACTATATAAAACAACTGATAAAATGTTTTACATGGGATAGATTTGTGAAGTCTTTCCTCTGTTAATGTGTTACCAAGGCCTAAGGTAACTATGATTGCTGTCTAAGGAATATCTAGGTGTCAATAACTAAATATAAAATAATTAATGGTAAATAGTCAAATAGCATTATGTCCATAATAATAAACAGTATAAAATATTATACATGTCTATGGTTTGTAGAGAAGGCAACAAGGACCAAGCATTTTCTATGCAAATAATGAGGAGTGTAACTAAAACAGAATTTTGCAAGAACATAGTTCTTGTCCTCATGTGACTCTCTCCCAGAGGTTTCCAAGTTTTGAAGCTGGTCCTTGGTAACAATATGGCATTCAAGGGAAGAAAAATCCTAGGATTTCTGGTTTGGGGAATCTAGTCAATTTTGAGAACTGCATTGAGGTAGGACTTCAAAAACAGTTGGGAACAAGTAGGATGGCATTACAGATCATTATAATAATAGAAAAAGTTTTAAGTAGAAAAATTAAAAAAGGAAGTTGATTCTGAGAGCTGCGAACAAAGCTAGTGGAGGTGATGGAATTCCAATTGAGCTATTTCAGATCCTAAAAGATGATGCTGTGAAAATGCTGCACTCTATATGCTAGCAAATTTGGAAAATTTAGCAGTGCCACAGGACTGGAAAAGGTCAGTTTTCATTCCAATCCCAAAGAAAGGCAATGCCAAAGAGTATTCAAACTACTGCACAATTGCACTCATCTCACACACTAGCAAAGTAATGCTCAAAATTCTCCAAGCCAGGCTTCAATAAGTACATGAACTGTGAACTTCCAGATGTTCAAGCTGGATTTAGAAAAGGCAGAGGAACCCGAGATCAAATTGCCAACATCCGTTGGATCATCAAACAAAGAGAGTTCCAGAAAACATCTGTTTTATTGACTATGCCAAAGCCTTTGACTGTGTGGATCATAACAAACTGTGGAAAATTCTGAAAGACATGGGAATACCAGACCACCTGCCCGGCCTCTTGAGAAATCTGTATGCAGATCAAGAAGAAAGAGTTAGAACTGGACATGGAAAAACAGACTGGTTCCAAATAGGAAAAGGACTACGTCAACGTGGTATATTGTCACCTTGCTTATTTAACTTATATGTAGATTACATCATGAAAAATGCTGGGCTGGATGAAGCACAAGCTGGAATCAAGATTGCCAGGAGAAATATCAGTAACCTCAGATATGTATATGACACCACCCTTATGGTAGAAAGTAAAGAAGAACTAAAGAGCCTCTTGATGAACATGAAAGAGGAGAGTGAAAAAATTGGCTTAAAACTCAACATTCAGAAAACTAAGATCATGGCATCTTGGCCCCATCACTTCATGGCGAATAGATGGGGAAACAGTGGAAACAGTGACAGACTTTATTTTCTTGGGCTCGAAAATAACCTCAGATGGTGACTGCAGTCATGAAATTAGAAGACGCTTACCCCTTGGAAGGAAAGTTATGACCAACCTAGACAGCATATTAAAAAGCAGAGACATTACTTTGCCGACTAAGGTCTGTCTAGTCAAGGCTATGGTTTTTCCAGTAGTCATGTATGGATGTGAGTTGGACTATAAAGAAAGCTGAGCGCTGAAGGATTGATGCTTTTGAACTGTGGTGTTAGAGAAGACTCTTGAGAATCCCTTGGATTGCAAGGAGATCCAACCAGTCCATCCCTAAGGAAATCAGTCCTGAATATTCATTGGAAGGACTGATGCTGAAGCTGAAACTCTAATACTTTGGCCACCTGATATGAAGAACGGACTCATTTGAAAAGACCCTGATGCTTGGAAAGATTGAAGGTGGGAGGAGAAGGGGACGACAGAAGATAAGATGTTTGGATGGCACCACCAACTCAATGGACCTAATTTTGAGTAAACTCCAGGGGTTGGTGATGGACAGGGAAGCCTGGCATGCTGCAGTCCATGGGGTCACAAAGACTCGGACACAACTGGATGACTGAACTGAACTGAACTGAACTGTTAAATACTGAAGTTTGCTTTTTGTCTGAAAATGAGGGTAAATCTCTTGTTTTAAAAACTCATTGGTAATATTAAATTGCATTTTTCAATCTATCAAATGCAAATAGACTAGAATCTGGCAATTGAACTTTTTCCTAGACATTCAAGTTTTTTAAAATTTTTGACTGGTTTTCTTCTTATCGTTTATGATGGAAACCTAAACTATTTTTTTGGTTGAAATTCTAGTCGTGTTTGAGTTTATAAGATAGCAAAGAGCTTTTAAACGACCTCTTTATGAATGCAGTGACTGCTACTCCCATTCTCGTTTCCCTTGATCTCAGCATGGCTTTTGACACTGTCAACCTGCTATCATTTCAGAGGGCTTGAGGGAATTTCTATCCTTAAACACTCCATTTTACATCAAAATAATACTTGAGAAACAGTTTCATAGGCAAATATTTTATCTAAGTGGTGTTTTCAAAAATACTGAAAATTCTACATTTAAAACAAGAGCATTTAGAGGTCTGATTATTTTAATTTAGTTTTGGGGACATTTTCCACTTTCTCCAGCTACCTGAAGATATTTTAAAGGAGATACTTGGCCTCAGGTCTGACTGGTTTGCCATGAGCATAGGTGGATGCATGTGTAAGTAGGCACTGAAGTAACATGATGAACCAGTGGAGTTTGGTTTTTGAATCACAACTTACCTGGCTCTCTATAATTGTGGTGTCTTCTTGACATGAAATTGGTAATTTTCATACCCAACACTCTATTATGAAATTAATCTATTAGTTCTTCACATGGATGTAATGTCTGAGATACCTTATCTGATGGTTCTTCTGGTGAGGGTACTTAAAGACTGATTTTTTCTCTTACAATATGCTCATTACAGAGGGGTGTTCATAGGTAAATTCTGGTTTTGAGCTCTCAGGCACCCCAACCTTGAATTTCAATGTTATACTACACATAGAGCTCTTGTTCCAGAATTATTAGTTATAAAGCTGGTGCCAGCTTTTGGCCCTTAAAATTTTCCCTCTTTGATGTATTATGTTAAGCTCATTATTAAGACTTGCAACTATCTTGCAAAAAATATATCTTGCAATTTACAGATTTCTGGATTTATTTTTGAAATGTCTTTCCTTGGCCACTATAATTTTTTAGAGTCCATTGCTACATGTTTCAGTTAGAAAACTATATGCTTTCAACAGTGGTAAAGAATGTGTTTTAAAATATATGTTAAAAGCATTTTACCATAAAATATTTTGTTTATTTCTAATAAGTCTTATAACAAATGCATATTTCTTTGTCATAAAACAAGTCTAATATTTTTGAAGAAATAAGCTGAAAAAGCTGAGCTGCTTCTGGGAATTCTGATTGTGAAAAGCAAATGTGATTATCTTGGACTCGGGTCATTGATTACAAACATAGCAGCCTGAATTTTTTAGAGGGGGGAAAATAGATCTGAGATATTTCCCTTTAGACTCTTTTGGATTTCTGAAGAAGAAAAGGGGGAGGAAAAGACCAAAAGAAACTTAACAAAACAGTGGCCCTGGAACGGGCAAGGTTAAGTCATTTTAAAATGAATGAACACAACTAGTTCCAGCAGCCAGTGTTCCACTTAGAAAAAGCCACTGGTAGCCCATTGCCCTAGACTCTGAATGGACGTGGCAGGCAATTTTTCAGTGAAATGGACCCGATATAACTGGAATGGATCCAGCAAGGTTTTCTACTGGACACAATATGACACGTTATAAAGTAAAGACAGTACAAATAGACATGGTCTAAGTGGACCTAAAAGCTGTAATCATTGATATGCAATGCTACCTTTTTTAAAGGAAAAGTTTCTTGGCTCTGGGGAAGAAGAAAGACATCATGGTTGACTTACCTGGAAAATATTTAACACAACGATAATAGAGGCTATGATTGGCTTTATATTGTTTCCTGAAATTTATGACTAATGTACAGTAGTGATTATACTGGTAATTCAATTTTATGTAATCTCTTCAACTTCTTTCATGAGATAAGTGGTAGGATCCTCATTTTCCAAATGAGATAACTGAACGGCAGGAACAGTGAGACTTGCCCTAGATCCTATAGAACAGAGGTCCCCAACCTCCTAGAGCTAATGCTGAATGGTCTGAAGTGGAGCTGGTATAATAATAGAAATATGGTACACAATAAATGTAATGCTCTTGAATCGCTCTGAACCATCCCTCCCCTCCTTGTGGAAAAATTGTCTTCCATGAAACTGGTCCCTAGAGCCAAGAAGGTTGGGGACCTCTGAAGTGGACCTGAGATTTGAACTCAAGTCAGCCTCTTTTCAGTCTGTGCTGTGCTGCTGATGTTCTCTAGTTGTGCCAGTCACACAGTCTTTCCTGTCTCAGGCACTCCTTGCTCTGAGGGCACTTGCAAGGGTTACTTGTTAGCAGCTGTTGCTCCTGCAAATCTAGTACCAGTGACCTTTGCATTTGGGTTGTGTACATCATATACCTGTTACAAAGATGATTGGAGCAGTTTATAAATACCACCTTTGCCTTATCTGTGGAAGGAGGTACTTTTAATTCATTCTTTCCCTATGTTGTAATTGGTCCCCCAAAGTAGTAGGCTTAACTCCGTAAAATTAAATTTTTGCTATTTTTCTTTATGACCACTGATAGAAAACTGAGATGAATAAATATGTCAAAGCTTCTTGACTTTTTCTCCTCCCTTGGAAAATTTAAGAAATATGGAAGTTCAGTGTAATTAATGCAAAAATAGAGCAAATTGTTAAATCTTATATATTATTTGCTAGAAGGATTCAAGTGAAAATTCAACTGTATGGATGCTAAGTAGCACTTTAGATATAAAATGTCGACTGAAATAAACATAATTGAATTAGCGTGAGGACATTAAGTGATAAAATGGGTGTTTTTATTGACTAAGGGTGAGTAGTTGGACTATTATAATCAAAATCTCAATCAAAGCATCTAAGATGTTTAAGACTTAAATGTGACTTTGATATAGCCTCTGGCAACATTTGAGGAGTTTCCAGACAAAACTGAATCATTTACATGGCATCTTATTATGGAAGAAATTTTGCTTGATTCACCGTCAACCCAGATTATTATTTTTTTCTTAAAGCAAGTGATGCACCAGTATTTATAATGTCTGTTGTATTTTTTAAAGTAAATTATAACTGGTGCTATTTTAAATGAAGTTAATTTCCAAGTCAATATATGTATGAGTACAAATGGATACATACAGCTATTTGAGCCTTCAGCTAAAATCAAAATTAGTGGGACATTTTAACATAAATTTAAAAAAGCCTAATCCATGTTACATATTATAACAATTAGGCCAGAGTTTGTAATACTGTCAGTATGTTCTAGAGTTTGTTTAAATTTAACACATCAGAAATGATCCAATATCTTATATAATTGTCCAACAGAAAAAATGTGTGGGTTTGTGATATCTTAAATATTATAGTATGAACCGCAAGGTTGGGAAGAATCTTAATCTACATTCAAATTTGGATGTCTGGTGTCAAAAAGCCTGGTGATTCTCAGTAGGTTGTAGAGAGAAAGAGGAAGTACAGATCTCTGAACAGAATGATCTGGTAGGTGCAGAGGGCTTTTTTATATAAGCTTTCCTGCTTCTTCAAAAGATCAGGTGTGGTGGGACATTTCTTTCATCCGAGTCATGGAGAAGCAGGCATAAACTATCACTTTTCTTGATATCAGTTTGTCATATCTCTAAAGTTCTGATAATGAAACAAGACTGACCACGTCCTAATCACTTCTCATCAGTATCTATAGCATTGCATCAGATATCATAGTCATGTAATATTATTTCTTGGATATATGCACGGTCATATAGAGAGACTATGCATAAATTGTTACAAAGGACTAGATTTGTTTATCTTTCGGGTTAGAAAGTGTTGAAAGAGTCTTTAGCCAATTAAGAACTGAAAGGACATCTGTCCACCAGCTTCACGTTCAATCACTATTCTTCCTTGAGTTCTGTTTTCTCTTTGGGTCAGAGAGATACAAAGCATATATATATGTTGTGTTTAAATTCAGTTTTTCTGGAATTTTCTTATCAGTTTCAAATCTAAGGGAAAATAATGGTGGCTACAGAGGAGGGACTAAAGCAGGTACTCAAAATATTTTAAGCATTGGGTGTGTGGTGATGTTGGAGAGTTAAACTCCTCAGACTTTTTTTTTTTTCATACTTTGTTTCACCTTGTTTCTTTTCTAATACAAGCTGCCTATAGTACTGCACACTGTACATTACTGTCTATAGTATAGTAGCCACTACCTCCACGTAGCTATTTAAATTTAACTACTAAAGTGAAATCAAATTAAAGAATTTCTCAGTAGCACTAGCCATATTTCAAAGGCTCAGTAGCCACATGGACCTACTAGTGGCTAGTAGGAGGAGCTAGTCACCAACTATACGGAATAATGAAGATCATAGAAGGTTTCTATCATGCAACATAGATAGTTCTATTGGACATCACTGATTAACTGGGACCTCAGATATCCAGATGCTTTCTGTGTCTGAACCTCCAGTCCTGATCTTTCAGTCCCAGAATATTCTGCCTGCATGATTGTCTTTGCTTTTTAAAAGAACAAATAGCTGAGTTTTAAGTGGTTTTCATCTTTTTAGTGTCCTTTGCATGTAGGTGCTCTTTAATAATTACAGTAATTCTCCCATACTCTGAATGTGTATTAAAACACTTTTCAGTTAGGCTGTGATGAAGTGTACTTTCACCACTCCTCTTTGGTGATGTGGTTCAGTGCCTTGATTTTATTTCATAGAAACACCACTGTTGCACAATAAATTATGTTGAAATAAGTGTGGTGTATCATGACATAAATATCCCCTGAAAATGAGGAAAAACAAGTTTGACACTTAGGTGGCTAATATATCACCCAGATATTAGGAAATGGATTGTACTGTTGTTGATAGGAAACAAGAAGATGGAATATGATTTCACTAAAATATAAGAAGGGAAAAGAAAACAAAAAATAATAAGGCTTATTATTTTTAGCTCATTTGCCTTGTTGTGCTGTTCATAGGGGTGAAAATGCAGACCATTAGCAGGTGACCATTGTTTAAGAGTGTTACCTTTTCTTGTTACTCTCTGACTAGCGTGTCTTGTCTTTCTGCAAGCGTTGGTGTTGGCAGTATTTATATCTGCTCTTCTGTGGATTCTCTCATTTGCATTGCATTCATTTATTGAATTCATGCATCCTCCACTGTGTCATTTCCCTTCCATACTTCAGTTTTGTTTTGCTTTTTCCATCAATGCAGGATTATAATTCTTAACTTTCAATGCATTGGATATTCAGGAGAGGAGTCACTAAAAAAAAGTACCCCCCCACCACCTTTTTTAAAGTAGCAGAAATTTCTCCATTCCTGCTGTGGAACAACGGAGAAAACAGAGGTCATTCTTGAAGGTGAAAGGTATAGGGTGAACTGGAACGAGTCATGGGTGGGCAGTGTCAAGAGAGCTGTCAGGACTGGCTGCCTTTGAAAGTAGACGATGGAATTAAGAAAATCTGCTGACTATAGCCAGCCATAACTAGGAATTTCTAAAGTTGGCTGCTCTCAACCCATCAATTGAAAAGCAGTCCGTGTGTTTGCCTTGACTTTTTGGCCAGAGATTGGCAGAGCATCAGAACAGCAGATTCCCAAGAGGAGGAGGAATTTCTTAACAGTTTGCTGTATTTGGGATGCCATCATAATTTAATCATTGACACCAAAAAGTGTACAATGGAATGCATTGTGAGACAGTGATTGGCACCTAGAGTCACTTATTATTTTGTCAAGAATTTGACATGCCAATCAATTGCATGAGCAATGTATGCTTGCTTGAAATTGATCATGAAATACCTCTTGTTAAGCATCTTGATATTCTTTGCTAATGTACATCATCTCTGGGCTTTAGAGCTTTTACTCATGCTTCTATTTCGTAACTAAGGGAATCATTTACAGAAGAATAATACTTTTTATAATGTACTCCAGAGTGAGTTGTCACACTGACCTCATTATTTCCTACATGATTATCAAAGTAAAATCAGCTCACTGTGGAGATTTTTTAAATTACAAGGAAATATAAAGATGAAAATAGATGATTCTACCAATCATAGCAATACTATTTATAATTCAGAACTATTCCCTTCCATATTTTTAAATTATCTGAGTATACTTTGAAAGACTGTCTTTAAAAATTTTGTTTACCATATCTCATATCATTAAATATTATTTAAAAGCATGGCTTAAATAGTATACAATATATAATATACAGTAATCTAGCTAACAAATCCTCTATGATTGGATATTTAGTTTCCTGTGTGTTTACTGTTATACATGAACCTGTGATGAACATTTTAGGTACATTTTATATGAAATGTTTGCCTTCCTCTGATTATTATATGAGGGAGAATTATGATGCCGATATATACATCAAAGAAATTTGACATGCAATTGACTATTGATCAAATGCATGGGTTGGGGTACCAAACTCTAGGCAGTTGAAAACCAACATTACATCTGTTTACTCTCTCAGAGTCAGGATGACTCTCTCAGCCTACTGTTGTCTGGAATCTTTATTGAAAACATAAACAGTCAATTAACATAAATTTTTGTGTCATATGTACATCTATTTTATACATTCATGACATACCTAGCTTTTTCTAAAATTTTTTCATTTTTCTAGTCAGTGCAGTTCATCTATAAGTTTTTTGAAACTGCTGCAGACCTTCCCCCAAATTTCCAATATATCTATTGAAAAAATCTGCTTATAAGGCTACCCATGCAGTTCAAACTTGTGTTGTTCAAGGATCAACTGTATATCGACAGATTGATTTCTAGCAAGTGTGCCAATATTTCTGTCAGCATTGTATAAAGGGAATATCATTTCATTATATTTTTATTAATATTAATAGATTTCTTAAAGCATTTAATTTGATAGTGAAAGTTAGTATTCCATTGAAAATTGTGTATCTGTATCTCATTACTGAATAAATAATTTTGTTATCTCATTCTTCTGTCATTTAATGGACTCTGCCTACTTTTACATTAGAACTTTAGTGATTTTAATTGATTGCTGTAAACTGTTTGTTCCTGGTATAACCATTTATATCCCTAATAATTTCTGAAGTTTTACTTTTGCTTTATAATTGTTTTTATTTTAGGATATAAGCATTTTCTATGTTTTAACTTTGTACATGCTTCCTTTTGGAATTTTTTCATTATTTTTCTAATTGAGAAGTCAGTCTTCCCTACAGAAGACAAGACATACATGAACAGTTTAAAATATGTTGGAACATTTTATTTTTTACTCCTAATTTTGCCATAGTGCTGAAGTTATATTGATGTCTAATGAGATGTGGGTTTGACTCTCATCCTTAGGACAATATGTGGGATGTAGTAGGTACTAAAGAGAAAATTGAACATCCCAAATGATTACATAGCATATACTAGGATTCAGGCTTTGCTTTTTGGTTTGCCATATGTCAGTATTTGTATCTGAATCATATTGCTTTAATTACTATACTTGTATAATAGTATCTGGTATGAGGTGGGGGGCTTTACTTTTCTATTTTTTCTTTGGAATTCTGACCAATTTACTTCTCTTGGGAAATTCTGTCATCACTAGTCAACTTACTGAATATCCACTTTGCCTTTTTATTAGGATTTAGGAAGGATTGGCATTTCTAAAACACCTCATCTTCCCATTGAGAACTGTTAATGTATAGTTCTCTTACATACGTGTGTGTGTGTGTCTGTCTGTATGTATGTACGTATGTATATATTCAGGCATTCTTTTATGTCCCTGAGAAAAATTTAGCAGTTCTCTTAAGATTTAATCAAAGTGCTTCTTAAATCTTACCTGCTCCTTTAAGCATATGATACTTAACGCTTTTACCACTTAGTTTGTTAGGTTAAAAAAACTATCCTTCTGTTCCCTACTTTGCTTTCTAGTTGTTTTATTAAAATTTATTTTTCATTAAGACAGACTTCACAAAACATAAAATTAACTATTTAAAAAAATTAACTATTTGAAAGGGAACAGTTTAGTGGTTTTTAGTATATTCATGATGTTGTGCAGCTAGCCTCTATCCAGTTCTAAAATATGTTCATCTCTCCATTAAAAAAAATCCTTTTGGTTAAGCGTTTACTTCCCATATTTCTTGCCCCCTCCCTTGACAACCACCAATCTATATTATGTCTCTGTAGATTTAGCTTATTCTGGATATTTCCTACAAATAGAATCATACCACATACCATCTTTCGTCACTGACTTTTTTCGCTGAGCGTAATATTTCTGAGGTTCATCTACATGGTAGAACATAGCACTGCTTCATTCCTTTTAATGGCTGAATAATATTCCATTGCCTGTATATACCACAGTTCTATTATCTGTTTACCCATTGATCGGTGTTTGGGTTGTTTCCACCTCTTAAACTCTTGTAAACATTGCTCCTGCAATCATGTTGGTACATGTATTTGTTTGCATACTCGTGTTCAACTTGTGTGTGTGTGTGTGTATACCTACAAGTGGAACTGCTGGGCTCTATGGTCATCCTTTGTTTAAGTTTTCTGGGAGCTGTCAAAATCTTTTCCACAGAGGCTAAACTGTTTTATGTTCTCACTGGTAACATACGAGAGTGCCAATTTCTCTGTATACTTGCCAATACTTACTTTCTTTTTCTTCTTTTATGTTTGTAAATTATAACTCTCTTTGTTAGGTATAAAGTGGTATCTCATTGTAGTTTTGATTTGTATTTAATGAAGAGTGGTGTGGAATGTATTTTAATGTACCTCTTGGGTAAAACCTTTTGTTTTGAATTTGGTTTACTGAGACTAAATTATTTTACAATTTTTAGATTTAGGTACATTTGTAACATTTCATCTTTTACTGAGACATTTATGTTTAACATTCAGCCTTTAAGTTCTTTTATGCCATAGCATCTCCATTAATTTTGATCATTTCTCAGTTAACTGGAGTATATTATTAAGTAATTTTAAAGGGATTTTTGGCTAGACTTTCTGAGCGCTTGAATATCTGACTTTTTAATTATTATTATTGTACTATAATTTTTATTTTTATTATTATTGTATTATTGGCTTGTTACAAAAATCTTGGCTTACAGACTTTCCCCTCTTAATTAAATTATTGTTAGTGTCACTCATTTGTCTCTCTCATGGGGTTAAAATGGCAAGGGAGATATTGATGCCAACAAGAATTTTGTTACTTTATAAGCTGGTTTTCTCAGAGGCTTGAGAGTTTTGTTCTCCCCCTCCCACCGGGCCCTGTATTAAAAATCTTTATCCAGGGTGTATGGAGGTTTGTAGATGTGTGTGAGAATTTTTCTTTATTTTCCTGTGGACCATGATGTTCCTCCTGATTTGCATCCTCTTTGCCTCCTTAAAGATTTATCTTTAAGTCTCTGAAGTTTTTCTTCAGTTGGGTCCTTGAGTCTGCTTTTATTCCAGTTGTTCTTTTTTCTTTTTAACTCTCCTATTATAATATATTTGATTCAAAAGGTAGATCTGTTTTCTGTTCTTCATAATAATCCTCTCATTATTTTCGATTCACTTTCTTTTCTTCAAAGTTCTGAATTAGCAATGCAATATTGCCCTCCATTTAGTGCTTTGATTTTCTGCAGTGCTCATTGTACAGTTTATAATATGTAATGTAGTTTATTTTTCCTCTTGCGTGTTGTTTTCTTTCTTGCCATGCCCAACTCTTTGCATCTCTCAACTCTTGTCTTTACTTGTCTTCTTAAAGTTGTTTCAAAGACTACATGGCCCAGAAATGGGAAGAACAGAGTGTAACCCTAGGCGTACATGACAGCACACTGTGCTCTTGTAGTTTTTAAGTTATTTTTAAAGAAAAATAATGTTTATAAAAATAACAAGAATGATAGAATGCTCTTGCATGAAAATCTTGATTATCAAAAGCTTTATCTTATAAATGACTCACAAAGTAGATTCATAGATGCCTTACAATTTCATATAGCAGATACTTTGTACCTATTAGAGTGTCATCTTGTACATAAATATATAATGTGTATTTCCAGGAAATAGATGAAGTAATAAAGATGGGGAAAGTTCACTTTTTACCTGCCTCTTTTATGTATTTGTGATTAATACATTTGCTTATATTTTTTGAGTTCCACAGACATCTTATTTTGCTAGTTTGTAAAGTGGGGAAAGCATGAGCTTCAGAATGTTTTACAGATGTGAGTTTGCATAGCTATTTGATCACTTTTGAATTGTGTGAGCTTCACCAACTTATGTAACTTCTGAGCCTGAGTATCACATTCTGTACCAGTGCCGAAAGGTTGAATGAGATGAGCATACATTTATGAACATAGAACAGTACTTGGAATATGGTAGCACTGAGAAATCATACTTCTTACTGAGTATTCCTCAACTGATTGCTGTAAATCATGTACCACATTAGGTCCTGGAGACTCAGCTTTGAATAAGACATATCTTGCCTTTAAGGAATGCAGAATTTAGGAGGATACACACTGATCATAGCAAACATCCTCTTCCAACAACACAAGGGAAAACTCTACACAGGGGCATCACCAGATGGTCAACACCAAAATCAGACTGATTATATTCTTTGAAGCCAAAGATGGAGAAGCTGTATACAGTCAGCAAAAACAAGACTGGGAGCAGACTGTGGCTCAGATCATGACCTCCATATTGCCTAATTCAGACTTAAATTGAAGAAAGTAGGGAAAACCACTAGACCATTCAGGTATGCCCTCAATCAAATCCCTTATGATTATACAGTGGAAGTGACAAATAGATTCAAGGGATTAGATCTGATAGAGTGACTGAAGAACCACAGACAGAGGTTTGTGACATTGTACAGGAGGCAGTGATCAAGACCAACCCCAAGATAAAGAAATGCAAAAAGGCAAAATGGTTGTCTGAGGAGGCCTTACAAATAGCTGAGAAAAGAAGAGACGCTAAAGGCAAAGGACAAAAGGAAAGATATATTCATTTGAATGCAAAGTTCCAAAGAATAGCAAAGAAATATAAGAAAGTCTTCCTCAGTTATCAATGCAAATAAACAGAGGAAAACAATAGAACTGGAAAGACTAGAGATCTCCTCAAGAAAATTAGATACCAAAGGAACATTTCATGTAAAGATGGGCACGATAATGGACAGATATGGTAGGGACCTAACAGAAGCAGAAGATACTAACAAGAGGTGGCAAGAATACACAGAAGAACTATATGAAAAAGGTCTTCATAACCCAGATAATCACGATGATGTGATCACTCACCTAGAGCCAGACATCCTGGAATGTGAAGTCAAGTGGGCCTTAGGAAGGATTACTATAAACAAAGCGAGTGGAGGTGATGGAATTCCAGTTGAGCTATTTCAAATCCTGAAAGATGATGCTATTAAAGTGCTGCACTCAATATGCCAGCAAATTTGGAAAACTCAACAGTGGCCACAGGACTGGAAAAGGTCAGTTTCATTCCAATCTCAAAGAAAGGCAATGACAAAGAATGTTTAAACTACTGAAAAATTGCAGTCATCTCACATGCTAGCATAGTAATGCTCAATATTCTCCAAGCCAGGCTGCAACAGTATGTGAAATGTGAACTTCCATAAATTCAAGTTGGATTTAGAAAAGGGAGAGGAACCAGAGATCAAATTGCCAACATCTGTTGGATCACTGAAAAAGCAAGAGAGTTCAAGGAAAACATCTACTTCTGCTTTATTGACTATGCCAAAAAGCCTTTGACTGTGTGGATCACAACAAACTGTAGAAAATTCCAAAAGAGATGGGAATACCAGACCACCTGACCTGCCTCCTGAAAAATCTGTATGCTGGTCAAGAAGTAACAATTAGAACTGGACATGGAGCAACAGACTGGTTCCAAATCGGGAAAAGAGTACATCAAGGCTATATATTGTCACTCTGCTTATTTGACTTATATGCAGGGTACATCATGCGAAATGCTGGGCTGGATGAAGCACAAGCTGGATCAAGATTGCCAGAAGAAATATCAGTAACCTCAGATAAGCAGATGACACCACCCTCAAGGCAAAAAGCAAAGAAGAACTAAAGAGCCTCTTGATGAACGTGAAAGAGGAGAGTGAAAAAGTTGGCTTAAAGCTCAACATTCAGAAAACTAATCTAAACCAGATCATGGCATCTGGTCCCATCACTTCATGGGAAATAGATGGGGAAACAATGAAAACAGTGACAGACTCTATTTTCTTGGCTCCAAAATCACTGCAGGTAGTGACTGCAGCCATGAAATTGAAAGACACTTACTCCTTGGAAGTAAAGCTATGACCAAGCTGGATAGCATATTGAAAAGCAGAGACATTACTTTGCCTACAAGTGTCCATCTAGTCAAAACTATATCGTTTTTCCAGCAGTCATGTATGAATGTGAGAGTTGGACTATAAAGAAAGCTGAGCACTGAAGAACTGATGTTTTTGAACTGTGGTTTTGGAGACTACTCTTGAGAGTCCCTTGGACTGCAAGGAGATGCAACCAGTCTATCCTAAAGGAAATAGGTCCTGAATATTCATTGGAAGAACTGATGCTGAAGCTTCAATACTTTGGCTACCTGATGTGAAGAACTGACTCACTGGAAAAGACCCTGATGCTGGAAAGACTGAAGGCAAGAAGAGAAGGGGAAGGCAGAGGATGAGATAGTTGGATGGCATAACTGACTCGATAGACATGAGTTTCAGCAAGCTATGTTAGTTGGTGATGGACAGGGAAGCCTGGCCTGCTGCAGTCCATGGGGTTGCAAAATGTTGGACACGACTGAGTGACTGAAGTGAGCCTGAGTGTTACACTCTGTACAAGTGCCATCTCTAGGTAGCTTGAGGGTTGAATGAGATGAGGATACATTATGAATGTAGAACAGTACTTGGAATATGGCAGCATTTTACTTACTCAGTATTCATCTACTGAATGCTGTGAATCAGGTACCACGTTATGTCCTGGAGACTCAGCTGTGAATAAGACATATCTTGCCTCCAAGGAATGCAAATTTTAGTAGGGTGTACAGAAAAGGAAACTAGCAATAATGGTTATATCCCATAATAAGACTGAACTAGAGAGAGACTCTCCTCTTATTTACCTTTTTACTCCAGTACTTGGCATGGTTCCTGACCTCCGAATGCCCCTTAACTGTGGTTGAATCAGCAATCTATTCTATGAATACCAGGATGCATTAAGTGAGAAACAGCCAGGTTAGAAGTTAAACAGAGGGCAGGTAGGAGGAGCACAGAAGAAGACCATTATTTTGTCAGGGAAGGTTTTTAAGCAGAAGTTATACTCAAGCTAAAGTTTTTGCCTCCCTCTTCCCTCTGTAAATTGGATTAAATATGTGCTCTACCAAGAGACTTGATATTTCAAGGAACCTTACTACAATATCTTTTGGTAAAATGAAATCTTTTGTAATGCAAATAATTACTTCCTAATTTATATGTGGAGCAAGTTAAGATTTTTGTATCTCAGTTTTTTTTTTCTTCTTTTTTCAAAGGATGGTCACAATGGTCTATCTTTGCAATAAGTAAAAACATCCTTACAGTAATTGAATGAGAAATTGATTGAATTTAATCTTTCATTCTTCCACATTCTATAGAGAATAAAGAAGCATTTTTAAATGTATAAATGCCCTTACTGAAGTGAGTAAAGAAGGCATATTCATGTAGATTTCATTGGAAATTAAGACTTGACTGAGTCATTATGAAGTCAGTTGATCTTTTCAAGTCATTTCTCTAGTACTCAGTTTCCCCATATGCAAAATATGGCATTTGGACTAGAGTATTTCTAAGTTCTATTACAGCTTTAAAATTCTCTGGGAGGAAAGGAAAAGCAAATATTAATGACAAATTTATCTTATAATTAGGGTAGTAAATTACAAATAGTATGCTGAGATAGAAATGAAAATGACTCTTAAGATTTTTAAATTATAGATAATTATAACTCTGTTAGGCTTTTTGAAAGTGCTAGGCAGTCATTTTTAAAAACATGAAATTCAGGATTGGCCCTTTTATATGGATACCCATCCTGTTGGATTGAAGGCCTATGCTACTCCATTATGACCTTATTTCAACTTCGCAAATAATATCTATAGGACTCTATCTCCAAATAAGACCACATTCTGAAGTCCTGAGTGCTAGGACTACAACATATGAATTTAGAAGGCTGAGAGGTGATGTAATCAACCCATAACAGTTTCTGTGAATACTCTGTTTATTCTTGTCCTTTCTAACAGGCTAGCCAGGACACAAATGTAGTGCATGAAATGGGAGAATGCCCTCCTGTACCCATGACAAGCATCACTAATTCATCCTGGCAAACTCCCCCAATAATTACAGAAGCAGACTCAAAATAGTTCGTCAAAGTGGGGCATATAATAACACCTATTTCGATGCAGATAGATTTATATAGCCAAATGGATAAACAATTCTCATATAAATACATTAAGAAAAATTTCACTTCACAATAATATAATATTGAATCACTTTAAAGAGTTGTGTCCGACTCTTTGTGACCCCATGAATCACAGCACCCCAGGCCTCCCTGTCCGTCACGAACTCCCGGAGTCTACCCAAACCCATGTCCATTGAGTCGGTGATGCCATCCAGCCATCTCATCCTCTGTCTCCCCCTTCTCTTCCTGCCCCTAATCCTTCCCAGCATTACAGTCTTTTCCAATGAGTCATTTAAATGACTCATTGCATGAGGTGGCCAAAGTATTGGAGTTCTGGCTTCAACATCAGTCCTTCCAATGAACACCCAGGATTGATCGCCTCTAGAATGGACTAGTTGGATCTCCTTGCAGTCCAAGGGACTCTCAAGAGTCTTCTCCAACACCACAGTTCAAAAACATCAATTCTTCTGCCCTCAGCTTTCTTCACAGTCCAACTCTCACATCCATACATGACTACTGGAAAAACCATAGCCTTGACTAGATGGACCTTTGTTGGCAAAGTAACATCTCTGCTTTTAAATATGCTATCTAGGTTGGTCATAACTTTCCTGGTCATCTGAGTTAAATTCACCCATTCCAGTCCATCTTAGTTCGCTGATTCCTAAAATGTCGATGTTCACTCTTGCCATCTCTCCTGTTTGACCACCTCCAATTTGCCTTGGTTCATGGACCTACCATTCCAGGTTCCTGTGCACTACTGCTCTTTACAGCATCGGACCTTGCTTCTATTACCAGTCACATCCACAGCTGGGTATTGTTTTTGCTTTGGCTCCATCCCTTCATTCTTTCTGGAGTTATTTCTCCACTGATCTCCAGTAGTATATTGGGCACCTACCAACCTGGGGAGTTCCTCTTTCAGTGTCCTATCTTTTTACCTTTTCATACTATTCATGGGATTCTCAAGGCAAGAATACTGAAGTGGTTTGCCATTCCCTTCTCCAATGGACCACATTCTGTTAGACCTCTCCACCATGATCCGTCCGTCTTGGGTGGCCCCACGTGGCATGGCTTGTTTTCATTGAGTTAGACAAGGCTGTGGTCCGTGTGATCAGATTGGCTAGTTTTCTGTGATTATGGTTTCAGTGTGTCTGCCCTCTGATGCCCTCTTGCAACACCTACCATCTTACTTGGGTTTCTCTTACCATGGACGTGGGTTATCTCTTCACGGCTGCTCCAGCGAAGTGCAGCCTCTGCTCCTTACCATATCTCCTCATGGCCACCCCTCCTGACCTTGAAAGTGGAGTAGCTCTTCTCGGCCCTCCTGCACCCACGCAGCCACCGCTCCTTGGGCACTGTGTATATTGGTACACCCTAAATAAATTCTAATTCAAAATTGGGTCATAATATAAGAATATATTTAATTAGAATAAATAGCAAGAGGCAGAGTTCTTAAGAAAAAAATTGAAATATGAATGAACAGTAGAAAATCTACTTTTTATTAATCTGTCCTTGCCATTTTTCTTCTCTGAAGGGTATTTACAATAATATGAGTAGCCCAGGGTGTACTAAATCCTGAATATTTAAGTTTTGTTTCAGCATTAAATAGAATATACTTTGATCAAAATTTGTATTTTTTATTTATCAGTTTGGGGAGATTTTTTGTATTGTCTCATCTTTGTTTAGAAATATATTAAAATGGTTTAACCTAAGGAAAAAAGAGTTTGTAAGAGTATTATGTCACTTTGCCATTCATCTATTCTTCATTCACTTATTTATTATGAGCTAGCCTTATGGACACTATTTTGATGTATCAATAATAGCTTAGAATCACGTGCCACTAGACACATGTGCCTATTGACCACTCTGTATGCTCCTAGTCAGAAGTGAGGTATGCTGCAAAGACAAAAATATATGCTAGATTTCAAAAATAGAATATAAACTATCTCCAGTATTTTCCTGTTGATTCCATATTGAAATAATGTTTTGAATAGATTCAAATAAATATATTTAAAAATTGAAATGCAGCTAGTCCTTTAAACTCAGCAGAGTAAACTCAGCAGAGTACATCATGAGAAATGCTGGACTGGAAGAAACACAAGCTGGAATCAAGATTGCTGGAAGAAATATCAATAACCTCAGATATGTAGATGACACTACCCTTATGGCAGAAAGTGAAGAGGAACTAAAAAGCCTCTTGATGAAAGTGAAAGTGGAGAGTGAAAAAGTTGGCTTAAAGCTCAACATTCAGAAAACGAAGATCATGGCCTCCGGTCCCATCACTTCATGGGAAATAGATTGGGAAACAGTGGAACCGTGTCAGACTTTATTTTGGGGGGCTCCAAAATCACTGCAGATGGTGACTGCAGCCATGAAATTAAAAGATGCTTACTCCTTGGAAGAAAAGTTATGACCAACCTAGATAGCATATTCAAAAGCAGAGACATTACTTTGCCGACTAAGGTCCGTCTAGTCAAGGCTATGGTTTTTCCTGTGGTCATGTATGGATGTGAGAGTTGGACTGTGAAGAAGGCTGAGCACTGAAGAATTGATGCTTTTGAACTGTGGTGTTGGAGAAGACTCTTGAGAGTCCCTTGGACTGCAAGGAGATCCAACCAGTCCATTCTGAAGGAGATCAACCCTGGGATTTCTTTGGAAGGAATGATGCCAAAGCTGAAGCTCCAGTACTTTGGCCACCTCATGCGAAGAGTTGACTCATTGGAAAAGACTTTGATGCTGGGAGGGATTGGGGGCAGGATGAGAAGGGGACGACTGAGGATGAGATGGCTGGATGGCATCATGGACTCGATGGACGTGAGTCTGAGTGAACTCCGGGAGTTGGTGATGGACAGGGAGGCCTGGCATGCTGCAATTCATGGGGTCGCAAAGAGTCGGACATGACTGAGCGACTGAACTGAACTGCTTCTCTTTTGTAGATAAGTTCATTTGTGCCATATGTTAGAGTCCACATATAAGTAATATCATATGGTATTTGTCTTTCTTTTTATGATTTACTTCACTTAGTATGATAATCTCTAGGTTCACCCATATTGCTGCAAGTAGCATTACTTCATTTTTTATGACTGAGTTGTATTCCATTGTGTGTATATACACACACCATCTCTTCTTTGTCCATTCATCTGTTTATGGACATACATGGTTGTATCCATGTCTTGGTCATTGTGCGTATTTGGTTTGCATTATATTTCTGTGGGACAGGGCTACTGTAGAATTACCTAAGCAAGTCAGTTAGGTCCTGATGTGCCAGTTCTGACACTGTATATAAATGCACTGATGGTGATGGTTCATTGATAGCTCTTATCTGTGAGTCATCTGTGGCATATATGAAACAGCAGACTTTTACTTATCTTTAGCCATCAACATAAGAATATATGCAGACATATAAAGAAAAGAACAGTCTATACTTTAAATGACTTTGGAAACTTGATATCCTTTGTGACTTTCCTTCTTATGCTGAAGCATTAGAATGTATTTGTACTTCCTGTAAATGAGGAGGACCAAGATTCATAAATACTTTTAAAACTTTGTTTCTAGAAAGTTGTCATTCAAAGACATGCTTAATTATACCTTCTCTTTGCTACCTTCTCAAATGTCTACAGATGTAAATAGTGTACTTTGTTAGGTCTTTGGATGCACATGACTTGCTTCTCCTTGTAGTTTTTATCATAATTTGCTTTAATGTGTTATTTCTTTTCCTTTGGTCTGCCTTTCCTTTTAAATTATATCTCTAGCCTGTGACTGGCTTATTTACCTTGGCTCCATCTTGTTGGTCTGGTTGTGTCTTAACATAGAGGGCATTCTAAAAAATATTGAGTTAAAAGAACAGCTTCTGAGGTTTAAGAGATTAACAGTACTTCCTGCATCCTCATCCTTTATCAGAGTTATTTTGACTTTATGGTGTCACACGTCAGAATTCACCTAAAGACACGAGCAAACCATTGGGGATGCTTGTATCAGCAATAAGTTGATTGATTAGGCTGCATCATTTTGTTTTATGATTTAAACATTATTCTTATTGTAAAATAAGCTCATCAAATATTGACCATTTAGTTAGTATTTTGACAATGCTCCACAGTTTCCTATACATTTAGTTCTTTAGAGATTGCCTCTGAATTCACGAACTCAATATTTAAAGTTAGAAAATTGTGTTTTCTCAGCTTTAATCCTCACATACCCTTTGTTGTTGGTTTCTTGCTTGTTAATCCTCCCCACATTTCTGCATTCAGGGATTGTCCCCTTTTGACAATAGCTTAAATGATTTCCCCAAGATTACACTGTGAGTACAGCTAAGCCACAACTCACTGCCCCTGTCTTTGATCTCATGCTCTTTTCTTCAGTTTAACCTAAGAGCAGTCTAAGTGAGAAGTCAAATTTTGGATTATGAAGTCATATTCCCACCTCCCTGCTGGCCCTTTCTTCTCTGAGTCAATCTCATTGCTGGCTTTCTGCTCAAAAGCAGAGACTATTCACTCTTACAAAAATGACTTCTATAGCCTACTAATCAGGGCAAAACTTTTCCTTTTATTAAATCTAGTTCTATTATAATATTCATTCGTAGGACTGGTGATGGTTTTTTTTGCATTATGTTCATTTTTTTCCTGACATTTAATAATCAGGAATCTGAATCTCTGTTGGGGGTAAAAGGAAGAATGATAACTGTTTCATTCTATTCAGTCTAAAATGCCATTCAGAGGCACAGTGGTCCTCTTTGTCAAGTTTCCTTGAAGCATATCCTTGTAGGAACAACATTTTCTACATGATGGCAGTGGGGCTTCAACTGCCTCCCCAAGGATGCCTTCTGAGACACTGGTTGCTAGTTACATCTTAAGACAGTAACCCTAGAGTACTACTGGAGCATAAAAATTCACGTGGTGCAAATTTTTATTGTATTTTAATATGAATAAGATATTTATGTGATTAAAATTCAAAAGGTACAAAAGAACATATCAATTACCCCCAACACTGGCCTTCTGCAACTAGGTTCCCCATTTGGAGTCAACCACTTCCATCAATTTGTATGAAAGAAAAGGGGGTGGGAAGAATGTGAATTTGTTTGTGTATGCATGAAATATGTATACTGCTTTACTCTTTACCTTTTTAACATCATGGTTTATTTTGGAAATCTTTCCATATTAGTATATAATGAATTTATTCTTTTTTTAAATGGCTGGTTGCTATTAATTTATGATATGACATAGTTGATTTCACATGAGTGTTCAGTTGCTCAGTTGTGTCCAACTCTCTGCAACCTTGAGGACCTGCCAGGTTACTCTGTCCATGGGATTCTCCAGGCAAGAACACTGGAGCGGCATTCTCCAGGGGATCTTCCTGCCCCAGGGGTTGAACCTGTGTCTCCTGCATTGGCAGGCAGATCCTTTACCACCAAGCTATCTGGGAAGTCCAGTTGATTTCACAATATTCTATTATTGAACACTTAGATTATTTCTTGCTGTTAAAATAAATGTCACAAATGATAATTTTAAACACATAATTTTATATGTGTGTGGGAGCATACTTTAGGAGGTCAGATTCCTAAAAGTATAATTGTATGTAAGGATGTGCTCACTTATAGTTTTGAATGTGTACTTTCATCAATTTTTTTGGAGAAAGAATCCATGTTCATGATACAAAATTCCTTTAAAATGAAGAAAGAATGAAGTATCTCAATGATCAATAGAAATAGAGCCTATATATGGAATTTAGAAAGATGGTAACGATAACCCTATATGCGAGACAGCAAAAGAGACACAGATGTACAGAACAGTCTTTGGACTCTGTGGGAGAGGGAGAGGGTGGGATGATTTGGGAGAATGGCATTGAAACATGTATAATATCATATATGAAACGAATCACCAGTCCAGGTTTGATGCATGATACTGTATGCTTGTGGCTGGTGCACTGAGATGACCCAGAGGGATGGTACGGGGAGGGAGGAGGGAGGGGGGGTTCAGGATGGGGAACACGTGTATACCTGTGGTGGATTCATGTTGATGTATGGCAAAACCAATACAATATTGTAATTAACCTCCAATTAAAATAAATAAATTTTTAAAAAAGAAATAGAGCTGATTGTAATCTTTTGCAAGTATAGGCATGTGTGATATGAGTGTTGGATAGATATATTACATAGATACCTTTTATCAGGAATATTTTTATCTTATTCTTCATTTACTCTTTAGCACTGGTTCCTACTCAGGAGCAATTTAGCTGCCTCCAAAAGACATCTGACACTGTCTGTAGGTATTTGTGGTTGTCACAAGCATGTGTGTGGCTTTGTTACATTTACCAGGTAGAGGCTAGAGATTCTGCCAAATATCCTGCAATACTCAGGAACACCTCTGTCCTGCCCAGGAAAAAATGACTTCATTGGTCCCAAGTCAGTGACACCAAGATTGGGAAACTGGTCCATAGGTTCAGAAGGCTTTTCCAAGTTACTGAATCCATAGAGATGCCAGGCTTCCATGCTGCCATTCATATGAGAAGCATCACGATTTTTCCTCCTCAGTCTCCATGCTGAACTGTATCTCACAGCAAAAGTGATGGTTCCACTGACATTCATTGTACTTAGCTGGCCTCTTTAGCATGACTAAAAATATGGTACACATCAGTTCAGTTCAGTCGCTCAGTCGTGTCCGACTCTTTGCGAACACATGAACTGCAGCATGCCAGGGCTCCCTGTCCATCACCAACTCCCGGAGTCCACGCAAACCCATGTCCATTGAGTCAGTGATACCATCCAACCGTCTCATCCTCCGTCGTCCCCTTCTCCTCCTGCACTCAATCTTTCCGAGCATCAGGGTCTTTTCAAACGAGTCAGCTCTTTGTATCAGGTGGCCAAAGTGGTGTAGTTTCAGCTTCAACATCAGTCCTTCCAATGAACACCCAGGACTGGTCTCCTTTAGGATGAACTGGTTGGATCTCCTTGCAGTCCAAGGGACTCTCAAGAGTCTTCTCCAACACCACAGTTCAAAAGCATCAATTCTTTGGTGCTCAGCTTTCTTTATAGTCCAATACTCACATCCATATATGACCACTGGAAAAACCATAGCCTTGACTAGATGGACCTTTGTTGACAAAGTAATGTCTCTGCTTTTCAATATGCTGTCCAGGTTGGTCATAACTTTCCTTCCAAAGATAAGTGTCTTTTAATTTCATGGCTGCAGTCACCATCTGCAGTGATTTTTGGAGCCCAGAAAAATAAAATCTCTCACTGTTTCCCCATCTATTTGCCATGAAGTGATGGGACTAGATGCCGTGATCTTAGTTTTCTGAATGTTGAGAGAATTTTTCACTCTCTTTTCACTTTCATCAAGAGGCTCTTTAGTTCCTCTTCACATTCTGCCATAAGGGTGGTATCATCTGCATATCTGAGGTTATTGATATTTCTCCCAGCAGTCTTGATTTTAGCTTGTGCTTCCTTCAGCCCAGTGTTTCTCATGATGTACTCTGCTGCTGGTGCTGCTAAGTTGCTTCAGTCTTGTCCGACTCTGTGCAGCCCCATAGATGGCGGCCCACCAGGCTCCCCCGTCCCTGGGATTCTCCAGACAAGAACACTGGAGTGGGTTGCCATTGAATTCTCTTGATGTACTCTGCATCTAAGTTAAATAAGCAGGGTGACAATATACAGCCTTGACGTACTCCTTTTCCTGTTTGGAATCAGTCTGTTCCATGTCCAGTTCTAACTGTTGCTTCCTGACCTACATACAAGTTTCTCAAGAGGCAGGTCAGGTGCTCTGGTATTCCCATCTCTTTCAGAATTTTCCACAGTTTATTGTGATCCACACAGTCAAAGGCTTTGGCATAGTCAATAAAGCAGAAATAGATGTTTTTCTGGAACTCTCTTGCTTTTTTGATGATCCAGCGGATGTTGGCAATTTGATCTCTGGTTCCTCTGCCTTTTCTAAAATCAGCTTGAACATCTGGAAGTTGACAGTTCACATATTGCTGAAGCCTGACTTGGAGAATTTTGAGCATTACTTTACTAGCGTGTGAGATGAGTGCAATTGTGCAGTAGTTTGAGCATTCTTTGGCATTGCCTTTCTTTGGGATTGAAATGAAAACTGACCTGTTCCAGTCCTGTGGCCACTGCTGAGTTTTCCAAGTTTGCTGGCATATGTAAGGCAAGGAGCAGTGGCTGTGCTTTTCTGGAGCAGCTGTGAAGAGATACCCCACGTCCAAGGTAGGAGAAACCCAAGTAAGATGGTAGGCATTGAGAGAGGGCATCAGAGGGCAGACAGACTGAAACCACAATCACAGACAACTAGTCAATCTGATCACACGGACCACAGCTTGTCTAACTCAATGAAACTAAGCCATGCCGTGTGGGGCCACCCAAGACAGACGGGTCATGGTGGAGAGGTTTGACAGAATGTGGTCCACTGGAGAAGGGAATGGCAAACCACTTCAGTATTCTTGCCTTGAGAACCCCATGAACAGTATGAAAAGGCAAACAGATAGGATACTGAAAGAGGAACTCCCCAGGTTGGTAGGTGCCCAGTGTGCTACTGGAGATCAGTGGAGAAATACTGGAGGGATGGAGCCAAAGCAAAAACACCACCCAGTTGTGGATGGGACTAGTGATAGAAGCAAGGTCCGATGCTGTAAAGAGCAATATTGCATAGGAACCTGGAATGTTAGGTCCATGAATCAAGGCAAATTGAAAGTGGTCAAACAGGAGATGACAAGATGGTACTCATAGTTTGTCAATATTCCCACATGTGTTCTAAATTTTTTGGTTTATTTTCTCATTTTGATGCAGCACATCCTCTGGTAATCTGCTGAGAAAGGGCGTATGAAAAGTAAACTTGGGGCAACCTTGACTTTCTAAATACGTTTTATTTTTTATTTCACCTTCCCATCTGGTTGATATTTTGGGTGGAATTTGATGGAGGAAATAATTTTTCTTGAGAATTTGAGGTTATTTGTCCATCGTCATACAGCTTCTATTTTCAGTTTTCAGAGATACTGAGACATTTTGATGATTGTTTGTATGTAGACTTTTCCCTGGATGTTCTGAAATTTCCCACTGATCTGTGTGTCATGGTTGTATCTACTTTTTTTCAGTATGTTGGAATCTTAGTGGACTCTTAATCAGAAAACTTATCCTACAGTTCTGGAAAATCTTCTTAAATAACTTCATCAAATTCTTTCCTGTTGTTCCATTTGGGGATGCCTATTTGAATTTTGGAATTTGTGAAATATTTGTTTTCTTATATTTTTACTTTATCTTTTTGTTGTCTAGGAGATTGCTTCAAAATTTTACCATTAATTTTATTGATTTTTTTCTCGTATATATTATAATTTTAATTTTTAAGAACTTTTTGTTCTCTTAAGTATTCTTTTTATTCTGTTCCAATTTCTAGATGCAGTCTGTTTTTTATAACTAATAACAAGAAAGCATTTGTTTTTTACTTTTCTTCTCTTTGATTATCCTGCTTCTTCCAAGTTACCATTTTCTGTGTGTTTCATCTTGTCTTCCATGTTAGAGACTTTGTCAGCTGTCTTGTAACCTTTGCTTGTCAATTTCTGGGTAAGTGGATTGGACATTCTGAATGAATTAATTGGGCTTGTTGACTTTGAAATTCATCATTGAGTAGTCGAGGTGAACACTATAGGGAACATCAACATCTGTTATCTTTAAATTTCTCCTCTTGGAATGGTCAGCTTCCTCAAAGATAGAACTTTC
This sequence comes from Oryx dammah, assembly GCF_014754425.2. Lineage (NCBI taxonomy): Eukaryota > Metazoa > Chordata > Mammalia > Artiodactyla > Bovidae > Oryx > Oryx dammah. The sequence continues at coordinate 25,929,269 of NW_024070200.1, read as the reverse complement.
TACCTCTTGTCTTGGAGGGCTGCAGGTGTTCTGGAATCCCCCTGGGGAAAGGTGTGGGGTTTCCAGAGTGTGTATGATTACTTAACCTCCCTGTTTGGGGTTCCCAACTGCTTCTGGTTATCCCCTAGTTTACCCATCTCCAGAGAATAAACCTCCAAGACCTCCCACTCCTAATTCCCCAGAAGTAGTCCTGGCAACTGGACTGGCATCTAATTGCTTCTCAAGCAGCTTTTATACAATCCTGCTTATTTTAACTACATACTTCCCTGCAACAGCACACTCTCTCCCTGTTCATTAGGTCACTGGTACTCCAAGTCCTAAAACCTTTGTGACTTCTGTGGTAGACTGGCTTAGGTCAGCTTTCTCTCCTATTGGCTTCAGTTCCTTTGTCTCAGTAGTACTCAATCAGTTGCTGCTAATCCATTTTCTAACTACCTAGAAAAATTTTATGGCTGATAGCTCTTCTTCTCTTTTCCTTATCCTCATGGGTTTATGACTTTTGAAAACTAATCTTTCTTGTAGTTTTAGTGTGGTGTCAAGAGAGCATTCAGTGTTGGTCCAGGCTGCCATCTTAGCTGTGTGAATCTTAGAGATTCCATTATGGTAGGATATTGTAGAGTTGGCCTTTTCTCTTCATGGTTTGCTGCTGCTACTTCCTAGTTTGGATTTCTACTCTGGTTCCCAGAGCCTTGGTTGTAAGCCACTAGAGCTGTTTCTAAAGCAAAGCCAGGTCTCTAGTTCACTGCACTGACAACTCTGTTGATGGCTGTGACACCAGCCATATGAAATTCATTGGCCTTGCATGAGTTCACCCTTACTTTATGCTCCTGACTCCACTTTTCATTAACTCACCTTTGATCCTAAAGGACGTGTGCATAATCTTTTTGAAAATGTTTGCTATGCCAATAACCTAGGTTAATGTCTGTGAGCATTTGGTGGTCAGAGGCTGTGAGTTGAAGCCCATAGACCAGATGTCTCCTCTTGGTGGTTTATAGACCCACCTTTACACAGGGACACGTGCTCATTGACTTCTCTTTACCACGGAGGGGACACTGTACTTGCGAAGCTACTTTCATTCACTGATTCTGAAGGCTTTTACAAATCTCAAACCGTTCATCTTTTCAAGATGCTAAAGGTGTTGGTCCTGTAAAAAGATAATACATGCTAGAAAAGGTATCTAAAATACTGTGACATCAGTTATTTCAGTTAATTGCAGAAAAACATTCTAGGACTCTTGATTCTTACTCTGCTTCCCAACTAACCAAGAGGACAACTAGTAACATACAAGATGTTGACCAAGTTATTTTGTACTGTTTTCAAATTGATTTCGATACTGTTATTCTAAGGAGAACTCTAAGATCTGCCTGGAAACGGACCTTTTAAAGCCTCTACCCAGGGTTTTCTGTCCGGGATTTTGCCTTGTAGGTTAGTACAGTCAGATTGGATATGGGCAGTTGATTTGTGTTTCTGATCAAGGTTTCTGTGTTCCAATAAAACTTTATTTCTGGATACTGCAGTTTGAATTTCATGCAGTTTTCACATGCCATAAAATATACGTCTGACTTTTAAAAACTATTTTAAAAATGTAAAAGCTGTTTTTAGCTCATGCATCTGTAAAAGCTGGTGGTGAGCTAGGTTTGCCCCACAGACAGTTGTTTGCTGACCCCAGTTTTAAAGTTTAGAGTGCTCTTCCCCTGTTGCCAGATTTCATCCCTGTGATGATAAACTGAATGTCTCTTGGTACAGAAACACTATTTGGAATCGAAATGGAAGAATTTTTCAAAGCCACTTCAAGCCACTTCTTTGTACCTCTTTTGACAACCCTTTTCTCTCCCTCCCAACCATTTTCCTTCTATTATTTTACTTTTCTCCTTTGTATTTTCAAATAATTTCAAGGTTTTTTTTTTTTTTTTTTGAGTAAAGACTATATATTACACACTGTGCTAGTTGCTTAAGAGATAGGAATATAAACCAGAGACATAACTCCTTTATAGATGAAGCACAGTCACGGAAGAGATTTTTTTCTCTCTGCCGAAAGTCAACAAGATAGTCCTAGGTATAGGGTTAAGGAAAGTGATCTACAGTTGTGTCAGCAGAAATTGGGTAGGTATTTCCCCTGACCTGATAGTGTGTGTATTTGTCATCTACAATTTCTTTTGCTTGCATTTATTTCCATTTGGGGGATGCCAGCAACATCAAAATAGTGAGTACTAGTGCTTGGTTTTAAATATTTAATATTACCATATTTTCACTACTGTAAAGAGACTTCTGTCTCTTTAGATCTCTTCTGATAATTTATTCATTAACTTAAACTTCTTTAAAAAACTTCTTCTTTGGCAAAGATCTCTACTTAGTAAAGATTTATGATTGAATAAACAGAGTACAAGGAGGAGGCCTAGTGATGCACTCTGTGCACTGAAAATAATAAAACAGGAACATTAAAAATGAAGGAAACCAGTCAAAGGCTGTAGAATCAAAGAACAACACAATTACAGATTTCATGGTAGTTACAGTAAGTAATATAGTCTCAAATGAATACTCCTTTATTTCATAGAGGGGATTGGCATTTGTGCAATATTCTTTAGTTAAATTTCAATTTATTGGATTTTTGCATCACTGCAGATTGATCTATTGAATTTGTCACAGTGGCCTTGTTTTTACCTTGATGTGTTTAATACCTGCTGGATCAGAATGCCAATCAATTTAGGTTAATTTCATTAAGTTTGCTAAAGCTTTTTAAATTAAAGTCACTTCTGACATTACCAAGAACAAAATGTAGGCAACATACACTCATATATTATTGTTCTAGAAAAAAAGAGATTGGTAATATATATTCTCTCTAACATTTCCTTACTTGGATTTTTAAATTCCCTTAATTATTTACTAGATGATAAATCATTTAACATTTTAAATTTTAATTATCTGCCTGATCATTGCTTAGTATTCTGTGCCAAACTTTAAACTCAACATAGATTTAAGTTCTCACTAAATAGATTTCAATTAAATTCCTCCCAGCTTTACTAGGAAAGAAATGGATTGTGTTTAATAAATTGTATTATACTTTTCATTGACAAATATAAACTGGGGACTGGTTCATGGCAAATAGCCTTTTAATTCATGTGCATTTTAGTTTTCAGAGAAGTCACAATGCACTAGGCATTTATGTGAAGTATAATCATGGTTATGATTTTTTGAGTAATATATTTTGCAGTGAGCTCTGTAATATGCAATTATGGAACTCAGCCTGCATTATTAACTGATTTTATTAACTATCATTAATGCAGTATTTATAAATATTGCTGGGAGAACTGTAGTTACATTTACTAAAGATAGACTTAAGAAGAAAACTGATAAACTGCTTCTATACTAGAACTCTTTAAGGCAAGCAGACTGCATTGTTTCTAAAACCACCAGTAATTCAGAAATGGGCAAAACCCCCAAACCATAAAAAATTAGTTATTTGATTACATTCTATTCCTTCATGTCAGTGGCATGGAGGCATTACTGTAGTTTTCTGTGGGGAAATTGAGCAAGCTAAAGTTTGTCCTGACATATGCTATTCTAGAATTAAAGAGATGTTGGTTATGTAAGGGTTCAAGTTATCTTTGACACATTTTGCAGGTTACTTACAAATTCTTGCCTAAACATAGGTATCTTCTTTATCAGAGAGACTAACATCAGATTTTAATCATATCTTAGACCCACAGGATTTTAGGTTTCCAACAGGCCACCTGTCTCAGACATTTAAAAATTCACAGGACAGATGGGAAGGTGAAAGAACTTGTCCTTGGATAAAGAAATTCTTACATTGCAGGAACATTCACAAGCAGAGCTAGCCAATACATCACACACGTATACTGTATTTGTCTAGTGTTAAGGTATCATAATCGCATTTTTCCCTTTGGTAGTATAAATATAGAATTCATTATTTATCTCCTATTCTGTTGGTGGGTAAGAGAAAAATATAAAAGCTTGTAAAAAAAAATCTTTTGTTCAGATGAAACATGAATCAGAAAAGTGGACAATATTTTATATTAACTTTCCCGTATCTACTATTGGTAGAATGTGTATCTTATGTAAGACTGCACCATCATATTTAAGAATTGAGATCTGGAGCTGGTTTGCTTGGTTTTAAGTTTCTTCCTGTCCACTTGCAAATAACCAAGGCAAGTTACCTGGTGTCTCTGTGCTTCTGTCATCTCCTCTGTAAGATGGGGATGTATAGGTCTTTGTAGAGTTGTTGTTGTTTTGAGAAGGTGACTGCAGGATAATACAAAAAAAGTGCTTTGGATAGTGTTTGACACCAGGAATCGGTATTCAGTAAATGTTAGGTATTAAAAAATGATGCTAATCGCATGTGAAATGTGAAAGAAAGACTTAAAGCTTATACTTGGAAATTAAATTTTTAAAATTTCATAGTCACAGTTATCTCTTTGTGAGAGAATCTGTTACTTGGCTGAAGCTTAGTGTTCAAAATCATCAAGCAGTTGGAGCATCAGTGGATTATGCTATGAGCTGTGGTTGATGAATTACTTACACAAATATTATTTAGGAACATGTTACAAAATTGAATTCTCAGGCCCAACCTCAGAACTACTCGATCAGAAACTTTGGGTGGGACTGAGAAACCTTCAGCACCCCTCTAGATGATGATACGATGCACAGTGAAGTTCGAGGGCCCCTGGCTTAAGCTGGTGTTTGTTGAGGGCCCACTACACTTATTCTGGGTAATAGGGAGAGAACATGAACACAATAGACTAGATGCTCTAGAGGACATCCCTTATGAGGACAGGCACATAAGAAATATATGAAGAAGCACTAAAAACAAGAATTTCAGGTGATAAAAGTGTGAAAACAACAAAACAAGTAAGTGATGCTGGTGAGTGACTGGGGGTACAAGGGAACCCCTTGGAAAGGGTGTTCTTAGATCTGTGGATATGATACTGGAGGTTAAACTTAACTTTGAGAACCATAAATAATAATGAGATGAACAGGCAATCCTAGAAGATGAAACACCTAGTGCAAAGGCCGTATGATGGAGAGGCCTTAAATAAGGCTCTATTCCTAGCCTTCTATTCTATTCTATTCTACAATTACAGAATTGTAATTGCAATACTGACTTACAATTTTATGTGCAAGGGGCAAGTTTTCCTAAGTTTAAAACAATCATTTTAGATTTCAAAAAGTGAAACTACCTTATTTCAATATTGTATATGTTATAAAATAATTGTAAATAATTAAATTTAACTTACACTGTGGCAAGACTGATAATAATATGTAAAAGCTTTCCTTTTTAAATCTTTACATAATAAAGTGGATAAATAACAGGTAAGGAAAAGCATGTTTAAGGTGACTATATACTAGGTAAGGAAAAGCATATTTTTGGAAGAACTTGGTGCTCAAATCTCAGCTTCTCCACTTATTAGTGTTACCACAATTGAGGCAGTCACATTTTCTGGGCCTTAATCTTAGTGTCTATAAAATGGTAATATAAAATCTATCTTTCTAGGTTTGGTAACCCAGTTTTGAGATAGTAAAACCATTTAAACAAGTGAACAGGTGCCCAAAAAGTAGTAATTTTTATTATTTCATATTTAGTTTTTAAAAAAGTCTGAATTAATAGTCTGTGAGCCAAAGAAAAGTCTGTGGTTCCATCCATCTTATAAATATAGACTCTTACTATTTTAAAAGGTCATGACTTTTTGAATACTTAAAACATTTTTTTAAAAAAGTCATGGAACCTTAGGAACTGCTCTTAAAGTCTGCTTCCTACAGTAATTTCCTCCCACAGTTTTGACTTCATCTTGGAAGTCCTGCCATGTGCCCTTGGCAGCCTGTGTGTGCCCTTGAGACATTTCTTTTCTAGCTTCTCTAACTGACATGTTTAGTTCATGCATGCTCCTGACTAGTCTTTATTGTAGTGCATATTGAAGGAATATGTCCTTGAGCATATTTTGGAGAGTTTGAGTTAAATACACATAATTCTAAAACAGTGAACACTGGAAGACGACCAACATTTCAGCACATATTTATACAACTTGGGTGACAGCTTAGCAAGTTAGGGAATGTTAAGATAATTTAAATGTACTTAACAGATATAAGACCAAAGTTATCTCCTCAGTTTAAACTTTTAGTGTTTCTTATATCAGTTTTCCTGAAGTATTAGAAGGGGAGAATATTAGGTTTGTAAGGCACATGTCGGAGAAGGCAATGGCAACTTGCTCCAGTACTCTTGCCTGGAAAATCCCATGGACAGAGGAGCCTGGTGGGCTGCAGCCAATGGGGTCGCTAGGAGTTGGACACGACTGAGTGACTTCACTTTCACTTTTCACTTTCATGCATTGGAGAAGGAAATGGCAACCCACTCCAGTGTTCTTGCCTGGAGAATCCCAGGGACAGGGGAGCCTGGTGGGTTGCCGTCTATGGGGTCGCACAGAGTCAGACATGACTGAAGCGACTCAGCAGCAGCAGCAACAGCAAGGCACATGTTTGGCTTCCCTGGTGACTCAGACAGTAAAGAATCTGCCTGCAATGCAGGAGACGTGGGTTCGATCCCTGGGCTGGGAAGATCCTCTGGAGAAGGGAATGGCAACCCACTCCAGTATTCTTGCCTGGAGAATTTCATGTACGGAGGAGCCTGACAGGCTATAGTCCATAGGGTTGCAAAGAGGTGGGCCCAACTGAGTGACACAAGACACATACTGCGGCTTCCCAGGTGGCACTAGTGGTGAAGGACCCACCTGCCTGTGCAGGAGACTTAAGAGAAGTGGGTTCAATCCCTGAGTCAGATTATCCCCTGGACAAGGGCATGGCAACTCATTCCAGTATTCTTGCCTGGAGAATCCCATGGGCAGAGGAGCCTGGCAGGCTATGGTACATAGGGTCACAAAGAGTTGGACATGATTAAAGCATCTTAGGACACACACACAAGGCACATTAATTGAATGCCTGTTATGTACCAAGCACTATCCTAAGTGTAACATATACGATTATATGTTACTCTGATGCATATATGATTTTTGACTTCTCAAAACCCTGTGAGTTATGTACTACCCTCTCCATTTTATAGATGAAGGTAGCAAGGATCAGAGATACTGAATAACTTCCACAAATTTACAGCTCATAGACTTTAAAACCCAAGTATGTCTGATCCAAAAGCTCCAGTTCACTGTCTCCTAGTCAGTAAATGCTGTATACTTAAGAAAATTAAATTTGAGATTGAGAAAACTGTTACTAACATATTGGTGTGTCACTGTACTTGGCACACTGATTCTGTTTCACATGCTGGTTCTGTGGTCTTCCAGGAGTATGTGTTCTTGGGAACAGAAGCTTATGTTGGACTCCACAGTGTACGTGGGAGATGCTGGAGAGGGATCGATAGTTGCTAACCCTTTAGCCAAAAATATGGGGGAGAACAGGAAAGGCAGAGTTCCTGTTTGCTCTGTAGTGGCAGATGGAGACAATGAAGGGCTTGAAAAATTGCAGTAATTATAAAGTGTTTAGGTACTCTAAAGGAAACAGCCTGGGGTTGGGCAGAGGCCAATAGGGTGAACGGATAAGATGCAGGAAATAGAAATGGCTGCTGTAAAGAGGTGACATTTAACCTGAGCCTGAAGCGCTGCAGAGCAGGTCGTAGAGCTGATTGCGACCCTTGATTATCAGGACAAGCCTGAGTTGGCCACTCTTCTGCAGAGATGGGCAATGAGCGCCAGGCTTTCTCATCACTGCAACAGAATGGGCACCATAGTTGGCTAAGAGTAGACCCTTCAAGGTGACTAAATTCTGCACAGCTCTGAAGAGAGGATTTTCTTATGTATCAACTTAAGTACATCTCTGTCAATCTAGAACTGTAAGGCACTTATACTTAATCTCTGAAAAATAAGCTTTTTACTATAGAAAATGTCAAATACACAACAAGCAAGAATATAGAGTAATGGATCTCCATGTTCTCATATCTGGAGTCAACAAATATTAAGATTTTTTCCAATATTATTTTATCTAAAGTTATGACCAACCTAGACAGCATATTAAAAAGCAGCGACATTACTTTGCCAACAAAGGTCCGTCTAGGCAAGGCTATGATTTTTCCAGTGTTCATGTATGGATGGAGAAGGCAATGGCACCCCACTCCGGTACTCTTGCCTGGAAAATCCCATGGATGGAGGAGCCTGGTGGACTGCAGTCCATGGGGTCGCTAAGAGTCGGACACGACTGAGCGACTTCATTTTCACTTTTCACTTTCATGCATTGGAGAAGGAAATGGCAACCCACTCCAGTGTTCTTGCCTGGAGAATCCCAGGGACGGTAGAGCCTGGTGGGCTGCAGTCTATGGGGTCGCAGAGTCAGATATGACTGAAGTAACTTAGCAGCAGCAGCAGCAGCAGCAGCATGTATGGATGTGAGAGTTGGACTATAAGGGAAGCTGAGCACCGAAGAATTGATGCTTTTGAACTGTGGTGTTGGAGAAGACTCTTGAGAGTGCCTTGGACTGCAAGGAGATCCAACTAGTCCATCCTAAAGGAGACCAGTCCTGGGTGTTCATTGGAAGGACTGATGTTGAAGCTGAAACTCCAGTACTTTGGCCACCTGATGCCAAGAGGTGACTCATTTTAAAAGACCCTGATGCTGGGAAAGATTGAGTGCAGGAGGAGAAGGAGATGACAGAGGATGAGATGGTTGGATGGCATCACTGATTCAATGGACATGGGTTTGCGTGGACTCCGGGAGTTGGTGATGGACAGGGAGGCCTGGCGTGCTGCGGTTCATTTTTTTTTCCTTTGGAACTTTCCAGCAAGTTTCAGACATTGATTCTTTACAGTTTTAAATACCTCAATGTGCATATTTCATTGGTGAGGGCATTTTTATTTACATAGCTTCCCAGGTGGCTCTAGTGGTAAAGAACCCTCCTCCCAATGCAGGAGACATAAGAGACTCAGGTTCGATCCCTGGGTCAGGAAAATCCCCTGGAGGAGGGCATGTCAACTTATTCCAGTATTCTTGCCTGGGGAATCCCATGGACACAGAAGCCTGGCAGGCTATGGGCCATCCAGTTGCAAAGGGTAGATTACGGAAGTGACTTAGCATGCACACATGCAGAAAATTATTATTCTTAGAACAATGATTATTTAATCTTCTGATCTTTAAAGACATTTAATACAGAAGCTTAAGTATGACTCATTAAAAAATTATGATGAAATTGACATATATGAAAACATGTACTTGGATCTATCTCTAGGTTTCTGTTTCCTTTTAGACTATTCTCAGGCTCATGACCTGACTATCCAAAGGCTACAGTTTCTTACTCTTTACAAAGGGACCAACCAAACTTCATCAACTTCCTGTTTAAAAAAAAAAAAAAAAGCCTGAGAGGAGTGTCTACACTGCAACTCACTTGAAAAGTTACTTGACAGAACCTCTCTTTATTGATCTCTGTGGTGGCAGATGGTATTAAATCTGTACATGTGTCAGAAACATTACTTTTCAAAAGTTTGCTCTGATGTTTTTTTCCCCAGACATCACTGAATGTTGATTCTGTCTGTATAAAATACAAGTAGAATTGAGTGTTGGGTAGACTTTGGACAAACTTCTATCACTCAGCAGGCAATTTCTTGAACTGCCAGGACTGGCTGCTAGGCACCCAGCACTGGAAATCTAGAAAAACATGTATCTATGAAATAATTTCTTTTGACAGAGAAAGAGGAAGTCCCAGTGACACCTCTTAAAACCATAAAAACCTGACACACCAACTACTTTCACTTTAAAAACAAACAAACAAACTATGCAGTCTGAGTTTGGCTTGAAATTCTCTGCTCTCCTCATTCATTATTTAATCTTATTTTACTTTGTTCAGGCAAGCAATCTGCCTATTGTGAAGCTTCACACAGCCAATTACCTCAAGGTGTTTAGTTCATTTATTATTTAAAGCATAAATCTTGTACAGGGTGTCCATTGACGACCCTTTGAGTGGCTGTAGTAAATGCCTTTCATCCTTGCGGCCTCAGTCAGTGCTCATGGACCTACCTGCTGAGCTTGGCAGGCAGGCGAGGCGCTGGAACATGTAAGATACCAGAGGTAATTGCACTTCCTTTTCTGTTTAAGTGTGCATGTGAAAGATCTGCTGCTGCTGCTAAGTCGCTTCAGTCGTGTCCGACTCTGTGCGGCCCCAGAGACTGCAGCCCACCAGGCTCCCCCGTCCCTGGGATTCTCCAGGCAAGAACACTGGAGTGGGTTGCTTGGGGTTGAAATGTAAGGGAAATGAATCTTCAAGCGCAATCTTCTCTTCTGTAGAGACCTTATTCGGTATTTTAGCTATTGTTACAGGCTGAATATTGAATTTAGAAGTTTGCTTCAAGTATATCTAGTGACATCACACTTAAAAATATTTTAATGGAAATATCAATCTTTCATATTTGTTGTATTTGTCCTTGAACCCATTTTCCCTTTCTGTCTTTCTTTCAGTCTTGTGTCATGATACCAACAATGACCAATATGAATTACTTTCAAAAAGGCTAGCTTAAGTATTGTGCAGGTTCTGCTGATGGGCTTATATGCCATTAAGAGTCTATCCTACACAGAATGTGCCAGGTGTTTAACTGGGGACTGGTACTAATTTCAGAGCTAATACTGAGCTGTTCCACATCAGTGCTTTCAGCAGGTGGCTTGAACTGACAGTGTAAAGAAAAAAGTGAGAGAAAATTACCATTGTATTTTAGAATTTCTCTGATTGAATTGACTGATTATACTGTCAAAGGAGCATTGGGAAGCTGGCAGGGTTATAGGCAGTGAAGAAATGACAGAATTCTTTCAGAAAGAGCTTGTCTGTTGGTTTTTGCACAGCCAAATATTTCAAAATGATAATAAGGTTTGATGTGAGGTTTGAATTCAGCACTTGTGAAAATCCATGTGATCTCTGATTGGTATTTTAAAGCTTGGATATTGTATAAGGAAAGCCAGTGGTATTCTTATTACCATTTTCTCTTATAAGACAAAATATTAAAACACTCTGAAGTCCCATCAGTAAATGTTAAACTACTTTTAATATTTGCAAAAGAGTTTTATAAAGATTTCATTTTTGTTAAGTTTCGCTTATTAGAAAATGGAATAGAAAACTTATCAAGTGACTCAAGATAACTGCTGACTTTCCCTGGTGACTCAGTGGTAAAAGAATCCACCCGCGGTGCAGATGAGGGTTCCATTTCTAATTTGGGAAGATCCCCTGGAGAAGGAAATGGACTACCCACTCCAGTATTCTTGCCTGGAGAATCCCACGCACAGAGGAGCCTGGCGGGCTATAGTCTGTGGGTTGCATAAGAGTCAGACATGACTTAGTGACTATATGACTCCAACACAACAAGTTGAAAACATGTGTTTTATGCAGTCAGTCTTGAATTATGATTTAAGATCTTATGTTTCAGAAGAAATTCTTAGTAGTAACTTGTTACTCCTGGTTGTCTCTTAAATTCATGTTTGTTATTCTAAAATGTTATTAAGTATTTTAAAATATTCTTTAAATTAATCATTTAAAAAATTAGAGATGCAGTCTCCTGCTTTTAGTAGAATAATGGTTATAGTAGCTAGTATTGAATCATTGCTGTCTAACAGGTACATCTAACAGGTACTCCATAAGGCATCCCCATTTTACTTAGAGGCCAATCAAGGCAGAGAGAGGCTGAATAACTTTACTGATGCCAGAGCTTGTCAGGACAGAGATGAGATGCTGACTCTGAGAACCCCAGTGCTCATTCTCTACTGTAACAGAGCACACAGAGGAGACAAACTGGTTATACTTGACTTTTTTTTTTTTTTTGGCTGTCAGTGCACTCACTGTCCTCTATACTGGTGACAGGGACTTAATACAATAATTTTCCTTTTCATGGTTATCCCATTATGAATTTAATAGAACTTTTGATACAAAGTCATGAAAATTCTTAAGGGAATTGTTTTAAAATGTGGAAAAAACGTATTCAGAGTGTTCTGTAAAAGACGCAAGAGCGGCACATTAAGCAGAGTGTAAGTTAGGTTTGGGGCGGAAAAAAATCAATCAGGATAAATGGGTCAGCATTCATCATTTGTACAACAAATACTTATTGTACTGGGTGCCAAGCACTGGGTTTGGCCTGTCGGAAAGCACTGGGTGATTTATTTTTGTTGAGCCGACTCCCTGGTGGGATTATTCACAAACAACTTTCGATTTAAATAGGAAGCTTTAATTGCAGGAGAGCAGGGTTCCAGTCTCTCTGGGTGGACTGTGGTGCGCGAGTTTTGTTCCGTGGCATAATCTAGTAGGCACTCCTCGTATTCTCATTATTCTGCTGCAGTGTAACAAACCAGCAGGAAACTGCATTCCATGGGATTTCTATGGGGACTACGGAGAATTCGTTCCAATGCTTACAGAGCAGCCGCTTGTAGCTCAGAGTAGCTCCAGGGCTAATGTGAGGAGCTGTGTAGCTCTACTTGCTGCTGAACTGTAAAACTGAGAGCATGTGTACTGTAAATAAGACAATGTCAGTAGAACTGTTGTTCATCTGGAGGCCTTATCAGAGCATTGGTTGATAATCCCTTATTGTTGAATGAGAGGGAAAAAAGAGAATTTGAAATATTATTCCATGCTGAAAATGTGAATATCTGTTTCTTCACTCTCTTTAAAACTTACTCCCTCTAATTTTTGTTGTATTTCAACTGGAGGGAAATTGGAAAGAAAGAGAAATTGCTCTTCACTCCTCTAACTCCCTCACTCCACAACACAAAATAACTGGCAAGGGGAGCAATACTTTCAATAACAAAGTCTCTCCACTTAGACTTGTAGGGGTTAAAGGAACCCCTCTGCTGGGATGCTGCGGTTGTTTAGTCACTCAGTTGTGTCTGACTCTGCGACCCCATGAACTGCAGTCCGCCAGGCTCCTCTGTCTGTGGTATATCCCAGGCAAGAATACTGGCGTGGGTTGCCATTTCCTTCTTCAGGAGATCTTCCCAGGGATTGAACCCATGTCTCCAGCATTGGCAGGCAGATTCATTACCACTGAGCCACCAGGCAAGCCCCTGGCTGGGATAGGTTTGTTTGCTTCCCACATTCTGTCTACATCCTCTAAGCACCCGATTTCCTGCATCCCCAGGCGTGGTGAGAGCGCCTTGATTTTGTTTGTGGAAGAACCGTCCAGTCTTTAGTCACATCACATGTTTGGTGGCTGCCATCCTGGGTGCCTGTTTCAGTAAACTGTCAGCCATCTCCCAACCAGGCCTCTTCTCTCTCCACCAATGCGGCCTTGGCTACAGTGCTGCCTGTCTGCAGGGCCTGCTTCATAGGCCAGGCCTACAACCTGTGAATGAGAGAAGGCCCCGCACTGGGTTTAATCCTCTGCGGTCATTCCCTTCAAATTCTTAACGATGATTAATCAAAGGGCCCCACGTTTTTTTTTTGCACTGGGTTCTTTGTACAGATTGTGTAGGCGGTCCTAGTTGTATGAGTCTCTTCTCCCTTGCTACCCCGAGCACCAGAGAAATCGCCACCTTCAAGGACCAGCTCAAGTATTGCTTCATGCGCGAAGCTTTCCGATTCCTTTGTAGATGTAAGCGTCTTTCCCTGTGTGTGTCCCTCAGTTACAACCTGCATGGCACCCTGCTGAGCTCACTATGTACACCTGTCTCCTTCCACCAAGGTGGGCTCTTGGAGAGAAGGTGGGCGCAATGAATCTTCCTGTTATCCCTCCATATCCTAGCCCGATGGCTTTCAGTGTTCCATAAATGCTTGTTGAATTGAAGTGAATTAAATAATTTGCCCTTTTATCTGAAAGAGTAAAGAAATTTACATTTAATATAAGGCCCCTTTGATAGACATACTGCCTTCATTTCTGTTCTCTTCTGATGTTGAATTACAGTGCTGGCTTCCATCAAATGGCAAATGTGATGAGACGGTACACATTTGATTCTGCCTCACTTATAAATGTGGGGTGGAGAAAATATAAATGAAATCATTTCACTAATTTTAAGACATTTAAAGAATATGGAAATTGAGCTTAGGAGGAAAAGGTTAACTAAGGTTAAAGTGAATGCTTTTCATTTCGCTTAGCATATCACTAAGTGGAGATTTACAGGCAATCCTCTTTTCTCACCAAACTTCCCTGTACTGCTCCTGGATTTCCTTTTAGCATAATTTGAGTAAGATGTTGTAATAGTTTAAATCATTTTAATTTTGCATGGTTCACAAGTGCTATTTTCATACAGGGAACATTTCATAATATGGTCCCCTGAACCTCTTAGAGGAATAGAATTTGTAGTCCTTGTTGTCTGCACAGGCCGTGGAACCCTAGCAGCTTCACAACCCATATAGATATTCAGGGGGTTGTTGATTGAGCACAGAAGAGAACACAGTTTGCTGTGCTGCAGGCATTTTTGGCAGAGGGGCCATAACTGACTTTGGATGTCCTGTACACTCTTTCCAACTGTAGGAAAATGTGTCTTGGGGTGTTTGAATTTCTGGACAGAGGGCTCCCAAAGCATTCAAGACAAGTTAAGAACCAATACATGAGAAATAGAAACAGGAATGAACATATAACACAGCCACACATTATAAAGCTAAATTAAAAAGCCAGCCTATAAGAAAACCAAATCTTATTGAACATGCATTGGTACTGTTGAAATATAAAATCTCTGGGCTATAAAATATAGCTATTGAGTATGGTGCTGTTTTTCTGAAAATAGATTTATGTATTTACATACAGATTAGGGTCTTAGGTCCTGAACTTGTCCGCTTTTGGGTGCATATTTGTGAGCAGAGTTGGACATGACTGAAGCAGCTTAACACACACATACACATTTGTGAGCAGTGTGACTTTAAGAAGAAGAGTTAGACAAAACACAGTTTGCCACATGGTTATAAAAGGGAATACCTAACTGCTCCATTTAGAAGTAAAGCCCAACTTCTAGCCCGGGTTATTCTTTTTTTCCAGGTTATTTTGAATTGAGTATAAGTGCTTTACAATGTTGTATTTGTTTCTGCTGAACAACAAGGTGAATCAACTCTGTGTATACGTATACCCCCTCCCTCTTGAGCCTCTCTCATCCCACCCCCTTGGTCCTCGCAGAGCACTGACTGAACTCCCTGTTAGCCAGCAGCTTTCCACTAGCTATCCGTTTAACAGGGGGCAGTATATATGTGTCAGCACCACTCGCGCAATGCATCCCACTTCTCCGTCCCCCCACTGTGTCCAGACGTCGGCTCTCTATGTCTGTGTCTCTGTTCCTGCCCTGCAAATGGGTTCGTCTGTACTACTTTTCTAGATTCCCTGTGTATGGACACACGATACTTGCTTTTCTCATTCGACTTCACTCTGTTTGACACTCGGTTCATCCACATCACTACAGATGACTCAGTTCCATTCCTTTCTTACACCCTAAGAGTATTCCATTGTATATATGTACCACTTCTGCTTTCTCCATTCCTCTCTTGAGGGACATTTAGGTTGCTCCCGTGTCAAAACCAGGGTTATACTTGACTGTGGGAAGTCTAAGACAGAGCCTGTGCTATGCAGGTACAGGGGATAACATGCTTTGTGACTGTGAAAATCTTTGCTTAAAAGTAGGTGAAACAGCTCTGGGGGGATGCCACATCCCGGGAGTGTGGTTGTCTTACCCGAGCTTCACACTCAGCCTCCGTGGCTCCTGCCTCTCACAGAGGAGGGCTGGAGGGCCAGGATGGTCTTGCCTAATTTCTGTGGCTTGTTTTTTCTGTTTAGCATTCTTTTCTTTACATATTTTCTCTTCTCATGGATTGCTCACTGGACTCTCTGAGCACATGTAGGAGAGCACAGCCATGGCGGAGCCCACGATTGCTTACAGAGACTCAACTTGGACCGTGGTGCTCATTTGGGACCCATTCGCCTCTAAATATAGTCATGAAAGTTGGGATGAACTCAGATACCAGAAACCTTGAGACAATGTCAGCTCTCTTTACTATTACAAGACATAGTGTGAAGCGTAAAGGGTGTTCAAAGGTCTTTGCCTTGAGGGGTAGTTCAGGCCACAAGGAAAACAAGATGCCAGACAAGTGGCCTGGGAACTCTCAGATGGAACAACTCAACCAAAACTCTGAGAGGTGCCTTCTTAGACATGAGTCTCGCCAGAGAGGGCAAGTATTTTACAATTTTTAAGGAGGACTTTGAGCTTACTTGGAATCATTTGCAAGTTGGAGCCCTGAAGAGTAAACAGGAATCACACTAAAAATCATGCCACCTTACGGCATAGATCTCCAGCTGCCGTCCCGTTTCTCTATCCTGTCTGTGTGGTTGGCCTGCAGTTCCCTGGTGGGACCCAGCTGGCGCAACAGGACGCTTGCAGATTACATTTGCCTCTCTGGGTCCCTTCTGTGTCTCAGCTCCTTCCTTCACCGATTCCACACCCTATTTCCCTTTTTCCTTCTCACCATTCACCTTTGCTTCCCTCCTGCTTCCTCTCAAGCGTGAATTCCTGCTGATTATCTTGGAACTCCTAGGCAGTCCCAATTTTAATAAAGTAAAAATTGGATTCTTCCCATTGCACTCTGATTGAAGCTATGTTGTAATAGAAGACCTTTCTCCTAAAGAATATTTATATATTTCCAAAATCATGTATTCAGAAAAGGAATACTTAGCATACAATTGAAAACTTAAAAACTTTTTGTAAGAGAGCATTTTGGGAGTTTTGTAGCCCTCTGGTGGAGTGTCAAGAGAACCATAATGGAAATATTTGATGACTATAGATTTTAACTGTTTTCAGTATAACTGAATGACACACTTAAAATTTTTTTTACTCTTTGATTTGAGGGCAGTCATTTTGTTCAGAGATCTGTGATTAAGTAGCTCAACATTTGTTTTTAATGCTTACATTTTTGCTTTGATATAAACAACTCTGGTTCAAATTCAGGGAGTAAATAAAGTATACAGTATTTATTAAACATTTGCCTATGTTTTCCATTTTTGTTACAATTTTATTAAGTGATTAATCACAGGAATCTAAAATGGAGGGGCAAGTGAGACATTTGTGGGCTCTGAATACAGAACGGCTGCTAGGATCTCAGAGTGCTGCTTTGCATCTATGCTATGCAAATGAATAGTTACAAGTCTTTGTATGATAGCAATTTGACATTGAGGAAAGAACATTGAATTGAAGTCAGACCTGAGTTTTAGTCTATTTTCTCACTCTGTAGATACATGATTCTGGAGAGGTCACAGCACCTATTTGGAAGACTTTTCACATCAGTGAAGGGTAGCTTAAGACATAATTTCTAACATGTCTTGTAGTTCTGTGGTTTGGGCATTTTTTTCACATTGTTAAAACAAAAATATCCAGTACAGTTTCTAGGAGTGTTACATTGTTATTGGAATGATGAGCTTTGTTGAATCTTTGGAATAAAATACACATTTATGATAATTCTAAAATTATATAAATTAATTTAAAGGATAAAAGCTCACTGGTGTACTGAGACTTACTTGAGGGTAGAAGTCTTTTCATTTCTGTATTCTCAGTCTGACTTAACACTTGGTATATAGTGGACATTCCAAAAACTAATTTTTTAAATTACTTTTTATTGGCGTATAGTTGCTTTACAATGTGTTAGTTTCTACTGTACAGCAAAATTGATCAGCCATATATATATACATATATCTTCTCCCTTTTGGACTTTCTTCCCATTCAGGTCACCACAGTGCCTTAAATAGAGTTTCCTGTGCTATTAGTATTCTGGATACATTTTTAAAATTTTTGGATAAGCCCTTAGAAATTGAGTGAATGAAAATCAATGAATGGACATTTAAAAACTATTGATTTATTTTCATTTATTCATTCAATTTCTAAGGACTTATCCAAAAATTTAGATGAATCTAGAACAGATTTGTTAAATGGAATTCATGTTATCACAAAAGTTGTCTACTTAAGTAAACCTACAAATAATTTTGTTAGCAGAGACTATTTGCCTAATAGGCCTTGGGTAATAGTTTGGGTCATATGTAACTACTTAATTTCTTAAAAAGGATGTTGTTATTAATCATGTCATATAAAAGTATATTTTCCAGATAGAAAGATATTTTTTAAAATATGGGAAGTTTTAATGTTTTAAAAATTGCTGTTTTGATTTTTCTATAAACTGGATTTTTAAAAATTGAGGAAAAGAAACTAGCCTGATGATATTGTAGTATTCTTAATAATTTCACATGTATATGAAAGGATTTAAAAATATTTCAGATATATTTGGACTTGGAAATTACTAGGTTGCATTTTGTTTTTTCTCTTGAACAATTTTCCCCAGACTGGGTTATAGCAAGATAAGTTTCATCATCATCTAGCAAGTTTTATATGCCAAGTTATGAACTCCCAGATATTATAGTTTAAATAGCAATGATGCCACTATAATATTAATGATAAATGGCATACATTTGAAACATTTAAAAATGATCATAGCCTTACTGCCTAAAAGAGCTGGAAGATATTAATGGTATAGAAGTTATTTCATGTGGATCTGAATTATGTATAGCAGAGAAAGACAGAAAGATAAATTATATAATAAATCAAAGTTCACATGGTATATTGTTTATTTTTTAAAAAACTACACAAACTTTCTGTTTATGCAATATGTCAGCTATTTGAAAAAAAGATGAATAGTTCCAGATTCAGATTTATTCCAAGCACTCTTGGAATGTTTTATCATCCAATAGTGTCATACTGAAGGTAAGAAAATAATTACAGTGTATATTTAACTATGAAGAATTCTAGAAAAGCATTGCCTTCTCACACTTTGAATGTGCTTTTATTCTCTGATCAATTTGTACCTTTTGCACCTTTTTGATTATTAAAGTCAGGTGCTGTTATCTACCTTTCAGAAACTGTAGCAGCAATATGTTCAGAAGCACGTATAAGATTATATTAAGGCAATAATTAATGGGAAATGTTTCTTCTTGATAAATTAATTGTAATAAAACATGATTGCAGAGCATTGCTCACATTGGGAAATGTTATTTGATGAATATATAGAATACCTGCAGAATCTACTGGTGATCAGGAAAATTTTGTTGGGCTTTCCTAGTATTTTAATATTCTGAACAAATGCCTATGTGAGGGGGGACTTAAGTGGTTTTTATATTTTTGCACACATAGTTTATTGTAAAAATATTAATAGTGTGTCGCACTCTTGTTAAGAGGTTACAACTCATAGAAGTTGTAGGTGCAGGTGCTATCACAAGCCATCAATTTGTCTTATTTTGTACATTATGCTTCAGTATGCTCCTAACCAAAAGAATTAAAAAACTACTCTTGTATCCTGTGTAGGATTCTAATGTAGAATTTAAAAATGTCCTTGTCTCACAGGTGATAGAGCCCTGGTATAGTTATCCTGGTGATTACACCATCTAAAGTGTTTTGAATGTATGCCAAGTAATTTATTCCTGGGATGATTTTGAAAATGGTGCCATAGATCATACATGCATGTATTCATTCCTTTATTTAACAACACTTACTACAAGGTAATACCCAGGGATCTAGAGAAAGAGACGTAAATGTTCTTGTCTGTCATCTCATTTTTCCCTGTGGATTTGGTTAGTTCTCTGTCTCTACTAATGTCCTGACATGCACAATCACCATCCTTTTTCGGGGCCCCATCGATTTGTTTGTTGGTCACCAGTCCAGGGGTCTGTTGATCTTCATGGAATGTCTTACAGGTAAATCAGAGGCTGAGTGGAGGTTATGGAAGTGAGGTACAGAGATGATTAAAGATTTTGGAGAAGAGAGAGGAAGCAAGAGAGAATAATCAGGATAGAGTGACAACAGAGGGCCTTAGAGACAGCTCAGGTGAAGAGCTAGCAGGGATGGTAGGATTTGAGGTTGTGTGTCAGGAGTTTCCATGGAGACGAGATGCGAGAGAAGCGTGTGGACTGTAACGACCACAAATGCTAAGCAACCGTGAGCGAAAGTTGGTTACTTCACTGGTCATTTCATGTGACTTATATGTAGATCGATGTGGAAAAGGAAACGAGAAGAAACATTTGGGGAAAAGAATTCTGTCTTTGCTGATACTTTAATGATCCTAAATTATTGAAGTTTTTCTCTGATAGTTATACAAATTTTTTATATCTAAGAATCAATAGAAAAAACCATAATTGATCTGATGTGTTTGACAGATGTTGATTTACATAATTTAAAATGTAGATAGTAAAGGCAGAATCCTTGTATGTTATCAGATTATGCCCAAAATACATTTCTAAAAAGTTTTTCCTGTGCTTTTCCAGAATTTGAAGGGTTGCCATCAGATGAGATACATATTGCCTAAAATTTTAGAACTTACATAGCCTGTTTTTTTCATTTCTGAAAATAATCTCATTAAAAACCTGTTTGTACAAAAACTATTCTTTATTTTTTTGACATACTGACCAAGTTGAAACTGAAATTTGACCATTCAAGGATTTCTTTCCTTTAGGAAGCATGTCTACTACTTGTTTCAGTGGGAAGCAAAATAAAATGGAAGAGATGTTTAAATGGTTTTTTATTCATAGTTGTTAACAATGTAACAAGCAATTAACTTTTTGGCATAGTGATAAATCTGCTTCTCTGCGAAGGTGTTTTGTGTTTTAATAAGTGGCAATACATACTAGTATATTCATTTTTATTGAATAGTTGAATGAAAAAGTGGAATTTAATTCATAAGGTATTGCCTTGGGCTTATTGAGATCTTATGTGCAACATCCCAATGGGATGGCATCATATTCAGCAGAGTATTATCTTAAAAAAGTAATTAGCAACAAACCAAGTTAAAGTATCCTAGTATGTGTGGAGTGTTATCCTTGATTTGGGCTTTCCTGGTGGCTCAGATAATAACGACTCTGCCTACAATGTGGGAGACCCAGGTTCGATCCCTGGTTCAGGAAGATCCCCTGGAGAAGGGATTGGCAACCAACTCCAATATTCTAGTTTTAAGAATTCCATTGACAGAGAAGCCTGGCAGTCTACAGTTCATGGGACCACAAAGAGTCAGACATGGCTGAACAACTAACACTATCATCTTTGATCTACTCAATCTCTAAAATAAATTTAAAAACAAATTATTTGATAACACTAAATCAGCATTATTGGAATATGGTTTTAGAAGAGCAACAAAATCAAAGGTTAGTATAATTACCAGGAGATAGCACTTACAAAGTTCTTATCATCATGTGTTCATTCATTTATTTATGAATTTGCTATTTGTTCATTCACTTAATTTTATTACATATCTGTTCTATTTTCAGAGGGAATAGATAAAAGGTCTTATTTATCTAGAAACTTACCAACATAATTGTGATCTATACATGCTTAGTGAAGACAAACGGTACCTACGTTGCAAATGCCAAACAATAGCACATTTTAGCTGTATAAATTTTTTTAAATTGTGGTATGATTATATGTGTGTGTGTGTGTGTATATATATATATATACACACATACACACATAATATAAAAACAACCATTTAAGCCATTTATGTACACTATTCAGTGGCTTTAGTTAAATTCACAGTGTTGTAGAACTATTGCCACTATATACTTCCAAAATTTTGTCCTGACCCCAGAAACTGTGTACCCATTCAACAGTAATTTCCCACCACTGCCACCCCACTTTTTACTCCCTGGTAAACTCTATATTCTGTCTCTATGAATTTGTCTATTCTAGATATTTTATACAGTAGAATCATATAATATCTCTTGTGTCTGGCTCATTTTACTTAGTATGTTTTCTTGGTAGATATATATTGTTAGTTGCTTAGTTGTGCCCAGCTCTTTGCGACCCCATGGACTGCAGCCCCCCAGGTTCCTCTGTCCACGAGATTTTCCAGGCAAGGATACTGGAGTGGGTTGCCATTTCCTTCTCCAGGAGATCTTCCCAACCCAGGGATCAAAGCCAGGTTTCCTGCACTGTAGGCAGATTCTTTACCAACTGAGCTACAGGGGTTGTAGCATGTATCAAAACATCATTGTTTTTTTATGGCTGATAACATTCCATTGCATGTATATTCCACATATTGCATGTTATATATTGTGTTGATGGACACTGGGTTCATTCCAACTTTCCTCTATTGTGAATAATGCTGCAATGAACATTGTACATTGGTGTATAAGTATTTGTTTCAGTTCTGTTTTTAATTCTTTTTAGTATACACCTTGCAGTGGTATAGCTGGGTCATGTGGCAGTCTTGCATTTAAGTATTTGAGGAACTGCCAAACTGATTTCCATAGCAGATGTACCATTTTACATTCCCACCTGAAAGTATTAGGCTTCCAATTTCTCTGTATCCTCACCAAAACTTGTTATTTTCCATGTTTTGTTTTTATTTTGATTATAGCCATCCAGTATGTGTGAAATGGTATCTCCTTATGGTTTGAATTTACATTTCCCTAATGACTAATGATTGTGAGCATCTTTTCTTGGGCTTATGGACTATTTATATCTGTTTTCATAGAAATGTCTATTCAAGTTCTTTGCCTTCTTTTAAACTGGGTTGTCTTTTTGTTTAGTTCTTTATGTAGTCTGCATATTAAACTCTTATCAGATAAATGATTTATAAAAATATTTTCTTCCTTTCTCTAGGTTTTCTTTTAACTATTATGATGTTTTTAGGATAATGTCCTATAAGTTTGTGAAAGTTTTTGGTTTTGAAGTCTAGTTTTTCTAATTTTTCTTTTGTTTCTCTTGCTTTTAGTGTCCTATTTAAGAATGATGCCAAATTGAAGGTCATAAAGAATTTCCTTTGTTTTCTTTGAACAGTTTGATAATCTTAGTTATTATATTTGGGTTGTTGATCCATTTTGAGTTCATTCTTACATGTGGTATGATAATAGGGCCCAACTTCTTTCTTTTGCCTTTGGTTGTTCTAGAACCATTTGTTGAAAATACTGTTCTTTCCCCATTAAATAGACCTGTCACCCTTATCTGGAATCGGCTGGCCAGAGATGAATGGGTTTATTTCTGAAATCTCAGTTCTATTCCATTGGTCCATATGTCTATCCTCATGCAAGTACCTCACTCTTTTGATGTCTATGCTTTATTGTAAGTTTTGAAACCAGGAAGTGTCAGTCTTCTAACTACTATTTTGATCATTTGGGGTTCTTTGACATTCCAGTGAATGTCAGGATTGGCTTTTCCATTTCTCCATAAAAGGCTGTTAGAATTTTTATAGAGATTGAGTTGAATCTGGAGCTCACATTGGGTATAGTCATTTTTATACACTTTTGGATTTGACCGGCTAGTATTTTGTTGAGGACTGGTTATGTGAATTTTATTGATTGCCAGACTGAATTTTCTTGGATGCATGCTTCAACAAAACATTGTCAGAGTGAATCAAAACAAATTTTTACTTAAATTTTTATAACTGGCCTTTATATTTAAGTAATACAAAAACAGTTTCATCTATGATGTTGGAAATACTTATGAAGTATCTATTAGGTGTCAGATGCTTTAAAAAGTAGTAACTATTAGTGTCCTTACTTCACAATGTGGACATAGAAGCTTGGAGCTAGTAAATGGTAAAGCAAGGGTTTTAGCTCCTGTTTTTAGTCCTTGACTCCTGACTCCTAACTTTATAATGTCTAACCTGAGACATGAATCTGATTCAACAATGCAAAGAGAGAATAGTAGTGCCTGTAACCACAGAATACCTTATGATGGGTTTGCTTACGTGTCTTCATTTACCCTAGTTCAGAACTCTTCAAACACAGTAATAACTGAATGCAGCAGAAATTCACGGGCCTAGAGTAATTATTGTGCTATATTCAGATACTATAGATGAGTGGATGAATTAATGGAAAAATATTACAAGAAATTCAAGAATGGCATGAATAAAATCTTTATAATCTAAATGCTCATGAATCAGTCTTTATCATTTCTAAACATCTTAGGCATTTTAAAGGACAGCAAGATTTCTCAGTAAAACAACGTGATTTTTCTATGTAAATGTTGTGGCATAACAGGTGTGTTGGCTAGTGATAAGATACTCTGCCAAGCAACAAATAAATAATTGTGCATGAATCCCAGGAAGATGTTAGCCCTGGGGTATATTTGAATGTGATTTTTTAAATGGCATTCTATTTTTCTCTCCACATCAGAAATAGCTGCATACCCTATCTTGAATAGTGAGACTGACACTGCTTTTCATTGAATGAATCTTATTTTTAATATTTTAAAATATTATTGTACAATATATCATGAATTCACCTCCCCCACCCCCAGCCCCTTTACCTGGATAATGCATTTAAAATCTCTTTGGTCATGTTTCCATTAAGAAGTCTTCCTAGGCTTTCTAAGTCTTCATTAGTCACTGACTCCTAAGTCCTTCCATGGCACCCTGTTCTTACCCCTTTGTGGCAGTATCACCCTGATTTACAATTTTCTGTTTACTCAAGTAGAAGTCGTTCAGTTGTGTCTGACTCTTTGCGACTCCATGAACTATACAGTCCATGGCATTCTCCAGGCCAGAATACTAGAATGGGTAGCCTTTCCCTTCTCCAGGGGATCTTTCCCACCCAGGAATCGAACTGGGGTTTCCCACATTGCAGGTGGATTCTTTACCAGCTGAGCCACAAGGGGAAGTTACTAGCCATCCCTTTAAGACCATAAGCTCTTTGAGGGCAGATAATGGATTTTGTTTAACAGTGTAACCTGTGCACACTCTTCAATGGCTGGCTCTTAGGAAATGCTCAGTATTGAAAAGAGATAATAAAATAAGTTTGTGTTACTTGCAAATATTTCAAGTGCCTATTTCAATGCAGTCTACCCCAACTCTGTTCTGTAATCAGCTTTGTTACCATTTCCAACTGGCAAATCTTAGGAGGTTCATGAAGATGCTTCATAGAGGGAATTCCCTCATGGTCCCACGGTTAGTACTCGATGTTTTCCCTTATGGGACCTGGGCTTGATCCTTGGTCAGGGAACTAAGATTCCATGAGCCAAGTGACATAGAAAAAAAAATGCTTCATCTATATACCTGAATATATTACATTTTCGTTTTCACTGGAAAATGATATACACTTTAATGTTTTCATGTCACTGACCAGTTATTCCAGAGTAGAGTATGGGGGCAGTTGGACTGTGACATCTACCATGCCACTGATCATCAGGCTCCATTTCACTGCCCTTGTTGATCTCCAAATAGAAACACATCTGGTTGAAGAGCAGGCCCTTCCCAGATGGGAAGACACTTGTCTCCTAGGAAGGGATGTTGACAGCCTTAACAAAGGGCATTGGATATGATTCCTTTGATATTATATTGAAGTGAAGTCGCTCAGTCGTGTTCGACTCTTTGCGACCCCATGGACTGTAGCCTACCAGGCTCCTCTGTCCATGGAATTTTCCAGGCAAGAATACTGGAGTGGGTTGCCATTTCCTTCTCCGGGGGATCTTCCCGACCCAGGGATCAAGCCTGGGTCTCCCGCACTGCAGGCAGACGCTTTACCATCTGAGCCGCCAGGGAAGCCCTTATACCATATTAAGAATAGTCATATTATGAGTCTTGAACATTGGCAAAGTTAGTCAGCCTGAAGAAGTCTTTTCTTGCCTCACCATCCTTGTGAATGCACCCCTGTGTTGAGCACTGGCCCTTGAAAATGCTGAGTTTTCTGTTTGCTGAAGTGGTGGTCTTTATAGGATACAGGGTCAGGTAAAAGATAGGGAACATACTGATTTTCATTTTAAAATAAGTTGGTGTCTAAGATAAAAGACTTGAATCAAATCCTATTCTTTATTCTTTTTTTCTTTCCCTTTACACTTATCACTTCTATGCTGACCATATGCAGGTTTTGGGTGACGTCTTTGGTCCTAAAAGGAAATAGAGTAGGGAAGGATGAAATCAAAATATCAAGTAGTAAATGTGTAGAATCAAATTTGAGATTTAAAAGAGTGTGTTAATGGGACCAGTTTGGGCCTGAATTTGTGTTGGTTGGTGGAAGACAGCTAAAGTTAATTAAGAAAACTTCCTAGAAGGATTGTCCTTTACATGGACAACGTCAAAATAAAACAGCAGACTTGGAAGATAATAGATGAGATATAGGAAGTGGAAAAATAGGCAAGGATTTCAAAAATGTATTGACTTCTGATTGAAAAATGGATTATTTCCATCCATG
Source organism: Oryx dammah (assembly GCF_014754425.2). Classification (NCBI taxonomy): domain Eukaryota; kingdom Metazoa; phylum Chordata; class Mammalia; order Artiodactyla; family Bovidae; genus Oryx; species Oryx dammah. Next base: position 25,903,164 of record NW_024070200.1, on the reverse strand, counting down.
AGTGATGTTCAAAGGTTTAACAACAGACTAGCCTGGACACTGGACTTACCACAACATGGGCCACAGGAGGAGTATCCTAGGCCCTTCTAAGATGTTGCACTAGGTGGAGGCAGGGATGAGATTAGTTAAAAACTGGTATGGAAATATAGCAAAATTTTATTAAATTTATGAGTCTATCTAGAGTTTTCTACACTCCTACATTTCCAGTAATGATGGCACTGTTTGTTCCATCATTCCAGAGATGTCGCTACTCTGATGTTCCAGAGTAGTGATGTCTTTGGAAAAGAGAAAGATGAAGTATTCTTTTGAAATTTATTTTGTGTAGTTGAGAGGCATGAGGGTATTCCTCTTTAATAAATGAAGCATTTCAATAAACTTATGTACTTTTATGAAATATACATGTATTAGGTATTAGATAGGCATGAAGCCACCATTTTCCCAATGCACAGTAAGTCTTATCTTTTTGAGTAGCAGAATTGGAGAAGGCAGTGGCAACCCACTCCAGTACTCTTGCCTGGAAAATCCCATGGGCAGAGGAGCCTGGTAGGCTGCAGTCCGTGGGGTCGCAAAGAGTCTGACACAACTGAGTGACTTCACTTTGACTTTTCACTTTCATGCATTGGAGAAGGAAATGGCAACCCACTGCAGTGTTCTTGCCTGGAGAATCCCAGGGACGGGGGAGCCTGGTGGGCTGCCATCTATGGGGTTGCACAGAGTCGGACACGATTGAAGCGACTTAGCAGCAGCAGCAGCAGCAGCAGCAGCTCTACAGGAGACCCTGATGCTGCAGCTCTTGTGCAGTCACTCTCAGTCTGACCTCTTGGGTTTCCATCCTGGTCTCTGTGTCCTCCTGGATATGGTTTGTGGACAGCTGCTGATAACCTAGAATAAACTGCAGGAAGTCACTCAGAAGGGACTAGAGAAAGAGGAGGAAAAAAAGCAGTTAAGATGATAAGGGAACACTTTGAGTAAAGAATCTGCCTGCCAAGGCAGGATATATAAGAGACGCAGGTTTGATCCTTGGATTGGGAAGATCCCCTGGAGGAGGAAATGACAACCCACTCCAGTATTCTTGTCTGAAAAATCCCATGGACAGAGGAGCCTGGTGGGCTACAGTCAATGGGGTCAGAAAGAGTCAGACCCGACTGAGTGTCTGAGCACAGTGATGTTTAATCTAGTTCTAGATGTCAGGGGAGAGCATGATGAGCATCAGCTGCGCAGGACAGTGAGCGCCTGAAGCAGACACGTGGACAGTAGTTTCTGCAGTGATGCCCCAGGGCACAGTACACTGAGGCACACCGTGCTTCTCACAGAGTGGGGAGAGAAAAATGAGTAGAAGGTATGTTTTCTTAGATTTGATTCCTTGTCATGTCCTGGTTACCTTAACTGTCAGTCTTAAGTAGGCAGAAGTATTGGGAACCAGATTAAAGGAAAGGGAGAAAAGTAATAAGAGGGGAGAGTGGCTGAATATTTGATGGAAATTTGTCTGGAATGAAGATGGGAGCTAACAGAAAAGTCAAAGCAGGGGATTTTGAGAGATGGTCAGAGAAATTAGAACATATAAATAGAACAGAGGCCATCTGGTGAGTTGGATATTTGTGGAGAATACTTTCTAATACAAGATTAGAGTGAGAGTAAGAGAGAATTCTTGATGGTTTTGGCATCTTAAAATCTCTTGTGCAAACTTGGTTTAAAAATATGGTCCTCTCAGATGAGGCTGAAGTCTGAGTATTGAGTATAACTGACAGGTATCAGTTTTGTTGAGAGAAGGGAGAGAACTGTTTTACCTGGAAGTTGGGTTATCTCCGTTAACAACGCAGTTAATCTTTGTAGTTAATTCTGAACAGTTTAAGCTGCTGCTGCTAAGTCACTTCAGTCGTGTCCGACTCTGTGCGACCCCATAGATGGCAACCCACCAGGCTCCCCCATCCCTGGGATTCTCCAGGCAAGAACACCGCAGTGGGTTGCCATTTCCTTCTCCAATGCATGAACGTGAAAAGTGAAAGTGAAGTCGCTCAGTCGTGTCCAACTCTATGACCCCATGGACGGCAGCCTACCAGGCTCCTCCATCCATGGGATTTTCCAGGCAAGAGTACTGGAGTGGGGTGCCATCACCTTCTCCGTTACAGTTTATAAGAGTGTACATATTCTTAATGTAGCAAATAACTTCCACATTTTAACCCTCAAGTAAAGGACAGGGGAGGGGTGAGTGAAATGTTTTATTCAATTCAGTAGAACTGGTAGGTTTGAGGTAATTGTATAAGGATATGGCTATAGACTTGAAGCTAGAAAGTTTCATATGCTTGTTACCAGGTCTGTCAGGAAATACAGGAACATTTTTGCATGTACCTCATTTTGCCATCACTTTAATATTGTGAGAATACTCCTCAAATAAAAAGATTGTTGGATGTTAAGCCTTAGTCTTCAAGCTGACTCACATGGCATTTATTTTCTCCTGATTGAGGGAAATAGCACTGGGAGGTGATGATTTCAGACTGAACAACCAGGGAACCAAATTAGATAAATTTGAAACTTGAGTACTCAAAGATTGCAAGGTCATTAGTATGAATGTGTAGATGTATAATGAAAGTACATGGTTTGTGTATATTTATGGAAACAAAACAAAACAACAAAAAGATGGATGGGGGGCAGGCAGAGGAAGGATGTATTTTTAGTTACTCACATGAATATTGAACTCATCCATAATAAGGATTGGGCGCTAAATGGAGGAAGTGTGGTCAGAAAATCAGATTGTGTAGGTATAGATATGGAGAAAAGACGTTAAATAGGAAAAGGAAATATCTAAATCTTACTTAGTGGGATAATGGGACAAAAAGTCCCTCCCATAATATAAATTACTATCTTTAGATTCAAGAAAAATTCTTTCACAATTTCATATTTCTGCAATATCATTTGAAGAAATTGTTAATGTAATTTCAAATTTTATCTTTTAAACTTTGAGTAGTTTGGAAGGCTATGTTTAATAATGCTTTTATGTTATGTAATTGGTAACTTGTTAACATTTTTATTTAATGTCAGCAAGGAAAAAATTAAAATTAAATGGCTACTATAAAATGTGATTAGTGATTCAAATGACAAAACGGAAAAGTCTTTTGTCTGGGGTTACACATATCTGTGTGCAGGCTTCCTCCTTACCAATATTCTCTTTTTACTTTCTGTCAGCCCGTTTTCATTGCATGTAAAAAGCAAATGAACGATCTTCCAAAATCTCCTCCCATCTAAAACCATTTCTTTCCTTTTTAACATATATTCAAACAAACCGTACAATGCTCTTCATTTATCTCTTTGTTTCTCTGTGGTTCTACTGTGGCTACCACAGGTGTGTATGGCTTTCCTACCAATAATATAGTAAATTATTTAACCTGTAAGAGCTTTCTTCTTGAAATCTCCTTCTCTTCCCACAGGTATAAGGATGTATACAGAGCATTCAATAAGTAATCAGTGAATGATGGATGAGTGAAAAATCGACTGAATGAATAAATCACATGGATCCTTTTCGGAAGATGGCAATTGCATGTGCTGGGTCTAGATTTTAAATTTACTAACTGAAAATATTGTCGTTTTAGTCTTTAAAAATACATTTAATATGTTTCCTGATTGTCTTTTCACAGTAACAAATATGTGAGTAGTTTGATATTTTCAACACTTTTCTCTGGAATCCCTCTTGGCTCCCTTTGTTTTTCAAGCTCTTTCTTCAGTTTCATCAGATTAAGCAAATCTCATGGCATATTTTATTTTACAGGTAGTTTAAATAAATAGCATCATTTTAATATCCCTAGAAAACCAAACTTAAAGATAGTAGCAAAACAAAATGTAGCAGTAAAATGAGTGGGCATATAGTTGTGTTACTAGATAATAATTACCAACTGTTACAGTATAATTTTATTATTCTTATCATACTTAACTTTTATTACCCTTCAATTTGACAATGTTAGGCATATAATCATTTTGAAACTTTTTCTGCTCTGGGTTCCAGACTCTTGCCTTTATATTCAGTTTGTAATCGTCCACACGGGGATCTGCCCTCATCCAGTGGTCATTTATAATTTCTCCCTCCTCTTTCATGCCAACATGTAAGCTGGCTCAAACCTTCCCAGCATTAAGACAACTTCTCTTCACTCTGTGTCCATTTCTAGTTATATTTTCTTTCCTTCACAGCCAAGTTTCACAAAACTACAATGAATGCTTTAAATTTCCACTACTCCATGGGAATCTGGCTCTTGGTTCCCCACTGTCTCCCATCCTTCTACTTTGAGGGAATTCTTCTGGCACTGACCACTTATCATCAACATCCCACAGGCTCTTTAACTCCCCTCTTTTGACTTTGTGGACAAGTACCTTCTACCACAAAACCTCTCTTCCTTTGGCTTCAGTAACTCCGCTGTTTGGGAATCCTACCACCTCCCTTTAAGTTGCCTTTATGGCTCTCTTTCCCCCTAGTTCTCCTGTATCTTTTGATGAACTTAAGAAATTTATTCTTGGATTTTTGCTGTCTCACTCTATGCCCTCTCCTACAGCTCATCTAAGCCCAGGAGGACTTAAATCAGATGCTTTTTAATCCACCCTCTCATATCTCTTTATGCCAAGTTCAGACCCATGTGATCTCCTGGCCAAAGCCTACACAGTGTCCTTATTACTCTCTCTGACGTATTCCTGGTAATCTTGTAATTGTACTCTGCATTGAACTCAGAGTATTCCTAGAGTGCACAAAACTCACGTCTCTTCATTGCTTATAATCCTTTAACGACTCCTCATTGTCAAAATACAATGGTGAAATTCCTTGGATTAGCTTTAAGCAGTTCTGTGTTCTGACCCTTGATGAATTCTTCAGCCTCACAGTCTTCCTCCACTCCTCACATTATGTATAAATGTGTGTGTGTGTGTGTGTGTGTGCATTGTAAGTTTCTGTACTGCTTTATGATTTAGCATTTTCCCCATGATGTTAGTTTTGTCCAACACCCCCACCTCATTACTGCCAGGATCCTTGAGAACTCTCACTTTGAATGACTTGTCTGAAGGACCCCTTATCCAATGATGCTGTCCTTGATTTGAGATATAATTAACCATTATTTTCTTTGTAGCTTCATGGTATCCTGAACTGCTTTTCCTGCCCTCTTGAAGCTTATACTTTAGAAAGAAACATAGTTTAAACAAGCAACTCAAACTTAGTATGATTGGTACTTGGGAAGAATAGGGTGCCACAGAGCATTTCAGAAGGATGCTTGACTCAGACTTTAAGAGGAAGTGATTGCTGGTGGGAGACTGGAGGGATGAGTAGGTCTTATCTAGAAAAGGGAGAAGAGGGAAATGGGAATGATTCCAAGAGGAATGGCCCTGAAGAGTTGAGGGAGAGAGGAACTGACAGTCTTCCTATGGCTGGAGTGTAAATTCAGGGTGTGGAATTGGAGAAGAAATAGGATCTGTTCATGCAAAGCCTTTGCAACATGTTGATGAGTTTGGAGATGATGCTAATAGCAGTGGGGAGACATGTAAGTGTGAGTAAAAGAGAAACCTGAGCAGATAAAGGTTTCTTTGATTATTGTGATGAGAAAAGATTGGAAATGGGCCACAAAGAGAGGAGTTAGGAGGTTACTGCAGTAATTCAGGAAAGATGATGGTGGCTTATAGTAGGTGGTAGCCCACATGGATAGAAGTCAATTATAGAGATGACTAGGAATAAGAGAATTTGTAAGTGATTGGACATCTGAGGAAGTTATGGGAAGAGATCCAGGATGCTTCAGTGTTTTGATGTGGACAGTGGGTGGTGCCATTTAACAAGAGCAAACACCACTGGGGAGAGTCAAGCTGGCCGGGGAAGGTGAAAATCTTAGTTTTGTGTTTTGAGGTTTCTGTGTGATGTGAAAATAAGGATAATTCCCAGGCAATCTGAAACCAAATGACAGTCTGACTTGTTTATTGCCTTTTACTGAGTTGTAGCATTTTTGATCACGCCTCAGTCATCCTGAATGCCTGTGACTGTCATACAATTGGCTTTCAAGAACTATTTGAGTGAGTGAGTGAATGAATGAAAAGGAAATACTCTCTAGGTTGACCTTCCCTACCTATTCTTCTCCACAAAGGGTTGTATTTACAATTTGTAGCCAATCAAGATTATCCTGTTAGCCTTTTCAGAATTCTTATGAACACTTCTAGGATAGCAGAAGAACTGGAAACAAGAATACACCCTAAAATATCAGAGATAAAGTTATTGGAGCCATTTCCCTCCTCAGAGTTTATAAGCAAATCTTTTCTGATCCCAGGTTGGTACTGCTCTCTCACTGTTTCTTCCCAAGATTCAGTTTGTTTGTGACTTTAATGAAGGTCTCACATAGATACTCCTATTTTGTGTTACCTGTGTTAATGTTCAGAAGATGAAAAATGACTGTAGTTTTAAACTCCAAGAAGTTCAGATTTTTGCAAGGTACAGTTACCTATATAATGAGAAAAGGAATTGTATTATATTCATTTGAAGTTAATCTGGCATTATCCCTCGATATTTTAAAAGAAAAGTAGAAAAGATTCTTGTGTAAAATAACATTGCCTCAAAGATAGTCTAGTGAACTCTTGATTGAATGGAGAATTTTTTGAGAAGTCATAGGCACACACACACCTGTCTCATATAAGGGCCTCGTTGGACTGTGTTATAATGCTGGCCAATGAAACTCTTTGGAAGAGAGCCGCTGAGGAACAGTAGATGTTCTTGGTTCCTTTGGCAGTGAGGGACAGTGTGAGTCAAGGTTAAGGCTTGGGAGCTAAAGAATAGAACTAAGCTAGAGTTTTTTGTTTTTTTTTTTTTTTCTTTCAGCAAGCCATCCCCAAGGTCATGGACTCTGTCTTAAAAATTCTAGAAGTCTGAAGTGATTAAGAATTGAACTTTCTTATGTTTATCATACACCACTAGGGAAGAAATCAAGTGAATCTGAGCTCTGATGAGGAAGGCTGGGGCCTCAGTCAAGGTAGCTGCAATCAGAATATAATTCAAGATGCTGGGATAGGCGATCCCTGATTTCTGCAAAAAGACAAGTAGAGACCAAAAAAAGTCACTCTTGATCTTTGTTTTTAACTTTGCTTTGCAAATTAAGTCTCTAAAATAGTATCCTTGATTGAGGTGAACCATGTGTCCTTTTCAGTTATATTTTGCTTAACTCTCTCTCTCCAGTGTAAGTACACTCTGGTTGTGCCTGTGCATTTGGAGACCTGTTTGGCTGAAAATACTGCAATAGTTTTGTAGGACATTATCTTGCAATACTGAAGGGCTTTTATAATTTTATTGTAGAGATGTCTGGTCTCCAGCAATGAAGCAATAGAATGTAAGTGTTTTTTAAGTGAAACTTTTTTTTGCATGGATACCTTCAATTGTCATCTCTTTTTGTGACTCTCAAGTATTTTGCTCTCTCACCAGATTTCCTTTCTGATATTCTATCTGAATATCAAAGTGTATATGCAGCATCAGGACCACTTCAGTGTCATAGCTCTGAAACTGAACTCATGATTTGCCACTCACGTCTGATCCGGTTCCAGTGTTTCCTATCTGAGTGCATGGCATCACCACCTACTGAGTTATACAATCAGAAATCCTAGCTAGGAATGTGTTTTTCCTTCTTGCTTCTCCTTCATCCTATATTCAGTTCATCAGTAAGCTTCATTGCCTTTTTTCCTTAGTGTTTCCAGAGTCTATCTCCCTCTCTCAAATTCCCTTGAAATCACTCTAGTTCAGTGGTTCTCATCTAGGGGCAGTTGTGTCCCAGGGGGGGCATTTGGCAAGAGCTGGAGACATGGAAACATCTTTGGCTATCATAGGGATTGTTACTGATATCCGGTGGGCAAAAACCAGGGATGCTGTTACGCATTCTGTAATGCACAGGAAAGCCCCCCAAATACAGAATGATCCAGTTTCAACTGTCAGTCATGCTCAGGTTGAGAATACCTGCTCTAGCCCAGGCCAGCATCTTCTCATTCCTAAATTACCACATTAGCCCTTGAACTGCAGTTGGCCCTTCCTGCAGTTAATCTTAAGCAGGGCAAAGCCAGCACCAGTACCCTTCCTGACTTCTTACTAGTGTCAGCATAAAAGTGACACTTGCTCATTCAGGGTAGGGAAGGCCCTGCAGGGTCTGGCTGTGGTGACTGCTCCAGCCCTTATCCCTTTTGTTGCCAGCTTGCTCTGTTCTCTAGTTGTAGTGGCTTTTCCCCTCAGCTTTGCCCGTGCTTTGGTCTTCTGCCTGTGACTTTCACACATACTCTTCTGTTCCTGGAACAGAGTTCTCCCAACCTTTATCTTGTTAATTCCACTTGTTCAATCTTTAGTTTGTAACTTGAATATCTGTGTACTTTGAGTAATGCTTTTTGAACTCTAGATTAATTTTTTGTTACGAATTATAATAGACCTGGACTTTTGTTATATCACTTAATATTGTTGTAAATCTGTTTTTCTCTTTTAAAAATGGGTAAACATAAAATAATAATAGCCAAAAATAGCTTAACACTTAGGCCAGGCACCCTTCTAGGCGCTCTGTATTTTTCTTTGACCCTCACAACAACCATATGTGGTAGTTGTTACTTTACATTGTTATCTTATTTAGTAGTCTCAGACGCCTTTTCCTCAATGTCTCTGAAATTAGGTTGTGTCTTATTGTCAATGGCATCTTAAATTTGGCAGAACATGGTATTAATTCCATTTTATGGATAAGGAAGTTGAAGCACAGAGAGATTAAGTCTCTTGCCCAAAATCACATAACTGATAATGATAGTGTTAGGATTCCAATCCAGGCAGTCTGATGCCATGGACCAGATCTGCTTCAATTCAGTGCTTTCCTGCATGATAATGTTGCTGCGAGGATTATCAAGATTATATAGATGTCAACCATGTAGCTCACTGATGGATAGTAAGCACTGAATAAATGTCAGTTATTATTATTGGTATGTTTTTCGTTTCTCTTTTTGTATAATTATTTCATGCTATCTCTTCTACTGAAAGGAAGATTTCAGAAGGACTAGACTTCTGTCTTCTGTTTCTCACTGTATCCATTTCTCTTAGCATTGTGCCAGGTAGTAAAGTGTTTTTATTTTGACTGAATAAATGACTACATGAATGAGGAAGGGAACTATTACGGGGAGCTGGAGTCCTGTCGTTGGATGTCACAGAGGTTTGTCTTGTATGCTTGGTTTCTGCCTCTCCTGTGACACTTACCCATGCTTTGCAGGAACATTTATTTGTGTAATTGTCTTCTATCTCTGCACTGGATTATAAACTCCCCACATACATGGCATTGCAACCCCTAGTACCTGCTACGGTTTTATTGTATAGAAGACACTCAGCACATACACGTTAGACGGATTGACTCTTGAGTCACCCTAGCACTTAAGGCTATTTTTAGGACCCAGTATTATCATGGACGATTGTCACTCTGATTTTTCTGATTGTCTCTCTGATTTTTTTAGAAAAATTAAAAAATTTTCTAAATTAAAAAAAATTGTTTTATTGAAATATAGATGATTTACATTATTATATTAGTTTCATATATAAAGGCTGCTGCTGCTGCTGCTGCTAAGTCGCTTCAGTCATGTCTGACTCTGTGCAACCCCACAGACGGCAGCCCACCAGGCTCCCCCGTCCCTGGGATTCTCCAGGCAAGAACACTGGAGTGGGTTGCCATTTCCTTCTCCAATGCATGAAAGTGAAAAGGGAAAGTGAAGTCGCTCAGTCGTGTCCGACTCTTCGCGACCCCATGGACTGCAGCCCACCAGGCTCCTCCGTCCATGGGATCTTCCAGGCAAGAGTACTGGAGTGGGATGCCATTGCCTTCTCCGATATAAAAGTCATAGTGACCCAAATATTTTTATGGATTGTTTTCTATTTAAATTTATTATAAAATATTGGCTATATTCCCTATGATGTACCATATATCCTTGTAGCTTATTTATTTTGTACAGAGTTTGCACCTCTTAATTCCCTAACTCCAAATTCCCTCTTTCCTCTTCCCTCCCTCTACTGGTGGAACCACTAGTTCTCTATATCTGTGAGTCTGTTTCTGTTAAATTCCTTTGTTTGTTTCATTTTTTCAGGTTCCACATATAAGTGATAATGTGCATTTTTGTATTTCTCTGTTTGAATTATTTCATTAACCGTGATATCTTCCAGGTCCAACTATGTTGGCACAAATGGCAAAATTTCATTCTTTCTGATGGCTGAGTAACATTCCATTGTGTGTATGTATGTATATGTATCAATAGTCCATGGCATTGTAAAGAGTCAGATGCAACTGAACTGGATATACCACATCCTTTTTGTCCATTCCTCTGTTGAGGAAGACTTAGGTTGATTCCATATCTTGACTGTGCTATGAACATTGTAGTGTATGTATTGTTTTGAACTACAGTTGTCATTTTCTTCAGATGTATACCCAGGAGTTGAATTGCTAGATCATATGGTAGTTCTGTTTTTAGTTTTTTGAGGAACTTCATAGTGTTTTCCATAGTGCTTTCACCAATAAATATGTTGGACTAATTGACTTGTGAATCACCCTAGTATTTCCAGCTTTGTTCAAGACCCAGTACTCTTATGGGGAAATGTTATATATGGAAATATTTTTTAACAGTGTAGTAAAACTTTTTGCCGTTGAGTTGTTCTTATTTCCCAATTGTCTTCAGAAAAATAGCAACTGAACTTTCCTGCATATCTTCATAGACTTACTCTAAGTAATAAGGAAAATAGACCTCATAACCTGATTAAAAAATAGAGATAGAGGTATATGGGTATAATTTTTCTTTATTTCTGGTTTAGTCTGTGTTTAAGAATTAGTGATCATTTTTCAGAGAGGATTGAAGGATAATTCCTTTATATGCTGGCCTTGAAAATTTAAGAAATGAGAAAACAGTTTTTAAACATTGGAGGTTGTTTATCTGAATTACTCACTGTGTGTAGAATAATGAATTTATTGCCTTTCCAATTGGCTACATTTATTGGAAAGCTAACGAATAAATCTTTTTATGGCAAGGAGAATGTTAGGTCAGGGGCCTAAACAATTTACCTGGCTTCTTCCTTTTGGATCTAGTTTTATGTCTTTTGGCAGCTGAATGCAAAGGATATTGCATTCTGCCCTGGTGATGCCAAAAGTTCACAGAAGAGAGCATTTTTGGCAGATTGTGTTTGTTTTAAGAACAAAGGTGTTTGAATTTCACACCTTAATTTTCAGGGATGTGTTCATACACTAGAGGTGAGAGGTTCATAAAATCACATATTGTGTACTAAACACTTGGGGATACAGCATGTTTCACCTTGATTGGCTGCTCAGAAAGTTCCATAGTGGCTTTTGTTATCTGGTCTGTACACTGAGCTAGGCCCTGGGGGGAACATTGAGTGGGATGGAAATTAATTATTGTTGTGTAGATTCAGAACTTAAACACAATTAGAACACAAAAGAGGGGATATTTTTACTAATTGCAATGGCCTTTTTGACTACTGACAGAACTTACCTCAGAAAATTGTGCCTAATGGTAATACTTCTAGGCCAAAAACAAATGAGTGTTTATGGACCACCAGCACTCAATCTCTACATATACTTTCACGTATATTATGTTTAAGTTACTTTGTAGAAAAGCAGCTGGGATATAGCAGGATCTTGTAACATATGGTCATTTTATACATTTTGAAATATGTTGCATTCACATTAATAACTATTTAGATATGACTATTTGGAAGAGTATTTCAATTCCACATGATTACAAAAAATTAGAATTAATGTGTGCAATTCTATTACAATACAAAGATAGCAGAAAACAGTACAAACACAACATTTTATTATCTATACATACAAGTGGATTCATGAATCTATATTATTTTCATCGTCAAAAAAATAAAAGATTTTTTTCCCCTCACAAATGGTGAAGAATGATTTACGTTCTTTGTGCTAAGTGCTGATACTATTCTAGATTTTTTAAAATGTGCATATTCTTTTGCACTGAAGTTCTACCTCTACTGACAATCTTCTACAAAAAATCATGAAAATGTGTAGAAATGTTTATTTCAGTATTCTACTATCAAATATTTGGGAGAAATTTAAATATGTTTCTATAGGCATTTGAATAAATTATTATATTCATTGAGTGAAATGCTGGGTAATATTTAAACAGATTGTGATAGATTTATATGTGTTGAAGTTCATGATATGTATTTCCAAGTTTCAGAACAATGTCAACAAGATGATTTTATTCATGTAAATAAGGTGAATAAGGTGTTAAATAACATATGTGTATGTTTTGGGAGTTTATATCCCTTTTTGAGAAATACACAGGAAATAGTTTATAATGGTGATTTGAGGGGAATGGAAAGACTTAAGGCTAGTGGACTTTTGCTTTTGCCTTTGTGTTCTTCTATGTTGTTTACATTTTTAAAGAAAATCATAAAATATTTGTATTTTAATTTAGACATGAAATACTCTAAATTGAATTCTTAACTCTTGGATTGGTTGTTTCTCATACTGGAAGCCATTTGATAAACAAGTGAGTGCAAAGTGTGGCAGAAATAGAGTATATATTTTAATGTTCTTGTGACACAATTAACACTCACTCTCCATGTCTTCCTGGATCTCGCAAATGACACATCTATCTGTGGGATCGCTGTGTATAGGATGCTATAGCTCCTGTAGTTAGTCTTAGGATATTGTTCTGGCGACCCCTCTCCCCAAACTGGTATCTGTGGTCCTCTCCTTTAGGGCTCGTCATTATAGAGACTTTCCTTAGTCTGCAAAAGTGTGCTCTGTTGTCAGAGCTGAATTATATGTTGGATAATTACTTTTGTTCACTTCCCTCCCCTCTCTTTCTAATAGATAGTCATGCTATTTTTGTTATGATAATAATAGATGCTTAGAGATTTTCCCTCTAAATTCTTTGTTTTATTTCCATAGTTTACATAATGTGTTCAGAATATTGGTGAGTCTTAAATCTCATTCGGTAAATGGTAAAAATTAAATTTAGGGAAAGCAACTGAGTCTTTTCAGACAATGACTGAATTAAGACGTATACGGAGTCACCAGTGAATGCTTGAATGTGCGCATCTTATTGTGTCTGATGAGAGATACTGCCTTTATCCACAAAGTGAATTCTAACTGAGGAACCACTTAAACAAGCATTTTTAAGCAGAAATTTAAAAAGATGATTCTCGCATGGAAGAGAGTGTTGGGGAGAAACAGTAATTTAAAGCCATATGTAATATGTTTTTGTACTTTGTAACCAAACTAATGTTAAGCTTTATAAATTTATTGAGGAACATTTAGCCCTTTTATTACAGAATTAAAGGTAGAGAGAACATAGATAATTGTAATTAAGTGAGGCAACAGCATAATGATCAAGATAGAAAGATGGTTTAAATTCTTCTGGGCCAATTCTCTGTTCAGGTTCATAGGTCATGCCTACGGGCACTTGGAAAACTGCTTTCACTTTATATGGGTGTTGGGGTCAGCACTAGATGAATAGCAGAAAATAGCTGGATCATGTTTTAATCTGGAAGATTTGAAAATGCCAATCAGACACTTGGCTTGTTCTAGTTTTCAGAAATACTAAGTGAAATGTGGATCATAAAGCAGATTTTGGCTCTAAAACACTGAATTAAAATTATTCTTAGGAAGGCTTCAATTAACTCCACAGCAAAACTACCAGTATTCTCAATTTTGTAGCTTGAGATGCTTGTGAGAGTGGCAGATGGCCACACAAAGCAACCATGTTATTTTATTTCCAAATTTATGTAAACTGAACTCATAAATTAAAAAAAAAAAAAAGACTTCTCAATTTTACTACAACAATCCTAGGTCCCAGAATCAAATCCTGGATTTTAGAAAGTCCTCTAACTTTGTTGGTGAGGTTTTTAAAAATAGTAATGTATGTGATTTAAGAGTCACCTCCTTGTCAATGGTTAGGATATACACATCTTTTCTTCCTGTTCAGCTCATCTGCCACATGTTGACCATAGTGGTTCAACAGGAGTGCTTTGACAAACAGATCAATTTGGGATTAAACGTGGCTGTGCAAGTACTTAGCTAGGAAACTTTAGATAAATAATATGACCACTTTAAAACTTCTCTGCTTTCATCTGTGAATACATAACCATACTCTTTAAGGATCTGGTGAGAAAAAAGCCCTAGGAAGCAATTAAGTAGCCCAGCACTAAGAACATAGTAAATGCTCAGTTATTAGCTACTTTTATGAAATTCTTTTTTAAAACATTGGCCAATGGGACATACAAGGAATGGACTATAATTCCTTTAAGTTTTGTAAATGTTTAAAAAAAAATAGGTCACATAGTTAGTTTAATGATTAGGAAGCATTCTCTTGAATGAGATAGCCTTTAGATGTGGGTGTGTGTTCCACAGTTTAACATGTGGTATAGCCTGGACACCAACACTTCAGAGTGGATGCTGCCAGATGGGTCTTTCCAGTATGGACCAGATGACAACCAATCAGGCCCTTGGAAGCCTTCCTGTTAAAATCAGTGATGATGCTAGTATTCTGTATCATGGCATTGCTATCAGATGTCTGATTAGAAAATATGGCATTCTACATAGTTATATTTTAGTCAGTCCTGGGTTAGGCAAAATCATGTTTTTCTTTTAACCTCCTTGATTAAATTCTTAGAATGAAATGGATATTAGAACTGATGGGGGCGGGGGCAGCATGCTTAGATGCTTTAGTAAATACCTTTTTGTTCCATCTTATAAATTAGAAGACCCAGGGAGAAGAAGGTCTGACTGCCTTTTCTACTCTGTGCTTCCTCCTAGGAATCAGTGCTTCCCCAGGCTTTAATTACAGGATCCTCATAGAGACTGGGTTTTAATTATTCAGGTTTTTGCCAAGACTGAAGTTTTTTGTTTTTTTTTTTTCTGAACCAAATCAGCCGCTATAGAATGGAGATACAGATAGTGCAGGAAATGGGGGTGAATGTGTATCCACTTCATAAAATATCTGAGGATTGTGGTTGATAGAAAAATAAAAAATCTGTTACCACTGGCTTCTTTGGTGATTTCCTTTTGTTTTTGTCACCTAAGAAATCAAGAGTACAAAAATAATTCTGATTAAATTGGAATTTCTGACTGGGTTCTAGTAACTTGAGATGTTGCCTTGACAAAGAAGTAGCATTTATTTCCCTGTGATCTCTATACAGTGGTTGTGCTCTTGAGACTCAGACCATTCTGTCACTAGCAGAAAGTCACCTCAATTGAAATCTTATCTAAACGTTTGCCTCATTTGCTACTCGGTGGTACAAGTTCTTTTTAAGCAACGTCCTCTGTGGTTTGCATTTTAATTTACTTTACATGTTAACTGTAGAGGGAGGGAACAAATGATTGTCTCCTCTACCTATGCTCTTAAAACACTTATTCTGAGCCTGGTCAAGTTGGTAGTTCTTGTCTTTCTGAGCCTTCTCTTTTACCATTTCTTTCATTTAAACAAGGTCTCACTGTAACCCTTTATATTTTTATCCAATTGAAGATTCACCTGAATTTTTTTTCTTTACTCATTGAAACATCTGTTAGTAGTTTTTCATAATATTAACATTGTGGGAGTTGCTATGAGTTAGTTTGAGATGCCCAAGCTATTGTGTAAAGTCAAACCAGCGTTGTCGAGGATTCTTTCTGAGTGCCTGCTCTGGGAAATCCCACTGCTAGGGGACACAGCAGTGATTATCGTCAAAAGAAGGATGGTCTCACTGTATCATTAAGCAAAAGCCCAGGTGGGCAGCAACAAAAGAAATACCTACACTTATTGCAAAGTAATTTAAGTTTTAAAAACATACAGGCTGAAGCATAGAGATGAGGATCTCCGTCTTGGAGGATGACATAGTGACTGGAAGCAGTTTTAGCCCACTCATTTTGTAATTACACCCCAAAAGTTTTTATTTAGCGAAAAAGTAATGTTTCTTCTTTTAAGACCTTATTATACCCGTAGCTGCTAGAACCTTTTGCTAGCTACAGTGAAGTTGCTGGCACATTTTTCTTGGCATTAGTAGGGCTTTCAATTTTGTTTTCAAATATTAGTAGCTTAAAATGATGAACTGCATGCAGTCCCTTTGTGTTACACAAAAAATGCTCAGCACAGGCATTTTCTTCATTTATCTATGAAGTAGATGTAAGAATCTGAGTTTTAAACTTGTTTGGTCATCTTCTTTTTCTTCTTTTGTTTCATTTCTTTTGATATCACATCTATTTCTTATCTCTTCATTTTGCAGTAATAGAAGAAGCCTTAACAGTTGCAAGATTACATATTTATATCAGGGTTCAGACTGTGAATTCATTCTTTTCTAGGGAAGCAGAAAGATCATGTAAAAATGGTGACCACATGTTGACAGAATGCATGATTTAACAAAACCAAAGGCAATCATTTCAAAGAAAAATGTTTTATTTTCTGCCAGCAGAGTATAATGGAGAGAAATTGGCTGGTATTATTTTAAAAAATTGCCCAAATCACTGTAGTTAGTGTAAAATTGTCTCTGGAACTATTTCCTGTAAGTTAACCAGACATATGATTGTATCCGTTATATTTTGAATACTGAGACTCACATTTCAACTGTCTTGCATGGAGCCTATCAGGTATAATAGCTCTTTGTACAGGTTCTTCCTTTTTGCTTGTAGTCTCTTTCATCTAAGCTTCTACCTTTATTCATCCCAGATTAGAATACTTATAGTTTGGGACTTTCTAGAACTTTGAGCTTAATATTAGTGCTTCTTCAACGGCTCAGCAGGTAAAGAATCCATCTGCAATGCAGGAAACACAAGACATGTGGGTTCAATTCCTGGTTCGGAAAGATCCCCTAGAGGAGGGCATGGCAACTCTCTCCAGTATTCTTGCCTGAGGAATCCCATGGGCAGAGGAGCCTGGCGGGATACAGCTCATGAGGTTGCTTAATATTTTTCACTAACAAATCAAGACCAGGAGCTCCTAAAAATGTGTTGCTCCTGCCTGCAAAAGCTCAAGTGAAATGAATATAAATATTATTTACCTATTAACAATTCTCTGTCCATTTCAGTCAGAAGATTTTATTTAACATGTGGTTCATAGGGCTTGCTGGTTTTTTCTAAATACTTAAAGTAATTTCAGACATTACACACTGGGACTTGCTTGTGTTGTTTGTGGGTATAGTATGTATTATTAACAGTAGATCAGATTTATGTGTCCGTGAAAGAATAATGCACTTTGATATGATTCCAGTACTCACGTACCTCTGAGTGAGTTCAGAAGACAGAGTCATGTCACTCACTGGAGTCTTGCTGTTTGTATTGCTACTTTGCCAGTGATGTTTTTAATGGCTTTATATGTACTGGAGGTGTTTAGAGTGGTTGTTTTCATGTCATTTACAGACCAGATCATCCTGTGTGATTCAGGCCTATATTTTGGAAGAACTGTGGAGTTAATGACACAAACAGACTGAAAAATGTATAAATATTACTTAGCTTGGGGGCAGATAGGAGTACTGCACTGGTTTCTACACAATACCAGAAATACTGATGCTCACCTGATAAAGATAATGGGTTGATTTGGCTTTAGCCTAATTCTCAACAGCATCTAACATGTTTGTGGATTCCCTGTTCTAGATGTTTAACATCCTGTGAGAATGTTCTAGGACATTATACAGTACAGAGAAACTAAGCAGGTACCATATGTAAAATTAGATAGCCAGTGGAAATTTGCTGTATGATGCAGAGAGCTCAAATCCGGTGCTCTGTGATAACCTAGAGGGACAGGATGAGGTGGGAGGTGGGAGGAAGGTTCAAGAGGGAGGGGACATATGTATACCTATGGCTGATTCATGTTGAGATATGGTAGAAACCAACACAATATTGTAAAGCAAATTATCCTCCAATTAAAAATAAATTTAAATGAAGATAAAAAGAAAGTAAACTGGCAAATTTTAAAAAATGCAGATTGTGCCATCATTTGAACCTTTCCCACCTACCATTGAAAAAAAGTTTTCATTTATGTTTGAAAAGGAGCTATAGCTCTTATATAAACAGTGTTCATCTTTTAGTTTAGATGGCTGATATTCATTATCTATAACTCAGGGGTAAGTGTTTTGTGCTTTGCTTTGTCAGTCCTGGAAAAGACCCAGACTTTCCTTCGGAAACGTGGAAACAAGAATATTTCATTGCTATTAATCAGGAATGTTAAACCAGTTTTCATGTGATGTCCGTGAGTTTAATAACCATGCAACCTCACTGAATCCTACACAAAGGTCAAGTTGCGTATTTACTTTTGGAGGCTTTGTGACTGTATTAGATTCTAACAGGCTGACAAGAGGGAGAAGGAGGAAAGTGGAAGGAGGACACAGCATTTTAAAACTGCAAAGAAGATGGATAATACCTTTAATGCACATCAGACATATTCCCAGCAGTTCCACTAGTGTTATGTGACAAAATCACAAGTGAAAATAGAATCCTTAAGGGGAAAGGTATCCTAGAGAACACTCCCTTTATTTCCCAGGTGAGAAAACAGGGCCAGACATTAAATGTCTTGTCTGAAATTATAGAGCTTGGCCCAGAACCCAGGTCTTACAACTTATAGATCAGTATTTGAGTGTAATGAATAACTGTGATTTCCTTAGTCATATTATCTCTTAAATTGAATAGCTTCCTTATGTGGACCACCTGTACCTATTTAATTAAGTCTACTTATTCTCCAGATGATCTGTCAATCGCTTTAGTCTAGACCTGCTTACAAATCACCCCTAGACACACACTGGTTCCATCTAGCACTTCCCACTGATAGTATGAACTACTAATGGGGAACTGTCTTAAATGGCTTAACCTCTTCCTGCTTAAGAATACAAGTACCCTGAGCACAGAGAGGAAGGAAACTCTTTTTTACTTTTCAATAGAAACCACCCCCTCTTGGGAGCAGTAGAATTTTTTTGGCACTGACATGTTTCCATATGACCTCCACCCCCATCTAAGCATCTGTTAAACTGATGCTGGGAAAGTGTGTGGATGGGTGGATCTTGAGGCAGTAGAAGCCCCTCAAACAAACCTGTGCTAGCCAAGTCAGGGTGCACAATGCCTGTTGAGCTCCGTGAAAACTGAGCACAGGGACACGGAATAGAGGTGCATTATTTTCCTTATTTCTTCATACACATTGTCTAGGACTTTATGCAAATTCATTTGTAACACACAGTATAAAAGCCCTGTACTTGATTTTGCAGGTTAAGATATAAATCTGCATTTACCACATAGTACCATACAAATGCATTGGAAACAAACAGAGATCCTTCTGTTGTTTTTGAGGTTGCATCCAAGTACTGCATTTCGGACTCTGGTTGACTATGATGGCTACTCCAACTAACACCCCAAAAAGATGTCCTTTTCATTATAGGGAACTGGAATGAAGAAGTAGGAAGTCAAGAAACACCTGGAGTAACAGGCAAATTTGGTCTTGGAGTACAGAAGGAAGCAGGGCAAAGACTAATAGAATTTTGCCAAGAGAATGCACTGGTCATAGCAAATACCCTCTTCCAAAAACACAAGAGAAAACTCTACACATATATATCACCATATGGTCAACATTGAAATCAGATTGATTATATTCTTTACAATAAAAGATGGAGAAACTATATACAGTCAGCAAAGACAAGACCGGGAGCTGACTGTGGCTCAGATCATGAATCCTTATTGCCAAATTCAGACTTAAATTGAAGTAGGAAAAACCACTAGACCATTCAGGTATGACCTAAATCAAATCCCTTATGATTATACAGTGAAATATGAAATAGATTTAAGGGATTCGATCTGATAGAGTGCCTGGTGAACTATGGACAGAGGTTTGTGACATTGTACAAGAGACAAGGTTCAAGACCATCCCCAAGAAAAAGAAATGCAAGAAAGAAAAATGGCTGTCTGAGGAGGTCTTACAAATAGTTGTGAAAAGAGAAACGAAAAGCAAAGGAGAAAAGGAAAGATATACTCATTTGAATGCAGAGGTCCAAAGAATTGCAAGAAGAGATAAGAAAGTCTTCCTCAGTGATCAGCACAAAGAAATAGAGGAAAACAATAGAATGGGAAAGACTAGAGAGCTCTTTGAGAAAATTAGAGATACCAAGAGAACATTTCATGCAAAGATGGGCTCAATAAAGGACAGAAATGGTATGGACCTAACAGAAGCAGGAGATATTAAGAAGAGGTTGCAAGAATACACAGAAGAACTATATAAAGAAGATCTTCACAACCCAGATAATCACAATGGTGTAATCACTCATCTAGAGCCAGACATGCTGGAATGTGAAGTCAAGTGGGCCTTCTGAAGCATCACATGAACAAAGCTAGTGGAGGTGATGGAATTCCAGTTGAGCTATTTCAAATCCTGAAAGATGATGCTGTGGAAGTGCTGCACTCAGTACGCCAGCAAATTTGGAAAACACAGCAGTGGCCACAGGACTGGAAAAGGTCGGTTTTCACTATAATCCCAATGAAAGGCAATGCCAAAGATGCTCAAACTACTGCACAATTGCACTCATCTCACATGCTAGCAAAGTAATACTCAAAATTCTCTAAGCCAGGTTCAACAGTACCTGAACTGTGAACTTCCAGATACTCAAGCTGGTTTTAGAAAAGGCAGAGGAGCCAGAGATCAAATTGCCAACATCCACTGGATCATGGTAAAAGCAAGAGAGTTCCAGGAATACATCTATTTCTGCTTTATTGACTATGCCAAAGCCTTTGACTGTGTGGATCACAATAAACTGTGGAAAATTCTGAGAGAGATGGGAATACCAGACCACCTGACCTGCCTCTTGAGAAATCTGTATACAGGTTAAGAAGAAACAGTTAGAACTGGACATGGAACAACAAATTGGTTCCAAATAGGAAAAGGAGTACTTCAAGGCTGTATATTGTCACCCTGCTTATTTAACTTCTATGTAGATTACATCATGAGAAATGCTGGGCTGGATGAAGCACAAGCTGGAATCAAGATTGCCAGGAGAAATATCAATAACCTCAGATATGCAGATGACACCACCCTTATGGCAGAAAGCAAGGAAGAACTAAAGCGCCTCTTGATGAAAGTGAAAGAGGAGAGCGAAAAAGTTGGCTTAAAGCTCAACATTCAGAAAACTAAGATCATGGCATCCAGTCCCATCACTTCATGGGAAATGGATGGGGAAACAGTGGAAACAATGAGAGACTATTTTTCTGGGCTCCAAAATCACTGCAGATGGTGACTGCAGCCATGAAATTAAAAGACGCTTACTCCTTGGAAGAAAAGTTATGACCAACCTAGATAGCATATTAAAAAGCAGAGACATTGCCAACAAAGGTCTGTCAAAGGCTATGGTTTTTCCAGTGGTCATGTATGGATGTGAGAGTTGGACTATAAAGAAAGCTGAGTGTTGAAGAATTGATGCATTTGAACTGTGGTGTTGGAGAAGATTCTTGAGAGTCCCTTGGACTGCAAGGAGATCCAACCAGTCCATCCTAGAGGAAATCAGTCCTGAATACTCATTGGAAGGACTGATGCTCAAGCTGAAACTCCAATGCTTTGGCCACCTGATGTGAAGCACTGACTTATGGGAACAGACCCTGATGCTGGGAAAGACTGAAGGCTGGAGAAGGGGACAACAGAGGATGAGATGGCTGGTATCACCAATTCAATGGATATGAGTCTGAGTAAACTCTTGGAATTGGTGATGGACAGGGAGGCCTGGCGTGCTGCAGTCCATGGGGTCACAAAGAGTTGGACACAACTGAGCGACTGGTCTGAACCATATAATTGAGTGCTTATAGAAATCTTTAGGCAATGAATCAAGTTTGCTCTCATTTTCTGCTTGCCATATTGTTCAAAATTTATATAAAATTTTGCAAAATCAGTAATTTCCTTGTGCTATTGAAGAATTGGGGATGATTTTCTGTGGAGATATTGGCTTGGCATTTTTTCCTGTCTTGTCATCGTGGGCATACAGATATTGATAACTATGCATCATGACTGCTTTTTTTTTTAAAGTTCTAAAAAGGCTTCTAAATGAAAGCTATAATTTTGTATTGAATTTCTAGTGACATGAGCAAATCACTTGCTCTTTGCCCTTATGGATTTTATAATGTCATCAGAGCTTATCAATAAAATTATAGCCTACTGTTGGGCGTATGTAATTCCTTATAGTATTGCTTATATAGGAGGCACAGGAGGGGGCACAAATTGGAGTATCTGCCCTGGAAACATTCCAGCAGTGAATGAGTGTGTATGTGTGTGTGTGTGTGTGTTTGAGTGTGTCTTTTCATTTTGTATCTACTGTACACTCAGTCCTGGAAGCTGCACATGAAGAGTGGTGCCTGACTCTCACTTAGGAATGATCTCTTGCTTCCTCCTACTGTGAATGAAATTGACAAGAATTTTGCCATTGTAATCCATTTCAAATAGCAACAGACTCTGCACTTAGACATCATGGCTGTTCCTTCCACCTGAATTGTCAACCTCCATCCAAGAGGGAAAGAGATGCTGCCAGAGATCAGGAGCTTAGGTCTTGAAGGGAGTGAGAAGGCCATAGATGACCCAGGAGGAGAAGCTTATATGCCTCACTTAATAGATGTATTTCTATAATAATGAAGTTTATTTATTTAAAAATACACAAGAGGGCAAAAAACCCATACCCAGAAGCAGAAGAGATTCAGCTGTAGGAAAACAGTAGTTCCAAAACTTTTGTTAAATTTCAGGAGGCCTCTCTAGATGGCTGTCTTGTTCAATCATTCTGGAACATTTGGAGATTTAATAGTTCACTGTAATTTGTAGGTTCCCTGCTGTTTGGAACCTTTTCTCTGTGATCTTTTGTGTGTTCTCTTGAGAGCACTGCCTCTGTTCACTTTTTTTTTTTTTTTTTAGTATTTCTGGTTACACGTAAATAACACAGATCTAGCAAAGAGATACAATGATTATATAAAGCTCTGGGATTCCCCCTGAGATTTCTACCTGTTAGGTTTCTGTCTGACTTGTGGGAATGTATGGTGACCTGATGTTCTGAGTGCAACAGTGTATGATTAATAAAGAGAAATGACATGCTCTCTTCACTTTTCTTGCTCCTTGCCTCAGTTTGGTACTGACCGTAACCCCACTTCCAGAGTGTAGAAAGGGGGGAAACTGTTTTGAGAGTTTAAATATTTTTGTCAGGGAAGAATTTATGAATATCAGGGTTTTGTGGGGACAGAGGAGTATCTGTGTTTCTTCTCTTTTGGTTTTCCTTCCCTTGTTTACTATAAGAGCATCCAAGGATCGATTTACTGGGTAAGTTTAGTTTCAAAAGAAGTACTACGGGACATGTTATTTACTGTCTTAAATCATGACTTTTAAGGACATTCAGATCATCATTAACATAATCATCTTTCAAAAAATACCTATTCAGGACACAACATATATGTCAGACACCATCTTATTATTGCATTGATTTTGCTGTTGTTCATTTGCTCAGTCGTGTCCACCTCTTTGTAATCCCATGGGCTACAGCATGCCGTGTCCTTTAGTATCGCCCATAATTTGTTCAAACTCATGTCCTTTGAATCAATGATGCCATCCAGCCATCTCATCCTTTGTCATCCTCTTTTTAATCCAGCCCTCAATCTTTCCCAGCATCAGGGTCTTTTTCAGTGAGTTGGCTCTTTGCATCAGGTGGCCAAGTATTGGAGTTTCAGCTTCAGCATCAGTCCTTCCAATGAAGGACTTGATTTCCTTGGAGATGGACTGGTTTGATCTTCTTGCAGTCCAAGGGACTCTCAAGAGTCTTCTCCAACACCACAGTTCAAATGCATCAGTTCTTCAGTGCTCAGCCTTCTTTATGGTCCAACTCTCAAATCCAAACATGACTACTGGGAAAAAAACATAGCTTTGACTATTCAGATCTTTGTCAGCAAAGTGAAGTCTCTCCGTTTTAATGAGCTATCTAGGTTTGTCATAGCATTCCTTCCAAGGAACAAGCATTATTTTAATTTTATTGCTTCAGTCACCATCTACAGTAATTTTGGAACCCAAGAAAATAAAGTCTGTCACTGTTTCCATTGTATCCCCATCTATTTGTCATGAAGTGATGGGATTGGATGCCATGATCTTAGTTTTTTGAATGTTGAATTTTAAGCCAGCTTTTTCACTCTCTTCTTTCACCTTCATCAAGAGTCTCTTAGTTCCTCTTGCTTTCTGCTATTAGAGTGTGTTGTCTGCCATTCTGAAGGAGATCAGCCCTGGGATTTCTTTGGAGGGAATGATGCTAAAGCTGAAACTCCAGTACTCTGGCCACCTCATGCGAAGAGTTGACTCATTGGAAAAGACTGATGCTGGGAGGGATTGGGGGCAGGAGGAGAAGGGGACGACCAAGGATGAGATGGCTGGATGGCATCACTGACTTGATGGACGCTAGTCTGAGTGAACTCTTGGAGTTGGTGATGGACAGGGAGGCCTGGCGTGCTGCGATTGATGGGGTCACAAAGAGTCGGACACGACTGAGTGACTGAACTGAACTGTCTGCATATCTGATGTTATTAATATTTTTCCCAGCAATCTTGATTCCATGTTGAGCTTCATTCAGCCCAGCATTTTGAATGATGTACTCTGCATATAAATTAAATAAGCAAGGTGACAATATACAGCCTTGATGTACTCCTTTCCCAATTTTGAACAAGTCCATTGTCCCATGTGTGGTTCTGTTTTTTCTTGACCTGCATACAGGTTTCTCAAGAGGCAGGTAAGGTGGTCTGGTATTCCCATCTCTTGAAGAATTTTCCACAGTTTGTTGTGATTCACACAGTCAGAGGCTTTAGTGTAGTCAAGGAAGCAGATATTTTTCTGGAATTCCCTTGCTTTTTCTGTGATCCAATGGATATTGGCAATTTGATCTCTGGCTCTTCTTCCTTTTCTAAATCCAGCTTATACATCTGGAAATTCTCGATTCACATACTGTTGAAGCCTAACTTGGAGGATTTTGATCATTACCTTGCTAGGATATGAAGTGGTATTGTGCTGTAGTTTGTACATTCTTTGGCATTGCCCTTCTTTGAAATTGGAATGAAATCTGACCTTTTCCAGTCCCGTGGACATTGCTGAATTTTCCAAATTTGCTGGCATATTGAGTGCGGCATTTCTACAGCATCATCTTTTAGTATTTGAAATAGCTTAGTTGGAATTCCATCACCTCTACCAGCTTTGTTTATAGTAATGCTTCCTAAGGCCCACTTGACTTTGAATTCCAGCATGTCTGGCTCTAGGTGAGTGATCGCACCATTGTGGTTATCTGGGTCATTAGGACCTTTTTCATACAGTTCTTCTGTGTCTTCTTGCCACCTCTTCTTAATATCTTCTGCTTCTGTTAGGTCCATACCATTTCTGTCCTTGATTCCCATCTTTGCATGAAATACTCTTGTGAAAGTGAAAGAGAAAGTCACTCAGTCATGTCCGACTCTTTGCGACCGCATGGACTGTATAGTCAATGGAATTCCCCAGGCCAGAATACCAGAGTGGGTAGTCTTTCCCTTCTCCAGGAGATCTTCCCAGTTCAGGGATTGAACCCAGATCTCCCGAATTATAACAAATTCTTTACCAGCTGAGCTACAAGGGTTGTTTTTCTGCTTCTTTGCACTGATCAGTTAGGAAGACTTTTTTTTAAAATCTCTCCTTGCTGTTCTTTGGAACTCTGCATTCAGATGGCTATATCTTTCCTTTTGTCCTTTGCCTTTCACATGTCCTCTTTTCTCAGCTGTTTGTAAAACCTGCTCAGACAACCACTTTGCCCTCTTGCATTTCTTTTTCCTGGGGATGGTTTGGTCACTGCTTCCTATACAGTGTTAGGAACCTCAATCCATGGTTCTTCAGACACTCTATGTATCAGATCTAATTCCTTGACTCTATTTCTCACTTCCGCTTATAATCATAAGGGATTTGATTTAGGTCATACCTGAATGGCCTAGTGGTTTTCCCTACTTTCTTCAATTAAAGTCTGAATTTTGCCATAAGAAGTTCATGACCTGAGCCACAGTCAGCCTCTGGTCCTTGTTTCTGCTCATTATATAATACTTTTCTATCTTCAGCTGCAAAGAATAGAATCAATCTGATTTCAGTATTGACCATCTGGTGATGTCCATGTATAGAGTCTTCTCTTGGCAAAACTATTAGACTTTGCCCTGCTTCATTTTGTACTCCAAAGTCAAACTCATCTGTTATTCCAGGTATCTCTTGACTTCCTACTTTTGCTTTCCAGTCCCCTATGATGAAAAGAACACATTTTTTGGTTTTTGTCTAGAAGGTCTTTTAGGTCTTCATGGAACTGTTCAACGTTATCTTCTTTGGCATTATTGGTTGGGGCATAGACTTGGCTTACTCTCATGTGAATTGATAACAACGGTCTTGTTTAGCATGAACTTTTAAGAAATTGCTAATGCAACTTAATCACTAATTTTGGGGGACACACTATGACGCATTTTGAAAATGGCTATTTTAATTTTTCACCTCCTACTCTACTATCTTGATTGCTCCCTCTCATTTTAATTTTTAATGAGAGATTTTTTGTATATGGTCTTCCCTTGTGGCTCAGCTGGTAATGAATCTGCCCACAATGTGAGAGATGTGGGTTTGATCCCTGGGTTGGGAAGATCCCCTGGAGAAGGGTAAGACTACCCACTCCGGTATTCTGGCCTGGGGAATTCCATTGACTATACAGTCCATGCGGTCGCAAAGAGTTGGACATGACTGAGTGACTTTTACTTCACCTTTTTAATTTATGATGTGATCATGGTGAACTGGTTGACATTTCAGTTGTGATAAAGTGTTTGAAACTGTGGGGCTGAATTGTGGTAAACAGATCTGTGCATGAATATGAGTATAATATTCATATGACAAAATATGAGTATTTTCAATTTTTTGAGCTACTTTTAATAATAAGTTTGATCCTATGGAATAGAAACTAACCTATTTTTTCCTGATTATTTATAGAAAATTTGTAAAACAGAGTGGAAAGGACAAATTCTACCACTCTGAGAGAAATCAGTGTTAATAGTTTCTTTTTTTCCAATCTCACTGTCTGCATTTCTCTCCATTTTATGCTTCTTCCTCATTTTTTCATTGTCACCTGCTATAGCTCTTTATATCTTACACATTATGTATCCCATAATTAAACTTACTGTCAACAAAGGCTATTACTGGTGTTAAACCGTAGATGGTTAACTGCCACGGGCCAAATGAGACCCTCAGGAGCCTGAGAAAAGTTGCATTTTAAAAATGAGATGCTCACTTGATATTTTACAAAATGAAAGATTTTGCATTAGAAAAATAGTCTACATTTCTGACTTCTCTTAAATAGGAAGACTTGGCAACTTTGGGGTCTACATTCCCATCTAGTAACAAATGCTTTTCCTGAATAATGTGTGCCCTCTGGTGATGAGGCTAGCACTCTCTGGTTTGCCACAGTCCACTCCACTCCCGGTTACTGCTCAACACTGAGGTCCAGTTGCCATTTATTGTCATGCTTGCATTGCTTTCTCTCACTTAGTCCTCTTTATTCATTTGTATAATTTTGTTGGATCCTACAGGTATTTGAGTTTATGATCTCACACTTAAATTCATTTGTGCTAGACTAATCATAATTCACAAAACAAGCAAACAAACAAAAAACCCGACTCTTCTTGCATGTATGAATTTCATGAGAAGAGATATAAACAAATCCAATGAGTGGTTCTCTGAGAAGTTGTGTAGAAGAAAATGAGGTGACAAAACTGAGAGGGTAAGAAAACAGAATGTGAAAGGCAGTGTGAGTGTGTATGCACACATGTGCACCTGTGTGCACATGTACATGTATGTATTTGAAAAGTGACTCTGGGAATTCCCTGGTAGTCCAGTGGTTAGGGTGCTGTGCTCCCACTGCAGGGGACATGAGTTCAATCCCTGGTTGGGAACTTAAAAAAGTGACTCAGGGTCATAGCCATGGGAAGAGGACCCAGTTGCCGCATTGCTGTTGTTGACTCATTGATCTCCATAGTTTCTTTGTAAATATATTATTGGGAAATGCTGCTGTTATCAGAACTGAAACTAAAGACTTAAATGGTCTTTTGTCCCTGATGACTCAAAAGGAGACCTTGAGGGAAAACCCTTTAAGATGAATATCTCAGCCCAAATAAAACAAAATGAAATACAGAGAGGACAGAAGGTGAATTTAAGAAAAGGGCTCCTGTGAAGTGCCTGTGGGTAAGTAAAAAGGTTACAGGATATTTGTTTTGATTGAGGACCATATTGGGATGACAAGTCAGGGTGAAAGTATTCAACCCTAGGTCTATCTTTGTATTTTTTAAGCTAATTATTTGGTGATTTATAGATTCAGATACTAAGGTTGCTTATGGAAGCTTTGTGGTAAAGGCCAGTTGAGCAAATCACTGGCTTCCATTGCCCCATTTCAATTAAGCAGTCCCTTTTACACCAGCTTGCAAATCGGTCATCATGTGCTTTCCTACATCTGAGTATGTTTTACCAACACGTTGAATTCATGTTACTATTAAAGTTGTAATTATTCAATATCAGTAAATTCAGTGCTAACTTTCAGTTAATAAGAAAACTGGGTCTTTTAAATTTGATTCATGGGATCGCAAAGAGTCGGACACGACTGAGCGACTGAACTGATACTTATATCATGATACAACCTTTTGTTTTTCCATGAGCAGCTTGCAAACGCATGAAATAAAAAAGCCTATTCATTTATTCTTTATTTAATTTCATGCTATAAACATTACTTTTATACATCAAAATAGTACCTATCTTTATCATCTTGTTACATAGTTCAATATGACTCAGAATAACTTACTTGTAGTTCCTCAAAGTCAGATATTAATGAGAAGACTAAGCATCTACCAAGGTTTTTCAAAAGATTTTAGGGTTTGGAAAGGACTTGGTTTCTGGCTAAGTAATGGATACTTATAAATAAACAGATGTTTCCTGTGGGGTCCTGCTTTATAAAGTATCTCAGTGAGGTGTTATGAATCCTCAAATCTCATATGATAATTCCTGGCACATTAAAATCTTTGCTGCTTCATATATGAAATCTAATGCCATGGACACACTGTTCCACCAAGGGCCACCACCAGTTAGATGTGGGAGGTGCAGCATTCGATGAAAAAACAATGATCCTGATAATTTGGTCAGTGTTAGAACTTAGTAGAGATCTTAGGATACCATTTACTGAGGCAACTTGTTAACCAAGACTTGAGTCAGTATCTGTGATTTTGCTTCAGGAAGTTCAGTGTGTGAAGTATTTTGTGTTTATTTGTCTGTGTTTTCTCCCGGGTTAGAATCCACAGATGCCCTCAGGTTGGCAAGGAGTAAGTGACACATGGAAGAAGTCATTCGTTAAATGGTAGCATCTCCCTCCCCACCCGGGCAGCTGGCGTACTGTACACTGGCACACACTGCCTTGGGGTTTTGAGGGACCAGAGAGGACACAAGAGCCGAGGCTGTGTGGCTGAAGGACTTGGTCATTTGGTTGGACGCTCATGTGGGGTAACTTGGGAAGCGATAAAGGCCTCTTCCAGCCTTTTTACTTCCAGCTCTCTTTTAGAGGAATGACCAAGACAAGCATTTTCTCCAGATACTTTTCAGGTCGTACTACTACATGCAGTGATGAGAGGATGACATTTGATAGCACTATCAGGAAAATCATTCATTAAATGAAAAATACCCTGAGCATTAAGCTGTTTTGAGGCTCAACTTGGAGCCAATAAAACTGCATACTTGTTTGTTTTTTTTTTCCAAAAGTAATTTTTATATTAAAAATATATTTATTGAAGAAATTTTAGAAATTAATTATCTCCTGCCTACTCACCTCCCATCTTCTGACTGCCCCCAACAAGAAATGTTTACCATGTAGAAAATAACCAATCTCAATATTTTGGCTTGTGGGACTCAATCCTGGTTTGGATATATTTTCTCTGTATCTATATATAGTTATAGATACATTGCTATAATTGTTCAACCCACTGTACATTCTGCTTTATGATCTTCCTTTTATCACTTTAGTTCAGTTCAGTTCAGTCGCTCAGTCGTGTCCAACTCTTTGCGACCCCATGAATTGCAGCACGCCAGGCCTCCCTGTCCATCACCATCTCCCAGAGTTCACTCAGACTCATGTCCACTGAGTCCGTGATGCCATCCAGCCATCTCATCCTCTGTCGTCCCCTTCTCCTCCTGCCACCAATCCCTCCCAGCATCAAAGTCTTTTCCAATGAGTCAACTCTTTGCATGAGGTTGCCAAAGTGCTGGAGCTTTGGCTTTAGAATCATTCCTTCCAAAGAAATCCCAGGGTTGATCTCCTTCAGAATGGACTGGTTGGATCTCCTTGCAGTCCAAGGGACTCTCAAGAGTCTTCTCCAACACCACAGTTCAAAAGCATCAATTCTTCGCTGCTCAGCCTTCTTCACAGTCCAACTCTCACATCCGTACATGACCACTGGGAAAACCATAGCCTTGACTAGATGGACCTTAGTCGGCAAAGTATGTCTCTGCTTTTGAATATACTATCTAGGTTGGTCATAACTTTTCTTCCAAGGAGTAAGTGTCTTTTAATTTCATGGCTGCAGTCACCATCTGCAGTGATTTTGGAGCCCCCCAAAATAAAGTCTGACACTGTTTCCACTGTTTCCCCATCTATTTCCCATGAAGTGATGGGACCGGATGCCGTGATCTTTGTTTTCTGAATGTTGAGCTTTAAGCCAACTTTTTCACTCTCCACTTTCACTTTCATCAAGAGGCTTTTTAGTTCCTGTTCACTTTCTGCCTTAAGGGTGGTGTCATCTGCATATCTGAGGTTATTGATATTTCTCCCGACAGTCTTGATTCCAGCTTGTGCTTCTTCCAGTCCAGCGTTTCTCATGATGTACTCTGCATATAAGTTAAATAAGCAGGGTGACAATATACAGCCTTGACGTACTTTTCCTATTTGGAACCAGTCTGTTGTTCCATGTCCAGTTCTAACTGCTGCTTCCTGACCTGCATACAGATTTCTCAAGAGGCAGGTTAGGTGGTCTGGTATTCCCATCTCTTTCAGAATTTTCCACAGTTTATTGTGATCCACACAGTCAAAGGCTTTGGCATAGTCAATAAAGCAGAAATAGCTGTTTTTCTGGAACTCTCTTGCTTTTTCCATGATCCAGCAGATGTTGGCAATTTGATCTCTGGTTCCTCTGCCTTTTCTAAAACCAGCTTGAACATCAGGGAGTTCACGGTTCACGTATTGCTGAAGCCTGGCTTGGAGAATTTGGAGCATTACTTTACTAGCATGTGAGATGCGTGCAATTGTGCAGTAGTTTGAGCATTCTTTGGCATTGCCTTTCTTTGGAATTGGAGTGAAAACAGACCTTTTCCAGTCCTGTGGCCACGGCTGAGTTTTCCAAATTTGCGGCATATTGAGTGCAGCACTTTCACAGCATCATCTTTCAGGATTTGAAACAGCTCAACTGGAATTCCATCACCTCCACTAGCTTTGTTCATAGAGATGCTTTCTAAGGCCCACTTGACTTCACATTCCAAGATGTCTGGCTCTAGATTAGTGATCACATCATCATGATTATCTGGGTCGTGAAGATCTTTTTTGTACAGTTCTTCCGTGTATTCTTGCCACCTCTTCTTAATATCTTCTGCTTCTGTTAGGTCCATACCATTTCTGTCCTTTATCAAGCCCATCTTTGCATGAAATGTTCCCTTGGTATCTCTAATTTTCTTGAAGAGATCTCTAGTCTTTCCCCTTGTGTTGTTTTCCTCTATTTCTTTGCTTTGATCGCTGAAGAAGGCTTTCTTATCTCTTCTTGCTATTCTTTGGAACTCTGCATTCAGATGCTTATATCTTTCCTTTTCTATTGTAAAAATGTTTTTCCAGTCATTGAATATTTTTTTCAACATCTTTATTCAGTATCTTGAGAATATTTCATAATTTATTTCTAAAGTCTATCAAAAGAGGCAGTGAATATTCTTTTAGAATGTATTTGTTTGCATCCCTGGCCAGCTTGAGATCTGTATTTGCCAAAGTGTTCCCTAGAAATTGTAACAATGTACACCTCTGGTAAGTTCGACCATGCTTTTGGAACCTTGATGAAAGGTTAAATAAAAATGCATGCCTTTAAAATAAAGTCAGGTAGGGAATAAAGCGTGCTGTCTCTTGAGACTGTTGGCACCATTATTCTCAATTGTAGTGTTTAAAGAAAGGGTGGCCACTTTATGTATTTCATTAAAAATGCAGGCAGGTATAGTATAAACATGCTCATTGATGTCAAGTAAATGGTTGTGCTGTTTGCAGTATTCACATGACCGTAACTTTCATTTTTCAGACTTTAAAATCTTCAAACTTGTCAAAGCCTACTTTCTCCTTTCCAAGTTTCTCCTATCAGGCTTGAAAGTTTTCAAAATCTTTCTTCCACTTGGTCGTGCTTTCAAAAGTGTTTGAAATCACACTTAGAGAAAATTAAAGGAAAAAGTGAATTTTCCCTCTAGAAAAGGTCATTTGAATTTGAATTCCAAAGCAAGTTAGTTTGGGACTTAGAGCAATTAACAGCAAATTTATCTACTCCAAATTGGAATATGTTTATATGCCTGAAAAAGGGGGGTTATTGGACATTTTATTAGTGACTTAATGTTTTTATAACAATTATGATAGAAATTATATGGGTGATTATCAGTTAAATAAAATTTTATCCATGACTTAATAGTCATATAATCAGGAGAAGGGGACTCATGACTTTATTCCTATAGAGGCAATGCAGTGCAGTGGTGAGAAGGACGTAAGGATGGAGTCATCTTGCCAAGGTTCAGATTCCATTTTCAGCTGTCAGTGATCTTGGGCAAGTTACTTTCTCTCTCTGTGATCTTCTTATTTATGAGATGGGGGACAGTCATATTTCCAGGGTGACCAGCTGTTCTGGTTTGCCCAGGCCCATCCTTCTTTTAGTATTAAAAGTCTAGGATCCAGAGAAAGTTCTCTCTGAGACAAGAAAACCCCTAGTTAAGAGCATAAATATAGTGGCCCCCCAAAACAGGGGCTAAAATAGCAGTGTTTTAGGGTCAGATGTATATAGTGGAGATGATCTACTTTCCATAGATGCTGTTACTTCCCCTTTCCATCCTTGCTGATACTGACAATGGTGAATTAAGTAGGATAATGTTTAATTAGAGCCTGAAACTTAGTAGATGTTCAAAGATGTTTGTTTTCATTCAATGTTACTATGATGTTAAGGTGTATCCTATTTTTTGATGGTACTGAATAATATTAAAAAGCAGAAACAACACATGTACTTTCCTGTCATTGATATGAAAACTAATACTGTAGTCCCTTGGAGTGATAGAAATCCCTTTGCATGGTTAGTAAAATGTCCTGCCATCACAGAGTGCCCACCATTCCTTCTCATTTTTGCCTTTCAGCGGAGATGCTCTGACCCTTTCAAATATTTAGCAGTAGACTTCCCTCTCAATGTGTGCTCACGACTTCTGTTACTGCTAATGGAAGTTACACATGTGTGCTCACCAGGATGAGAAAGGCCTTTATCCCATGTCGGGCAAAGACCCGTGATCCTGAATCTCTTTCTAAACTTCAGACCTGAAGAGAGCAGTGCAGGGAATTGCTGCTTTCTCACTATATTAGCTTCTTCAATTTCCTTTTAATTGGAGCCTGCAACCCAGAATCTTGTAACTTCAGGGGGATGAACAATACAAATTAAGATCTGGATGCTTTCCAGGAATGGCTCAGCTCAAAGAACAGTTTTTTTTTTTTTTTTCCTTTTAACACAGTTGTGGCTATTCACAAATCGCATGCAGTTGCCTAATGAGTCCGTATTTGCTTCTGAGGTTTCACATTTGCAAACTATACTGCTGAGAAAGTAGGTGATGTGTTCACCCACCTCTGGTGTGAGCTGACTGATTTCATGTACAGGACAGATAAATACTAGAATAGTCAAAATTCGAAACCAGTAGCACAGAACCTTCAAATACAATATCTTACCCTTGTTCAGGACATTCATTTCTCCCCAAGAATTCTTTCTAATGTATAAGACTTCAATTTATGTTTAAGAACTAGTAAACTATAGCAGTTTGACAGCCATTCACACTTAATTCTGTGCATTAAACCAACAGCATTCTTTTCCACAAACATCCATTGTTAGGACAATGCTCTCAGACAGAATTTATGAGAAATGGAATTATGTTACCAAGGAGATAGCATTTACTATAATGAAGAGTAGATCCTAGAAAATGGCCCCTTTTACAGCAGCTCAGAGCAGAGCCACAAAAGCAATTGATTGGTCTTGGCATTTAGTCTTATATCAGCTGTGTCATCCATAGCTTCAGGAGTGAGAACACTAATCTAAAGTGACATTTCTGTTCTGGCGGGCTTTTCTGCCCTGATGAAAGCAATTACTTCATTCCTAAATGATAATTTGCAGGAGTTTCAACCACTTTAATTGATAATTTTTTTTTTTTTGTTCTGAGTTCAATTGTGAAGTGATTAGCTGATTTGGTAAATAGAAATTTAAGGTGTGAAATATACAAGTTGCTCCAAGGTAAAGTGCTATTTATTGGGTGGAGAGAAATTACTTGATAAAACTGCAGTTTTTTGTCATTATTATGGAACTGCCAGTTGGTAGCTTAAAGTTCTGGAGGAAAATGAAGAACAAAACACTTTGATTCAGGAGGTTTTTGGCAGACACCAAAGCATGCAATGAATAGTTGGGTCTTGCTGTGGTTCATTCAAGGGTTATTTGAATCAAGGTGAACACTGGTTGAAAAGGACTGTGCGGACCTCTCAGCTTTCTTTATTACTATTCTAATGACTCATTCTGGTATTAAATCCTCTTACTTAAAGTGTTAAGAATAAGAATGCTCATTGGCTAAAACCAATTAATTTAATTATTAAGTTCAAACATACACAAGGCATTTTCTGAAGATGAGGGAAAGCATTCAGTGGAATGGCTTTAATTACTCTTCGGATCTATTTTACTATACAAGTCAAAAATAGGTCATGATTATTCAACCAGAATATATCATAGTTTAAAGATTTTAAAGATGAATCTTGATTTTAATACTTTATTGCATGTTAGCAGTTGCACATGTTTTTGACAATGTTTTTAAGCAATTTCATGATATTTTCTTACATGTGGGAAAAATAATGGTAATTCCACTTGTTAAATGAGAAAAATAAGGCAAGAATGAAGGTCAAACTGATTTAGCACATCAAACAGTCTTTGTCAGCCAAGCTTAATATATCCTGAGTTTGTGGAACAAATGAAATTTTGCTGCTATGTTACACTTTGCTTCCAAACAACCATTACAACTAGTTTTATATATTGTGTGAGCATCAGACCATCAAACAGTGCATCTTTACTGACGTGTTGCTGCAGCGATGATCTACAGCAGCAATCTGCCATTTATATAAGGGCAAAATGTGCATCTATATTTAGTTGTGAAATTGGCCTATTATACTCTTGATGTTTACAGAGGCTAACATAAATTAATGATGACAGCTATGAGCAGTGCATTAGTTAAGCAGCAGAGTTCTTACCTTGAACTTGAAGGTTCCAGTTTTAACTTCCAGTATGTACTATACTGCTTTCTTCACACATTAAAGGCAGGTTTCTGAAATTATTACCCTTTCTTGAAGAGCATTAAAAGATTTGGGGTTGGGAGTTATGTTGTACATAATCCTACCAGATAACAGTTTTTTTATGCATTTCTCAATTATATTACCTTATAAGAAAGGTGGTAATTACAATCATGGGGGAAAAAATACTTCTGAAAGATTTTTATTCTTTGCAGTGGACTGATTTGATTGACTTTGAACTCTCTGTGATACCAGTGTGTGGTGGACTGTTTTATTGAAAGTAACGAAGGACGGGAAAGCAGTGCTTATAGAATCTTTACTGTACTTTTTCCCTGGGAAGCTGCCTCATTCAGCTCGTGTCAGGGCAGGTGTAGGTACCGGATAACTATAGATTTCACCGTTAACTATGACCAGAGATCTGACAAGTATGCAGGTGTTCAAAGGTTCAT
This sequence comes from Oryx dammah, assembly GCF_014754425.2. Classification (NCBI taxonomy): domain Eukaryota; kingdom Metazoa; phylum Chordata; class Mammalia; order Artiodactyla; family Bovidae; genus Oryx; species Oryx dammah. The sequence goes on along the minus strand of NW_024070200.1, from coordinate 25,867,137 downwards.
GAGTTAAAATGCTGCAGCCTTTGATGAATTTTTGATGGCTGCATTTTTAATACAGGTCGACCTTCTTCCTTTGAGGCTGCATGCCAGATTAATTGATAAATAGTAGAAGTCTAGTGCTGGATTCTCCTAAGCAAAACAAGTAGGAAAATCCATAAAAAAAAAAAAAACTGCCTGTCTGGCTCCTTAGAGGTACTTTACAAAGGTAAAATTTAAAGTGGTTTTTACCCTACTTTTCCTTTTCCCTAGAGTTAATGACCAAAACCTGCCGTGTTCTTTTATAAAGACTAGTTATTGTACTCTAAAAGTTTACATGAAGGTGTTAACTTTGAGGCTTAGAGAGAGGATTTTTATGTAGAGAGAGTGTGGATCTGTTGATAATGTCCATATAAGAAATCATTCCATAAATATAATTATAAAGTATTAAGAAATAGCTGATAGATATCTGGCTGTGAAGAAGTCGTTGAATAAGAAACATTTGACTAAAGTGACTTACTTCTGTTGGTTCCTCTGTGACAGTTACTATTTCTGCTATGTTATATTCTGTAAATATCCAACTATATTGTTTCTGTAATCACTATCACCATTTCTGTGAAGTAGGAAACCAAATAAATGAATTTTGCAAAGCTAAATTTGACAAACCACAAGAGACAACTTAGTTGTTTTAATGAGTCATCACATCCAAAGTTACCTGTTTTTTCCACTATGGAAACAATTGACACCTTTATCCAACTCTGAGACAGCTTTAGAGAGATCGCAAGTGCTAACTCAATTTCATAATATTGGCTTTGTGATAGTGAGTGGCAGTGCCTGTTTTTTTTAAAGAAGCAACAAAACTTTCTTTTACCTTTTTTTCCTGTCTCATTTCTGGCTCAAGTAGAGTTTCACGATTTAGCCTTGCCCCCAGTATGAAGGCTAGAACTGGAAACTGCTGTTGTCCTTCCAAGTTTCTTCCCTGCTCCAAGTGTTCTGGTTGAGCTCTCCATGGTCCTGGATTTGGAGCTTTGCCTGACAGACAGAGCTTTCATATTTGTGGTGTTTTGGGAGATGCTTTGAAAGATCTTCCTGCTAGGAATACACATATACTCTTTCTGATGAATAATTATCATTGCAATTTTGAAGTCTTCCATAGAAGCTTTCACAGTCTTCCCGAGTAACCCACCCATTCCCTTAATTACTGTTTGGATGTTCATTTTTCTCTATAAACAAAATTGCTTGTCAATTTTGAATGCCAGTTTTTTCTAATTTAGGGAACTAAAAAATGATCCTTTATTATTCTTAGCATAGGAAATCACTTATTTATAAACATTTCATCTTCCATTAATGAGACATGCATTTTTTATTTGAACAAGTCATTGAGTATACCTATAGTAAAAGACAGGTAGACCTAGGTGTAAGGAGGAATATAATGAAAAATCAATATCTCTGCAATCAAGTAGTTTTATTTCACTCAGGTACACAGTGTGGTATGTCAGAACCAGTAGATGGAAATCTTATTGGTGAGAACACAGTGTAAATTATAAAGGACCTCAAAGCATAGAACAGTTAGTGTGACATGAGCTTGGGTTTTCATTTAACACATCTTATACAGTATTACTGTGTCCTAGGCACCACTATAAATATTTTTTAACTACCCCAGTTAATTTTAACAGGAGCCTTATGAAGCAGTATTATCATTACATATCACAGGTGAGAAACAGGCAAAAGAGGTTAAGTAAGTTGCTCACGTTTACTTATTATTATGTAATTAGTCATAGAGCCAGGATTTAAGCACAGGATCTGGAATTCATGCGCTACCCTCTGTCTCCTGCTAGTGTGGAAGACACGCTGAGAGAGGCAGCAACGGAACTTGAAGAAAGTGAGAATCATGAGTTGAGAGAACATGGAGGCATTTAAATAAATAGGCAATTTTAGGGTTATCACCAAGCAGAAGTCAGCCCTCTGATTTAATTTCTACCGTCACTATATGGGAAGTAAAATTTACTAAAAAATGAAAGTCATAAGTGGCAGTAAAGAAAGGAGTTTGAGAAACAATGAGTAAAAAACATAGGTATTTAGAATTATAGAAACTGTAGCCTGAATGAAAAAGTGATAGGAAAGATGCTACTAGTTAAAAGAAAATTATAAAGAATTCTGGAGGAACAAGGTGATGATCAGATGTGGTACTAAGATTAAAACAGTCAGGCTTTTCCTAGGTATAAAGTTGTTATAATAGTAGCCAGTGCCTATAGTGACTTTCCTGGTAGCTCAGATGGTAAAGAATTTCCTGGCAATGCAGAAGACCTGGGTCAGAAAGACCCCCTGGAGAAGGGAATGGCAACCCACTCCAGTATTCTTGCCTAGAGAATTCCATGGACCAAGGAACCAGTGGGGTACAGTCCATGGGGCTGCATAGAGTTGGACAGACTGAGCAACTAACGTTCTCACTTTCACTTTCCATGTTTATGTAACATTTACAACATGGCAGTTGTAAGTAATATATGTCAAGGCATTTAGCACTTGACATATATTAGCTCAGTTACTCCTCTGAAGAATATTGTGAAGTATGTTCTACTATAATGTCTGTTTCCCAGATGAGGAAATTGAGATCCAAAGAAGCTGAGACTTCTGTCCAAGATTGCCAGCTAGAAACTGTGTGATAATGTGGACATGGAGTCCCTACTCCAAACATCTGTGCTTCCAAGAAAGCTTAAGTATAGCTTGACTATATTTAGGCATTCTTCAGTCTTACTAAAATTCTTTGTTGTAAACTAAAGGAGTCTCTACCACATTTAGAGTTTACAAACTATCTTAACTGTTGCAATATAGAACTTTCCAAGGGAGGTTCACTTCTTTATATTATTATGAAATTATCATGTGAGCCATTGCGGTGGTCCCAGAAGATTTGCCAAATGCTACCTGTGTGTCATCCTCATGGTCTAAGATGATAAAATTGAAATTCAACATAGTGAATTAGAATCATAATGTCTACAATGGCCAAAGTGGATCTCAGAATTCCTTCATTGGAACTCTTTGCATGAAACATACAGCTTGCCAAAGGAACTTAAAATACATGGAGGATTCAAAAAATAACTTTAATGTTTAACAAATACTGACTGCTGAATCTTCATTCTTAGTAAACTCTTTTTTGATTGCTTGTTAGGTATATGCTTAAAGGTATAACTTTATAAATGTGTAAAAATTGCTTAAAGATGTTGAATGAAAACATACGTTAAATAGTATTATTTTAACCAAGGATATTTTAAGGATAAGTTAATTCTAGCAACATCAATGGCAAAAAGAGGGCAGAATCCAGCTTTATAACCCTTATAAGAAGAAATTCTATATGTTAGATCATTATTCTTTTGGATGGAGTGATGGATCCCTTTTGAAAATTTGAGAATCATTTAATAAACCCTCAAAATATACATATATATGCATTATTTGGGGTATGGTTTTCAGATATGTATGTGTGTCTTTGAAAATAGTTGATTTACTGTTGGTGGTAATTATTAATGAAGATGATATTGTTGTCATCACAGAGTTAAAATTTTGATTTGTGGAGGATTTTCTGTTATTCAGAGTCTAAGTGGAAGAGCATTAAAATAGTGGGAATTTTGGGCCCAAGAAGTAACTTATTACTTAATCATATTTTAGGTGGCAGAGATCAGGCAGTAACATTTACTCACAGTCAATCCATTCTTTCTCTAGTATTTAGAAATGCAACTGTAATATTTTGATTTAGAACACAATGTACAAATGCAAATTTATGTTAGGTTTTAATGTCCTTAATTCAGTTTGAGAATTACTTCTAACTAGGCTCTACTTCACAAAAGCAGACAAAAGATTAATCCACAATCTGTCATTATCTTAAGGTCTTTAGCTTCATCTATTGTATCAATATCTCCACAACCTTTATAAACCGTTGGCTGTATTTTATTGCTGTTGCCCTCAAAACCAGTGACTACTTATTGCAGACACAGTGCCCTCATTCTGGAAATCTTCTGTACTGTGGTGTCTGCATAATGATATGATGGAGAGTCTTGGAAACCCTTTGTTATTAAGATTATGGACAGAAAGATTACTCCAGTAGGGTAACACAGTGTGTGTAAAGAGATTTTTTTTTTTTAAAGGGGGGGAGTGATAGAGAAGAAGAACTGATAAGATAATATATAGAAGCACATAAAGTAAGTGCTATTTTAGAAAAGCCAAGTGTCAGAGGGCAGTGTTTAAGCGAGGAACCCCAAAGCATTAGTGTCCACACACCCCACCTTCCCTAAGTGGATGAAAGAAGTCATCTCCACTCTACTTCACCTTTGGAGCCCACTGGGCTACTCCCTGTGATCTTTGGCTTTTCTACCTTAGCATTAGTTTTTTTCCTTAGGTTATTGATAAGCCCATACAGTAAATATCAATTTCGGAATGATTGCTTAATCCTCTACTGGCTTCAGGTGAATAGAGAAATTCCCATTATGAATGTTAGTAATATTGATTAGGTATCAGATGAATCCATTTGTGACCACTGAATGACATATATAAGAAAAATTACATGTAACATCCATGTGAAACTTCTGGCAGAATTGACCTCCCGAATTATTACCCAATTGCAAAATGAGTCCCTGCTCCATTGTTGACCAAATGGCATGTTTTATTTGGCTTGCATGATTTTCAAAAATGCCAATTAGTTAACATAAGCTTAAAACGTAACATAAATTTGGAAATATTATGTAAAAATTCAGATTTTTGTTTTCTAGAAATAGCAGTAGCTGAAATCTGGCAGCACATGCAAGCCTTCCCCCAGAGCAGCACACACAAGGCGAAAACTGTATATGCTTTCCTTTGCCTGGGCTGTCATCCTCCAGTTCTCCACAGTCAGCATCAGGCCTCTTTATTCATTGACATTCCCTGCCTTAACCCTGCAAGCCCTTGAGTTAGCAGCCTTGCTCCACAGCTCCATCATAGTCACTTACAGGACCAAAAAAAAAAAAAAAGAAAAAAAAAATGTTCAGCCCACCTTCTGGAGTAGATTATGAGAACACAAAAAGAGCAAAGCACTGAACTTGAAGCACTGCACTCTACAAGTGGTAGATAAAACATGTCAAGTGACATAGTTCTTTGGGTACAGCTGACTTAAATGGTATTAGATAGATTGCTTTTATTATATGGGGGTAGAGGAGGGCTATGAATCATTGTTTTATCCTAAGATGTTGACATAGATTCAGATTTTACTTGTAATTGGTCAGACTTTAAGACATCTCTTACTTTTGTGTACCTAGTTATCAATAAGCCACATTGAGCATTTGAATAATTGGATGGAGGTCAGCTAAAATTTTGGGAAACAAAATCACACAGTTTTTCCTTATAAATTAGTGATGTTTCCACTGAAGATTATCACCAGAGATATCAGGACAAAGATTTGTCACCTGTGACTGCTTTGACTCTGAAAATGGTAGTGTTAATTGGTCTAGTTCTGAGAAATACATTAGCTGGCTAATGTCGAATATTTTATTAATGGAGCGAACATGAAACCTGTTGGGCTATTAGCCTAGCAAGTATTTGACCCAAATGTCATGGAGTTATTTAAATTACATAGATACTCAGTAAAGCACTTGAGGTGTCTGCAGTGAAAACAGTTTTCCACTGTGAACAGCATCAGATATGGTCTAAGGTAATATGGAATGTTATTGCTCATCTTAAGAGGTTGAAGCCATACTACTGGACTCATTTTGACCTGTTCCTCTGGTCTTGCTCCTCTTTCTTGATATTTTATATTGGGGAAACTAGGATGCTAGATTTAAAGATTTTAAATGCTTTTAAAGCCCAATAAAATGGATACTTATATATGATATTAATAATACCTTGATACTGTAAATATTGCCCAATTATTTATCATCACAGTCTGATTTTGAATTTTATTTTTCATCAGACACAAAACAGAGCAGTTCAGAGTAGGTGGATTTCTCCTGTCAGATGCTCACATATAACTTCAGTTGTGCCAGATTCTGCCCTCAGCAATGCGAGCAAACTTCAAACAGAAATGTGCATAAATAGTTAAACGAAAATGCTGGATCCCACCTGTTGCCTCTTCTGTGAAGTAATATGTCTATAATGTTTATAAATTTTAATAACCCATATGGGGCTTTATCTTTCAACATTAAATTTATATTATTTTAAAGTTTGACTTTTCTGGGTGATATATTTTATTCTCTAATATCTTAGAGAATCTATCTGTCTATGAATGTATGCTCCTTAATAAAGAATTAAAGTATTCTCTTATCAACCAATTACCAGTGCATTTATAAAGTTCCATTGAAATCATTATTTTCAATGAGAGGTTTTGTTTGTCTGACTGAAGGTTATGATTCTTATTGAGGGCTGGAAGCACATCAGCATTTTATTTGTTAATTCTGTGAACTGTGTTTTTGTTTAGCCTTTGTTCCTCGAAATGGTAATAGAAAAAAATTTTTTAAATGTGTCCTTTTGAGGGTTTCGTCTTCCCTGGTGGCTCAGATGGTAAAGAATCTGCCTGCAATAAGGGAGATCCAGGTTCAATTCCTGGGTTGGGAAGATCCCTTGGAGAAGGGAATGGCAACCCACTCTAGTATTCTTGCCTGGAGAATCCCATGGACAGAGGAGCCTGGCAGGCTGCAGTCCATAGGGTCACAAAGAGTTGGACACAACTGAGCAACTGAACATATACTCACACATGCAGATATGTAATTATAATCACAGTCTTTTAAATTGCTCATAGCTTATAATAGCAAGCATCACCTGTAAATCTTATGTCTCAAAAACAATGAATGTATCTCAGTACATGGGTAATTGGAGGGAAAAACTTAATAAGTAAACTATTTTTACTCATTGCACATGAGTTTATGGCATATAAGCCCAGAGGTTTTAGTGGTCTTTGTCTGGAACTCCTTTTACTGTGGCCCTGAAATTTTGAAGAAAATTTTGGTAGACTTTTGCTGGTTGCAGGGCAGGAGGGGGCGCGGATGAAGTAAAAAGAAAAGCAGTGTTCATCTGATTGACAGAATCACACGTTCTAAACAGCACTTTTTCACTCCTTTGATTCCAGTTTACAAGCATTGAGAAAGGAGAAGTCCCGGGATGCTGCCCGCTCCCGCCGGGGAAAAGAAAACTTTGAGTTCTATGAATTGGCCAAGTTGTTGCCTCTTCCTGCAGCCATCACTAGCCAGCTTGACAAGGCCTCCATCATTCGACTTACAATCAGCTACCTGAAAATGAGGGACTTTGCTAACCAGGGGGACCCTCCATGGAACTTGCGAATGGAAGGCCCTCCACCTAACACGTCAGTAAAAGGTAAGGTTTCAGCCCTTGTTGATCCTGGAGTGTGGTCTGTTGGTGTCTCTGAGATGAAACGTTTACCATCATCCTCTCTTCTTTTCCTGCATATCAAATCCTTTAAAGGGATACAATTGTGGAAATCTGAACTCTGCATGAGAAAGACACCATGTGAAGGTGAAATAAACCTCTTCTATTTCTATTTTATTCTCAAAAAGTCTGTCAACCTAAATATGCTGTCACTTTAGATAAGGGTTCAGAGAAATGAGAATGAAATGACTTACATTAAAATGTTTCTTGGGTTTAACTTATGTTATGCTAATACATGCAAATTATTATTAAGTGGGAGGTGGTTAAGAGAATACTTGGTAAAGGTTAGAACTAACATTTTCTGATTTTAGTTACCAAAGAGAGGCAGGGAGCAGAGTACAGTTGTAGCAGGCATTTTGAATAATGATTTTATTGACTAACAAAGTGATCAATCTATGTGTTATTTCAACTCTTTATATATAGTGGCTACAATTTATAAATATAAACATGTATTTATGCTCCCAATCTGGATGTACTTACCCTTAAAATTTATTAAAACTTTAGGTCTTTTTTACTCTGATACTTAAGAGGGTTATTTTCTTGCATGCTCTTGAAACATCTAATAATTAATGAGATTTTAAGCATATGAATATGCATGCATGTGTTTATTGATGTACATGTGATGTTGGCCACTGATTTTCTTTAACAATGTATCACTCAAGGCCTGGAATGGGATCTGTTGGTTTTTCTGCTTTAACTTTGTATCTAGGTCCTTGATGAGCATGGAATAACTGGACATGGGATGGAATTGCAGGCAGCCTTTTCTGGGGGAGGAATTAGATTCTTAGCTATGTGATTACACCTTGATGAGTACCTGTGAAGTCCCTGTATTCTTGGCTATTGTAGGGAAGGATATTGGGGGAAGCTATAACTTCTTATAGGATTCAAATAAAATGAAAGTTCAACAGCAGTGACTTGACAATTCTGTGTTAAGAGGTGTAATCATATGTATGTAGATACCTGTGTGAATCTGTTTGCATCTTTGCTATTGTTACTTAGAGATTCTGTTTCTTAGGCTTATTAGAGAAGGAAAATTTGAATGCAAATTGTAACAGGTTTTATCCTCTAGGGCAGAGGTTGGCATACATTTTCTGTAAAGGCCATATATAGTAAACATTTGTTTTGGGGGAGTCCTCAACTCTGCCATTGTAGAATGAAATCAACCATAGACAAACGTAAACCACAAGGTATGGCTGTGTTCTAATAAAACCATACTTGCAAAGCAGGCAGCTGCCACCAAGTTTGGCCCACAAGCCATAGTTCACAGACTCCTGCTCTAAGTATAAGAATGACATTTGAAGGTTGAGAAGAACATACAGCAGAGATAGCGCTCAAGGGCACGGTGTCAGTATGAGGAACCACATGACAAATAGACCAAGGCACATTCATGCTTTCCTTACGCAGCCCTTCTGCCCTTAAGAATGTTGATGTCAGCTTGGTCATATACCAGTCCATGTTCCAGATACTAGAACAGGGAGGTTTTCCGAAGCCGAGGATGTGAGTATAATCCTAGTAAATACTTAAGAGTTTAGTTAGTAGGTTGTCTTTGTGTTTATTCCAAATCATGTAAGATGAATGGATACATGTAGCAGGTTAGAAATCACAAAAATATATAAAATATATTCTTAATCTTTTTATTCAATTTGAAATGCATTGACTGAGGAACTTCTATTAACTTGTTTAACACAATTATCTTTTCCTTCCATCTTTTCTTTAAGAGAGTTGGTGGCCTATAGGCTTCCTTGGTAGTGGTTACTGCCAAAGTCGAAAAGTCTAATGGTTCCATGGTCTGTCTACTCTTCTTGCTCTTGTTTAGTTGCTAAATCATGTGTGACTCTTTTGTGACCCGCCCTGGACCATAGTCTACCAGGCTTCTCTGTCCATGGGATTTCCCAGGCAAGAATACTGGATTGGGTTGCCATTTCTTTCTCCAGGGGTTCTTCCTGACCCAGAGATTGCACTCATGTCTCCTGAACTGGTAGGTGGTTTCTTTACCACTGAGCCACCAGGGAAGCCCTGTTCATTCTTCTACAATGTGATAATTCTGCTTGCTTTTGGAATCATGGCCATTTAGAGATGCATACTTACAGATAATATGTTACAGGTGAGGGAAATGATGTAGAAAGGCCTTACAGTTAAGTATGAGAAGATCTAAAATTAGAATCCCATTGTTTTGTTCTTCTGTCTAGGGCTCTTTCTATCAGATATTATTTCTAGCAATAATATTTGATTTCTATCACCATCATCAAACATTCCAGGTGAGAATGCTCTTAGCTTTGGACTATGGCTAATAATTCATTTTTGTGACCTCCAGTCAACTTAACTATGGAAATGCTAATGATGAAGATGGATTAAAATAAGATAAAATACTGTCTCTGCTCATAGGATAAGTTCAGTCTATAGAGGAACATGGTGATGTCAGTGAGAAAAGTGGGAAGATTGGAATTTATAGACCAGACTTTATTATTTAAAAAATTTTATCCAGATTATCACAGATCATCCAGTTGGCACATGTCTACTCCCTCTATTAGAAATCTGATGATAGTCTAGAACTGAAGTCTCTATTGTACTGAAGTATGGGACTTGATACTATTTACTTTGGCTCTCAAAGCTTGCTAGGAATGCAATGGATGCTTTTGGTAAGCTGGTTCTGCTGTACAATATATGTATGTTTTATTGCTTTCCTCTAGTTCTTTAATGCAAACCTGCTACTCATTCTGATCAAACATTCATGAAACAACAACATCAAATGAAATTCATTTTAATTTGCTAAGGTCTTCTATGTTGTGCCCTTGAAGAAGTTCATATGGATAAACAAGCTTATATAAATAGCCTCCAGCTTCATGTGAAGTGCAGTTCATAATCCAACAATAAAACAGTAGACATTATACTTCATGCTTCTCCAAGCAGTCTCTTGAATAAACCTAAAGGCATTTGGAAATTTATATGAAAAGTGCTTACACGATGTAGGCAGCATCTTTTTAATGTGATGAGTTGTTCATGTTAATAATTAAATTTCAAAGCTTAAATTTAAATTTGTCCCAAACAACTATATAGAAATTTAATTATTTTAATTTACTGCTTCAGAAAGGTTTTTTATTCTGCCCTGTGTTCATCATATCTTTTCTTAAAAGTCTATAAAGGTTGATGAGTTTGTTTTGTGATGCCCATTGTGTACAGATTATTGCAAGTTATGCTTGCAGAAAGCACACTCAGGTGGCAGTGTGTAATATGTCCTGAGTCAATTACTTCATGGAAATGATATGTTAAGCAATTGGAAGGTAACAGATAGTTTTTTCCCATTATTTTAGAAATATCTCTATTGTTATAATACAGATCAAATCTACAATGAACATTATGCATTATTCAAGAAATGACCAGGCATTCTCAGCAGTGTTTCAGCTAAATAACTGATGATTGTAACCTTTAAAGAAATCTCATTGTGGTGACTGTTGGTAAATCACTTCTCCATTCTTAGTAATCTCTGTTTAGAGGCTATCTAGAAGCCATTATATCTTTTATTAATCTTAAAAGCAATGGCTGCTGATTTGACATTTACTAAAACTAGATAAATTTTCTGTCTTTGTAATACCACAGACTTCAGTCAGTTTTTGGAGTATATCTGTGTCTGCTGCAACTCTATTAATCCAGGAATATTTACCACTGTAAGCATAAGTTTTATTTCACTTTAAACATTGCAGCTTTTAAACAACAATTTTCCTATATATGTGACAGGCCGCAATCTTACGGTATGTAAAATACAAGACATATTTAGCTTTTGGAAGGGAACAATTGAAAACTATGCAAGACAACTTGTGATTGAAATCAACTGAACACATTAAGGAAGAACTTGAATATTTTCATGGAATTTCCTTACACTATTTCAAGTATCTATGTTGTTTAATGTAGATGTTTCTGAGAGGAGAAACTTATACAGGTCTTTATTTAAGCAACTTAGAATTTATTCATAGCCAAAGACCATACTGTTACTTAAGCAATGATGTCTAATGGATTCATTTATGTTATTCATGTAGGGTAAAAGAGTATAGGACATCCTTCAGAGTAACACTGAATTACTACTATAATGATTGTCTCTGAGATATAAATAGTATTTTATAAAATGGTTCTAGTTCCATAGAAGGTAGAGATTCTAAGACAGGCTGAGTGATAGGCCTTCTTGGTTTAAGCAGCTCAAAGGTCTTGATTTCTCTTCTGGCATTTTACTGTGTGCTGACACTATGTTACCTCTCCCAAGTGACATTCATGTTTGGGTACAAGTGTCATATTCCTTGTTATTAAAAAGTCATGTAAAATGAAAATTCTTAGAAGCAGTACATGGCATGTATATCAACCTGTGGTGGTCTTTATTTTCAAACAGCTAAATGCCTAATGGTGACTCCTTAGGTTCTGAAAAAGAGCTTCCTACCACTCTTCCCTGGTAGCTCAGCTGGTAAAGAATCCACCTGCAATGCAGGAGACCTCCATTCGATTCCTCGGTCAGGAAGATGCCCTGGAGAAGGGATAGTCCACCCACTCCATGGGTTTCCCTGGTGACTCAGATGGTAAAGAATCTACCTGCTCTGTGGGAGACCTGGGTTCAAACCCTGGGTTGGGAATATCCCCTGGAGGAGGGCACAGCAACCCACTCCAGTATTCTTGCCTGGAGTATCCCCATGGACAGAGTAGCTTGGCAGAATAGAGTCCATGGGGTCGCAAAAAGTCTGACACGACTGATCTACTAAACACAGCATAGGCCTAGGAGAATGGGAGAGAAGATGGAAACTTGGTTCCTATTCTTAACTCCATTACCCTCAGTAGACTGAGAGCCTGACGCTCTAGTCTAGACTCTAGTTTTATTTGCCTCATCCCAAAGTCAGTGGTGGCACCACATGGAAACAGAACCTTCCAAAATCCAAGCTGACAATGCTCATTGCTGTTTATTTTGGTAGCAGGTGACAAGTTTTACTGGTATATGGAAATATGCTATGATACAACTGCCTTTCTAGGCTTCCCTGGTAGCTCAGCTACTTAGCTGGTAAAGAATCTGTCTGCAATGCAGGAGACCCAGGTTCGATTCCTGAGTCAAGAAGATCCCCTGGAGGAGGGCATGGCAACCCACTCCAGCAATCTTTTCTGGAGAATCCAATGGACAGAGGAGACCTGGCAAGTCATAGGGTGTCAGAGTCGGACACAACTGAGCCGCTAAGCACAACTGTCTTTCCTTAGATATGCTTTGAGGAAGGATCTTTAATTATATGCTATAATCCCTTATATATTTCTGACAAAGTTATTACTTCTGAAAGAAGTTCATTTTTTAGTGTTAAAGTTATCTTTGTCTTTTTAATATTTTTCATACATACAAGCTTTATTATAAAATTGTAAGCTCAGTTTATGAAACTTATAAAAGTAAAAAGAGAAAAAATTCACCTATATGTTACCACCCAGACAAATACCATTGATAGTATTTTGATGGATTTCCCTTTCTTCTGTACATGTTAAACAAAGGTTAGCTTTTAATCTTACTTTTGCACACACAATATCTTGTATCCCACCCTTTCCACTTAATATTCATGGGCATTTCTCATTGTGCACGTTTTTTAACATAATTTTTCATGGTTGTATAAATAAATCATTATATGAACCACTTTAAATCCTTTTTGAGACACAGTAGTAAGTGAATGAATAAATGAAAAGTGAAAAAATGAATGAGGTTTCCCTAGTTATGTTATATAATTCATTTCACTGTTTTTCTTTTGTTTACAATTTGGCAAACAGTGCTACAATGAACATCTTTGCTCATACTGCATTTTAGTGGGTTCTTTTTTAAAAAAATTTATTTGTTTTAATTGGAGGCTAATTACTTTACAATATCGTAGTGTTTTTGCTATACTCTGACATAAATCAGCCATGGGTGAACATGTGTCCCCCATCTTGAACCCCCCGCCCACCTCCTTCCCCATCCCATCCCTCCCCTCAGGACCATCCCAGTGCACTGGCCCTGAGCACCCTGTCTCATGAATCGAACCTGGACTGGTGATCTATTTCACATATGGTAATATACATGATTCAATGCTATTCTCTCAAACCATCCCACCCTCGCCTTCTCCCACAGAATCCAAAAGTCTGTTCTTTACATCTGTGTCTCTTTTGCTGTCTTGCATATAGGGTCATTGTTACCATCTTTATAAATTCCATGTATATGCATTAATATACTGTATTGGTGTTTTTCTTTCTGACTTACTTCACTCTGTATAATAGGCTCCAGTTTCATCCACCTCATTAGAACTGATTAAAATGCATTCTTTTTAATAGCTGAGCAATATTCCACTGGGTATACATACCACAGCTTTCTTATCCATTCATCTGCTGATGGACATCTAGGTTGCTTCCATGTCCTAGCCATTGTAAACAGTGCTGTGATGAACATTGGGGTACACGTGTCTCTTTCAATTCTGGTTTCCTCAGTGTGTATGCCCAGCAGTGGGATTGCTGGGTCATACAGCAGTTCTATTCCCAGTTTTTTAAGGAATCTCCACACTGTTCTCCATAGTGGCTGTACTAGTTTGCATTCCCACCAACAGTGTAAGAGGGTTCCCTTTTCTCCACACTTTCTCCAGCATTTATTGCTTGTAGACTTTTTGATAGCAGCCATTCTGACTGGCATGAGATGGTACTTCATTGTGGTTTTAATTTGCATTTCTCTGATAATGAGTGATGTTGAGCATCTTTTCATGTGTTGGTTAGCCATTTCTAGGTCTTCTTTGGAGAAATGTCTATTTGGTTCTTTGGCCTATTTTTTGATTGGGTCATTTATTTTTCTGGAATTGAGCTGCATGAGCTGCTTGTATATTTTTGAGATTACTTCTTTGTTAGTTGCTTCATTTGCTATTATTTTCTCCCATTCTGAAGGCTATCTTTTCACCTTGCTTATAGCTTCCTTCATTGTGCAAAAGCTTTTAAGTTTAATTAGGTCCCATTTTTTATTTTTGCTTTTATTTCCATTACTCTGGGAGGTGGGTCATAGAGGAACCTGCTGTGATTTATGTCAGAGAGTGTTTTACCTATGTTTTCCTCTAGGAGTTTCTGGTCTTATATTTAGATCTTTAATCCATTTTGAGTTTACTTTTGTGTATGGTGTTACAAGTGTTCTAATTTCCTTTTTTACAAGTAGTTGACCAGATTTCCCAGCACCACTTGTTAGATGGTCTTTTCTCCATAGTATAGTCTTGCCTCCTTTGTCAAAGATAAGGTGTCCATAGGTGCATGGATTTATCGCTGGGCTTTCTATTTTGTTCCATTGATCTCTATTTCCGTCTTTGTGCCAGTACCATACTGTCTTGATGACTGTAGCTTTGTAGTATAGTCTGAAGTCAGATAGGTTGATTCCTCCAGTTCCATTCTTCTTTCTCAAGATTGCTTTGACTATTCGAGGTTTTTTGTATTTCCATACAAATTGTGAAATTATTTGTTCTGGTTCTCTGAAAAATACCATTGGTAGCTTGATAGGGATTACATTGAATCTATAGATTACTTTGAGTAGCATACTCATTTTCACTATATTGATTCTTCTGATCCATGAACATGGTATATTTCTCCATCTATTTGTGTCCTCTTTGATTTCTTTCACCAGTGTTTTATAGTTTTCTATGTATAGGTCTTTTGTTTCTTTAGGTAGATTTATTCCTAAGTATTTTATTCTTTTTGTTACAATGGTGAATGGAATTGTTTCCTTAATTTCTCTTTGTTTTCTCTTTGTTAGTGTATAGGAATGCAAGGGATTTCTGTGTGTTAATTTTATATCCTGCAACTTTACTATATTCACTGATTAGCTCTAGTAATTTTCTGTTGGTGTCTTTAGGGTTTTCTGTGTGGAGGATCATGCCATCTGCGAACAGTGAAAATATTACTTCTTCTTTTCCAATATGGATTCCTTTTATTTCCTTTTTTTTTTTTTTTTTTTTTTTTTGTGGCTAAAAAATCCAAAAAAATGTTGAATAGTAGTGGTGAGAGTGGGCACCCTTGTCTTGTTCCTGACTTTAGGGGAAATGCTTTTGATTTTTCACCATTGAGGATAATGTCTGCTGTGGGTTTATCATATATGGCTTTTATTATGTTGAGGTATGTTCCTTTTATGCCTGCTTTCTGGAGGGTTTTTATCATAAATGGGTGTTGAATTTTGTCAAAGGCTTTCTCTGCTTCTATTGAGATAATCAATGGTTTTATCTTTCAGTTTGTTAATGTAGTATATCACATTGATTGACTTGAGAATATTGAAGAATCCTTGCATCCCTGGGATAAAGCCCAGTTGATCATGATATATGATCTTTTAAATATGTTGTTGGATTCTGTTTGCTAGAATTTTGTTAAGGATTTTTGCATTTGTGTTCATCAGTGATATTGGCCTGTAGTTTTCTTTTTTGTAGCATCTTTGTCAGGTTTTGGTATTAGGGTGATGGTGGCCTCATAGAATGAGTTTGGCAGTTTACCTTCCTCTGCAATTTTCTGGAAGAGTTTGAGTAGGATAGGTATCAGCTCTTCTCTAAATTTTTGGTAGAATTCACCTGTGAAGCCATCTGGTCCTGGACTTTTGTTTGTTGGAAGATTTTTTATTACAGTTTTAGTTTCTGTGCTTGTGATAGGTCTGTTAAGATTTTCTATTTCATCCTGGTTCCATTTTGGAGGGTTATACTTTTCTAAGAATTCATCCATTTCTTCCAAGTTGTCCATTTTATTGGCGTATAGTTGCTGATAGTAGTCTCTTATGATCCTTTGTATTTCTATGTTGTCTGTTGTGATCTCTCCATTTTCATTTCTAATTTTGTTGATTTGATTCTTCTCCCTTTTTTCTTGATGAGTCTATTGGTCTAATGGCTAACGGTTTGTCTATTTTATTTATCTTCTCAAAGAACCAGCTTTTAGTTTTGTTGATATTTATTATAGTCTCCTTTTTTTTCATTTATTTCTACCTTAATTTAAATACTAGCCTTTTGTTTTCTTTAGTTTTGCATCATGGTGGGATGAGCATTGTTAATATCAGCACACACCAATAGAATCTCCATGTCTGATACAGGACAGGAAGGGCTTTCTAACAAATGTGGGCTTAATAATGGTAGAGTAATTCTCTGAGACTTTAATTCTGTAAAGTTTCACATGTTATCAGGAAAAGGTTTACTGTCTATGAATGAGGAGACTGCAGTGTGTGTGGCATGAAGAATATATAAAGCACTGCTGGATTCTTGCCACATGCTGCTGTTGCAGTATTTGTTTGTCATTCTTTTCAGTCCATTTGGCACTATTGAGTATCCTGAATTAGACTCAACACCAAACATCAACTCAAAGAAAGCGTATTTATGAGTATGTGACTGTGAACATGTGAAAATTCAGGTGTGCTAGTTAGCTATGGGCTTACCCGGTGGCTCAGGGATAAAGAATCCTCCTGTCAATTCAGGAGACACTAGTTCAATTCCTGCATTAGCAAGATCCCCTAGAGAAGGAAATGGCAACCCATTCCAGTATTCTTGCCTGGGAAATCCCATGGACAGAGGAGCCTGGAGGACTATAGTCCATGGGGTCACCAAAGAGTTGAACATGACTTAGCAACTAAACAATCACAACAACACAAAGTTAGCTATACTGCAAGGGCAACAAGCAATCATAGCATCTCAGTAGTATGACATAAAGCTTTTACTCTTCTCATGGCTTCACATAGTCTGGGGGTTGGCAGATCTAGGCTGGGCTTAGCTGTGTGGTTCTACTTTTTGCCGTAGCTCTGGCTGAACTTTATTTCCTGTTTAGGCTTCAGTTCAGGTCTGCCTCCTGCCAAACAGCAGCAGATACTTGTAGGAGAAGCTCTTTTCATGGTGCTGGCAAAGGTATAAGAGGGGTGAACAAAAATGATATCTCTTATGGGAATTTTTGTGGAGACTTCTGGGAATGTAGACAAAAGAGAGCCTGTGTACTATTTTGTATCCTACATCAGAATTCATCAGTCTGTTCCTCTCTGAATAGTCATCCGCTTTTTCTCTAGCAACACTGACTGCCCCATACCAAACATTTATGCCTTTGTACATGTCATCATCTGACTGGATTGTCCTTTCCTTCTTTTGGTTTTGCTAAATTCTTATTCATCTTCCAAAAGCCAGCTTAGATTTACTTGCTTAATAAATATTCTCTCCTTCCCAGAATGTTGGTCACTTCTTTTATAGGTTACCAATATACCTTCTGTTGCTTTAGTATGAATTCATAATTCATTATATACTTCTCTCCCTATATTTACACTACGAGCTATTTAAGGGAACAGTCTGGGTCATCTTATGTATGTTTATGTCCCCATGTGCAGTACCCAAGAAAGTAAGTTTTCAGCCATGTTTTCTAATTAAATTGTATAGAACTGGATTGTGTATTGGCATTGCTATTAACAGAGCTAAACAGTGCTGATGGGAGCTAGGGGTGGGGCTATGTCCTAGGCTAGGAAGAAGAAAAAAAGGGAGAGCAAAAACACAAGGCAGGACAGAAGAAAAATGTAGAGAATATGATGGAAATAGTGTGAAACTAAGGGGAAATTAAACAGTGTATGGGGTAGGAAGAACTAGGAGGAGTGGTATCCCACCTCTGCCCTGTACTGTCTCCAACTCTGGGATCAGTCATACCGTGAAATGGCCTTTCCCTGCCAACATGTTTCTCTCATGTAATCGGCAGGCTAAGGAGTTGAAAGTTAAAACAAAAAATAGTGTAAAGAAACCCTAAGTGTCTTGAGTGTGTGGATTCAAGTCTATTTGACACATCTGAGTACCTTCTCTTAGTAAGTCCTCTGAGTCATCTGCTGAATATTGTGGGGGCATATAAAGAAAGTATGAGGCATGAACCTGACCTTGAAGATATTTACCATTTCTTGAGAAATAAATTTTAGAAAAAAAGGGGAAGAAGGAAGATGAGAGCTTTTGACACAATTAGATATACCATGTGACCTGGGTTAATAAAACCCTATCTAGACTTCAGTTTTCTCATTTGAATTTACTTTTTGTCAGTGATTTTGATCTGGATGATGACTTATCCTCTAATCCGAGACCCAAAATTCCTTAGAAACAATTTAGCAATTATTGTCTCAACTTTTCCTGGGACTATGGGATTTCTTGAAGCTGTTTATTAATAACTTCAAAAGCCACAGGCTCTACCTCTTCACATTCTACTAATATTTCTATTTTCCTTCTTTTACTTAATTTCCCTTTCTGTGAATGTATGTCTCGCCCTGTGCTATAGGTTAAAATATATATGATATAGTTTTTTCTCTTAAAAACATTTATCTGGTGATTATCAGGATTTGCATATGTGTAATCATTATAAATAAGAGAGGATAATAAGCACACAATCACGTTTTAAATTAGTCAAGTGCCAAACATATGATGTAGACAAAATATTAATCTAGAACTTTGTATATTTTTGATTTATTTTTACACTTGACAGAATTTTAGGGAATGTACTTAAGTTTTGTATCACATTCAACTTAATTTAAGAAGTCTCCCGTGACTTGATAATGTAATATTTTAGTCATGGGACCCTGTGGTATTGCCTTGCATGGCACTGTACTCACTTATTTAGGACTTTCAAGTTTATGTGCTCTGTTCTTTAGGGCTGAAATTCTCCAGTGGCTTTTGTTAGCCCTACCACCTCTTGCAAAGCACAATATATAGTTTCAGCACTCTGCAGATAACAATATTTTATGGGCATAGCGAAGAAAGGAGTCACCTCTGACTGCTTTATATGATTGAAATTGTACTGTGGCTTTAATTATCAGAAATAGCTTTCTAGATGCTGTGCATAAGTCTTAGCTGTACCTTAATAAACATGTGATGACCTCCACCTGTAAAACTAATGTGGCTTTGAATACTGATTGACCGCAGCTTTTCACATCCTTTCTGGGTCCATAATATGTCAGTGAATGTCAGAGCCTGGACAGGAGAAGAGGGCCAATAGAATCTTTGGTTTAAGGATCATACAGATCATGTGTTTCAGTCCCTTCACTCCTATGGTGAACATACTGATATAGAAAGAAGTTTAATGATACAAAGTCAGTAGCAAGTACAGAAATGGAATTTGAACCTCTGGAATCCAAATTTGGCGCGTTTTCCTCCATTTCTAAGTCTAGCCTATGTCCCAGCTGTCCACTGGTATTTCTTTTTCCTCTTTCCATTATACGTGAACATATGTGCACATGTAAGTCTCTTGTGTAGAAATCTACCCTTTTTAGGTCAAATGTTACCATTGTGTCCAAATTCAGAAAATATTTTTAGGCTATTCAAAGGTGAAATATTTAAAATTAAATGAAAAGAATTCTTTTAAAAAGGTATTAAAAGCTGAAATTAGAGGAAGTTGTGTGAAAAGTATATGGGGACTCTCTGTATCAACTTTGCAACTATTTTGTACATCTAAAATCATTCCAAAATCAAATTATTTTAAAAAAGCGCTATTATCCTTTCATGCTGCTGCTGCTGCTAAGTTGCTTCAGTCATGTCCGACTCAGTGCGACCCCATAGATGGCAGCCCACCAGGCTCCCCCGTCCCTGGGATTCTCCAGACAAGAATAATGGAATGGATTGCCATTTCCTTCTCCAATGCATGAAAGTGAAAAGTGAAAGTGAAGTCACTCAGTCATGTCCGACTCCTAGTGACCACATGGACTGCAGCCCACCAGGCTCCTCCATCCATGGGATTTTCCAGGCAAGAGTACCAGAGTGGAGTGCCATTGCCTTCTCCGATTATACTCTCATGACAGAAACTTAAAACCAATCTCTCCCCATATGGAAACTTGTGTCCCAGTTCCCTACTTTTTCAGTTGGTCACTGTTGAATTCATATAGGTTAACCTTCTCTAAGGCTTCATAGTTGGTTGTAGTATTTAAGGAACGTGATTAGCTAGCAGTTTCAATAACATCGGGATATGGAAGAAATAGTGGCTTCCCTGGTGGCTCAAACTGTAAAGCGTCTTCCTGCAATGTGGAAGACAAGGGTTCTATTCCTGGATCTGGAAGATACTCTGGAGAATAAATGGCAACCCACTCCAGTACTCTTGCCTGGAAAATTCCATGGACTGGTAGGCTATAGTCCATGGGGTCACAAAGAGTCGGACACGACTGAACAACTTCACTTTCACTTTACTTTCATGGAAGAAATGAAAATTGATTAACATTTTACATATGGTTTTCTTAGAAGCTTTGTAAATAACATTTCCATCAGTAAGGAGTCAGAGCACACATGTACACCCTGGTTATTCTTCCTCCTTTTTTCACTGTGACTCGTGCCACATTGTCTTCTTGGTCAGTTCAGTTCAGTTGCTCAGTCGTGTCCGACTCTTTGTGACCCCATGAATTGCAGCATGCCAGGCCTCCCTATCCATCACTAACTCCCGGAGTTCACTCAAACTCACGATGTGAGTTGGTGATGCCATCCAGCCATCTCATCCTCTGTCATCCCTTTTTCCTCCTGCCCCCAATCCCTCCCAGCATCAGAGTATTTTCCAATGAGTCAACTCTTCACATGAGGTGGCCTAAGTACTGGAGTTTCAGCTTTAGCATCATTCTTTCCAAAGAACACCCAGGACTGATCTCCTTTAGAATGGACTGGTTGGATCTCCTTGCAGGCCAAGGGACTCTTGAGTCTTCTTCAGCACCACAGTTCAAAAGCATCAATTCTTCGGTGCTCAGCTTACTAAACAGTCCAACTCTCACATCCATATATAAGTACTGGAAAAACCATAGCCTTGACTAGACAGACCTTTGTTGGCAAAGTAACGTCTCTGCTTTTGAATATGCTATCTAGGTTGGTCATAACTTTCCTTCCAAGGAGAGATTGCCTAAACGGGAAGTTGGAAAGCCAAGACAGAAACTAGTTATAGAGTTCTAGGACACAGTTGACAGACTTTTCCTGTAAAGGACCAGATAGTAAATCCTTTAGCTTTTGTGGTCCACAGAGTCTTTGCTGCTGTGATACAACTAGTACATCACAAAAGCAGCTATGGACAATTAGTAACTGAATGAGTGTGACTATATTTGAGTGAACATTTATTAGATCCCAAATTTGTAGACACTGGGATCTAATTGTAACATGTAATAAAATATTCTTATGATTTTCTTAACTGTTAAAATTTTCTTAATTCTTTATGGATTTTTATGAATTATATAGAAATACATGGCAGGTTGGATTTGACCTGCAGACTGTAGTATGCCAACTCCTGTAAAGAGCATTTGAACTCGAAGAGACTTAGTTACCTTTTTAGAACCCATTGTAGTAGAAAGCATACTGCTAGTTATAAAAGGCTGGGTCTTGTCTTTGGTACATAGGTATAGTGATAACAATAAATGGCAAGTTAAATTAAGTTGGTTTTTCTTTTTAATATCTTCATAGCTAATGTGTGTTCACATAATGAACTTACTGTAGTAGCCAACATAACGGAATTGTGTGCCAGCTAGGGTACCATATTGCATAGTTTTCTAGGTTTCCTTGGGTGCATGCTATCTTCTGCCTAGCATACATTGCAGAAAAATTAAAAGTAAGTCATTTTAAGTCATTGGCATGGTCTGGCTTACTGTTTTTCTCTGATTCCTCAATTTAATGTTGCATATAATCCAAATTAGGGCTCTTCAGATAGTTGTCCTAGATGCAGGATCTTATTAAAGAGAAACATGATTAAAGCTTTGTCCACCTAAGACTATTGTTTGATCATTTTCACTTAACTAATGAAACAACTGGTCAGTTCAGTTAAATAATTGTTTTTATTTTCCTACATAATTTATTATATGCCTGACCATGGTGGGGGAGGGGCTTAAGGCATGATATGGCTATGACCATCATGAAAAACTTAGTAGAAATAAGAAATTTGAGATGTGTATATCAATAATCCAGTATTATTATCAGCTCTAGAATGAATAAGATTGCTAAAGCTGAGCTAGTCATTTGCAGGTAGAGTTGAACACATCTCCAAAACCATGGGTACATGAAGTGAAGACATTATGGCTAAATTGTCTAGTATAATTTAATTTTCACAACTTACCAACATAAACAGTTTACTAAAAGAACCAAATGCTGTCACTTGGAAATAGCTACTGTGGTCTCCACCATTGTCTGTTGAGATCAGTTGATCACTAGGTGTCGAAATAGTGCTCAAACAGTGAGTGCTACTGTGTGCAGAAGTTGGAAGAAACTGAAATTCATGGTTTCATAGTCAGAACTTGCAAAAGCACTGCAGAGACTTAAAAAAGTATTCAGTACTGTTTTGTAATTAAATCACATTCCTCATATATAATTTTACACTTTGGGAAATACGGCTGTGTTGAATATCAGCACTGATGATGAAAACAGACTGTGTACACAGTTTGGGTTTTATATAAATACTTTAAAATACTGGCTTTCTTCTATTAAAATAGATGAATACTATCCAGGTTTTTACAAGAATTTTAGCATAAAAGCAAAATTACTGTCATTTTCCATTTTGAAAAGAGATGTGAAGATCTCATAAAAAATTGTAAAGCTCAGTATATGCCAGAGAGTTATGAAAGGAAAATGGAGATGCCAGTGCAGGTAAGCGTCACTTTGGGGATACTCAGGAACTTTTGTAAAGAGGTACAGTGATATTTCCTTACCTGACACCTGACACCTGACCTAGCGTGTTTTTTACTGTATGTCCAGTGGATACTGAGCTCCTAAAATAGCAGAAAACTCTGTAACAAGTTACTCAGCCTTTGCTATTCTGTAATTTACGTTTGCTGAGTGATCAGATCAGACCTCTTTGTTGTGAGTCACATTTTTGCTATACGAACATCTCATCTTGGAAAACTTAAATAATGCCCTTACCAAGATAAGAGGGAACAAGAGTTTCCTCTTCTTCTTTTGTTAGTGAGTTCTAACAGCTTATAACAAAGGCACTGTCCTTGTAAAAAAGGCCAATGGAGCCACCAAAATGTATGAATGCAGTGGAAGCTAATTATCCCAGTCATCTTAATGTATCATCAGGATGCCCTGTTAGTGGCAAGGTTTTGGTCAATGAAGTTGGACTCTCCTGAGTTCAAATCTTTGTGACACTGAAAAAGTGAAATCTCTTTGGCCTCAGTTTTCTTTTGGAAAAAATGATGCAGTTAGGCCTGAGAATCCAACTAGTCTCATGTTATAGTAATCCCAGGCTGTTTTGGGAGGCTTAAGTTCACATAGAAACTACTAAAGACAGGTTAGGATTCCTATTGATGATATTTATCAAGTGTTAAAGGTAAATTTCCTTTTTTGTTGTGTGTAAGACTATATTTCCAAAATGATGATAATCAGAAGGAAGAGACTGTCAACATGTAGCATTTGTTTTGAAATACTTTTGGGGTTTCTAAGACGTGAAAACTCTTAACTTGTATCATATGACAGAGGAGAGGAAATTTGGAGCCTTTCTTAAGTAACACAGGTGGTTTGGTGAAGTTACAGCAACTTAGTGTTATTTGAATCCTTAAAACAAGGTCTATGAAAATTGATTATGGAAACTATTAGTATGTGGTTATTTCCTTGAGAGCACTCAAAGACTATTTCTGAAATGAATGGTTATATAATAAAACAATGAATATAGTTGTTTTGCCCCTTCCCAGGAGTTTGGCTTTATGGATAAAATCTTACAGGAGGTTTTATTTATTTATTGGAATATAATTGCCTTACAATGTTATGTTTGTTTCTGCTATACAACAAAGTGAATCAGTTATACATATACATATATCTCCTCCCTCTTGGGCCTCTCTCCCGCCCCCAGCCCGCATCGCACACATCTACATCATCACAGAGCATGGCGCTGAGCTTCCTGTGCTGTGTAACCACAAGTTCCCACAGGCTGTCTGTTCTACATATGGTAATATATTTATGCCAAACCTGATCTTCCAGTTCACCCCACTCTCCTCTTCCCCCGCTGTGGCCACAAATCTGTTTCCTATGTCTATATCTCTTTTCCTGCCCTGGCACTAGGTTCATTTGTAACATTTTTTTAGATCCTACATGCATGCATTAATATACAATGTTTGTTTTCCTCTTATTGACTTACTTCACTCTGTATGACTGACTCTAGGTCCATCCCACATCTCTACAAATGACCCACTCTTATTCCTCTTTATGTCTGTGTAATATTCCATTGTATATATGTACCACATTTCTTTATCCATTCTTCTGTTGATGGACACTTAGGATAACAATTTTTTGTTTTTTATCATTAGAGATGAGGAATGAATTATATTTCATTTTCCATTTTACTCCACTATTCATCCTATTTGAATACTTATTATATTACAAGACTCTGTGTTAGGCTCTATGGGGGATGCAAAGAAGAAAAAAAATGAACCTTCTCTTCTAGGAGTTTGTAATCTAATGAGAGTGACCCACATGCTCACTAAATAATAAAGAATGATATTATTCATGTTGAAAGATGTCTAAGCAAAGTACTGTGTGATGACAGACAAGTGATTAATGGTAAATGGAGAGATGAAGAGGTTAGCCTTTAAACTGGACTTTAAAGATGGGTAGGATTTTAAATTGCAGCTTTTCGTAGGTGAGCATACTGAATCTATAGAAAGCACCTTAAAATATATATATTTTATTGTTCTCCAAAATAATTATTGTACTTCATGAGTTTCTACTTTTAAATAAGTATTTTTTCCAAGTCATTATTTTAGATACCCATTGGTTTTAGATAGTCTATTATGCATAAATAGAGCTGCAAACATGGTGCTATTTCATGAGAACTGTGCTCCCTTGTTAAGTAAGCTTGTGAGGGTTTTTCCTTTAAGAAGAGTATTTTACACTGAATATCCAAATGCCATGTTGAACATGGGGTACTTGTGTATATTTCTATTATCTGACCGTAATCTCAAATAACCAAAAGCAGGAATCACATACTGAACTTCTAAACGAAAAGCTTAATCAAATATAATCTTCTAGCATACTTCTTCTAATACCTTAGTTTTTTTAGAGTTGGAAGAAAGGCTGGAGTTAGGTGTATTTTTTAATTTCACAATCCTAGTGTATATATAGTACATAGTTCAGCATCTAAAACCTGAATATAGGAAGGCTCAGATCAGAAGGATAGCTGCCATCCTGGGAGCCTCTCATCAGTGAAAACAGCCATAGTTCAAGGTGGCCACTGGAGCAGTGGCCAGAATCGAGTGCTCCCCTTGGTACCCGGCCCACACATATCCCACTGAAACCTGAAGCTGGGAGGGAAAGCTAGACAGCGCGGAAGAGAATGTTTTGTACTTTTATTTCATTTAAATTAGCACAAAGGGAGGGAACAATTTTGCTTCACATGTGAAATCAGTCATTTCTTGGGTTGCTAGCTCAATGTTTTAGCAGAACAGCTGTTCAGTACAATGTGGCTTTCTACAAGCAATATTTCTACTGCTAGAAAAGTGGCAGTCTGCCAAAGAGAGTGCCCAGACCAACCCCTAAACAAAAAAAAAATCTTTTGTCAACGACTCTAATAATTTGTACAATTCAGGAAAGGGGGGTGGCACAGTCTTTGCAGATGTGCATTTATGATGCTATTTTTAAGCAGAGCGGCATGAAAGAATAGATTCATATGAGTCGTAAGTTGATCATTCATTTTAAGCATTTGGCTTCTGCTCTTGCTAAAATTTCATTCTGTGTAAGGAAACACAGCCAGTCCTGAAACGAGGTAAGGCAGGGTATAATAACAAGATGAAATCTTTTATTTTCAAACCTGTGATGCTCGCTCAAAAACAAAAAGCTTTGGGTGTCTTTTTTTCCCCAGGAAGGAAATAAATGCAGTTTCCTGATCCCCTCTCAGGAGAAACTTGCTATCCTTCAGCATTTTGAGGAAATAAACTCTTAATGAGCCTGCATTCTTTTACAGCAGTCCATTCTCTGAAAATGAGTTTTAAGTGCTGAAGGAAATGCCAGGAGCATTTCGGTAACCAGAGCCAAATTAATATGTGTTAATTCTCTGTAGTTTAACATCATAGACACCATGCAGTTTTTCTAGTATCAAAACCAGGTCTAGTCTCAGATCTGTCTTCTTTGCTCTGGTTCTCCAACATCTATAGCAAATGACCCTGCTAGCTTTGACTCTAGTGATGGAGTTAAGAAAATGATTTTTATAAATGGTCGGCCCCTGGGAAAGGACTCTCAAACTTCCCTTAACAGTAAGGATAAAATCTGACAGAATTCTCATCTTTGTTTTTATTCAGCAATATAGCTGATATTTACATAGGAGAGAATTAGACCACCTACTCTATATTATTAAAATATAAAATCATATATGCAAAATGGCATGCAATTTAATGGTGATTGATTCAGCAAGGGTGATCATAGAGCAAAGATGACCCTGAACATTTCGCTACCTAGATCAAAAGCTTCCTCTGCCTCTGAGAGCTGAAGTCTTTTTTTATTGTTGTTTTCTTTTTTTAAGAAAAAAGAAAAAAGCTGAAGTCTTTTTTTATTGTTGTTTTCTGAATAGTCTAAAAAATACTCAGTTAAATGGAATTATATTTGCTTCACTTGAAATGTAGTCCACTCATATTATACTGTCCTTTCAAATTTTAACAATTTAAATCTATATAATTATATATTACAATATATAATTATATTTTATGTATTAAATATATAATTATATATTATATAATATAATGTAATATATAATTATATATTTGTATTATATATCATTTCATTTATATATATATGAATGAAAAAGCATTAACTTTCATTGTGGGAACTTACTAAAATAGGTTATTTTATTCTACTAATGAACATATGTGTTTAAAATTAGTTATTCAGGTGACTTGCTTCATCATACAAGTTGCTAAAGTTGTTACCCAAGAGTTTTTCAGATGTTTTCTGATTTTAATAGGGACTTACAGTGACAAGTACAATTCTTTTTTTTTTGTTTGTGTGTATAAGCACACAGTGGAAGGGTACAGCATTTTTTGAAATACAAATCCCAGACAAATTGTATATAAAATGTTTTTTTATAACTAAGTTAATAAAATCATATCTTATGTATTTGAGAAGCTGTCTAGGTAAAGGATTTCTGTGGTAATTCATATTTGTAAAAACAGTTTTTCAATAAAGCAGGTGATGTTTCTACCAAGATATATTTAAAATTCTTGTTTTCAACCTTTAAGCTTTTAAAAGTAAGGAAATGGAAATATAAACAACAAATTTGTGTTAATGACATATCTAAAGGCAATATATTTCAGAAAAATATTGGGAGACACAAAATTATCCACATCACATTTCTGTTGCTTCGCTCATATCAGTTATTACTTAAGTAGTCTGAATAGTCTACACTTTTTTGCTGTTCAAGTATGGAAACCTGTGATCATTTTTTATACTAATGCATTTTATTTTCCCAGAATCATAGAATTGACCTATCTTTATAGTGTACAAAACTATTTTCTGATATGATTGTGTGAAAAATATGCAAAAGATATTGTAATCCGTGATCACATTTTAGTACTTACAAAGCTCCATGAGATGGGCATTGCTTTCTCTGTATGTGGAATTTTTAATTATTCTGCTCTGTATGTGCAAAAGATACATAAGTCAGAAGAAAGGGAGGGGAATGTTCCAAGACTCTTTTAAAAAGTGGACATAAATGCTTTGTTAAGTTCTGCTGACCAGTTTTACCAAATGAAATTCTTTTGATTTGGTGAGTAATATACACAAGAGGTTCAGGAGCCCCAAGTCCACTAATACTAGCCTCTAATACAAAAAGCAGGGAAGACTAAAAAATTACTGTTTATAAATTTATGTCTGTCACAATTCATGTGAAACTGTCTTAGGGACAACTGTTTGCATTTAGTAGCTATGCCGTCTTGTCTTATTAGCCACTAGGAAATGATTGCATTGTAGCAAAAATAAACTTAGTAAGACTGGCAAGTAGACAGTTGCTTAGATTCTGGTCCAATTGATGTCAGTATCATTGTTTTTGTTAGCATGTGAGTAAATTAATTCCATGACAAGCAGAAAAACATGTGGATTCAGTTTCTAGACTTCATTCTAGCCACAACCAGTTTGTGTGGCCAAGGTCTGGGGAGTAAGAGTTTGTGGGTTCTTTGTAGGAACTCGTCCTTACAACAGAGCATGTCTGTTAATGGAACAAATAACTAAACTGCACTCACACTCATTTGTAGTTACTTATAGGTTGAAAATATATTATGAGGTTATAGCTTCACACTAAATTTTTCCATGGTTTTTCAGTGTGACATTATACTACACAACAGTGAGACAACTTGTTCGGTGTCAGGTATTATAATCTCCCAATCTCATTAGCTCTTTACTGAACTCATTCTCCTCTTGTACTTTGCTCTCTCTTTTGAATTACGTCTATGGCAAACCTCAGCCTTCATGTGATTAATGAAAGTTGATATGTTAGTGAAATCTGAGTTCTCAGACTTAGTTCTGCAGCCGCCTCTTGGCTTCCTTCTACTTCTAATACTCTTTTTCCCTTCTCTTCTTTACTCCCTATCTAAACTATTCCTTTGAGGTGCTACATTTTATGATATTGCTCAAAGAACTGCAGAGCAGAATTGTTAACAGTGGTAACATTTTAAATGATGATTAAGCAATGCTCAGAAAAGCAGCCAATCTAAATCAGATACAGGCTTCTGAAAGATCTTAATATGTCACTTTGGTTTTTAGGACGTGTAGCACTGGACTGTGGACCTAGGGGGCAAGGAAAACTCCTCAGTACGTTGTGTGCCACTGTAACCAGTATCTTTGATAAACCTTACATTCACATTGATTCTGTGCTATGGATCTGTGCAGCTAATGTTAGTCACCTGATTTGCTGAGAACTAGAACTAATAACCTTTACAAATGTTATCAAATTGTGACAAATCCTAGACCAATCAAATTACTTAAGTGATCATTGATCCTTTATCTGATATTTTAATTTTGACTACATTTA
The DNA here is from genome assembly GCF_014754425.2 of Oryx dammah. Classification (NCBI taxonomy): domain Eukaryota; kingdom Metazoa; phylum Chordata; class Mammalia; order Artiodactyla; family Bovidae; genus Oryx; species Oryx dammah. The sequence continues at coordinate 25,837,833 of NW_024070200.1, read as the reverse complement.
CCTCAAGGACTTCTTGTTATTTCTATTAGTCTTTGTTAGACACAAATGCCAAACTAACATAGTTCATAAATTTCACCAACAGTGAAGGCAGGATGCTGTAATTAGCATTATTTAAAATGACTTCAAAAGAAATGAATAGCCTTTAGCATAATCATAGACATAGCAGACACAGTGGAAAATGAGGAGATAGCACCTGATTTAGGAAGTACGTCTAACTATGTTATTCATCTGTTTGGGGTGTGAAGAGATCTGATTAGATTTCTCAATAGTGAAAAAGACAGAAGCTCTCCCATGCAGGTTGCCTGCATCTTAGGTTGCTAATGATTTCATTGTAATGTCACCGTTTAGTTCCATACTGATCATTTATACTGACAAAAAGGAAGAAAAGAAAACAAGGAACCTGTCATCAATCATTCATTTAATCAAGTAGCAAAAGTGGATAAATAAACATACCGAGTTAATTATTCTTCTGTATGTAGTGATTGACAATAAAGTTAATTTATGCCTATCTTAACCCTTTAATATCTGTCTGCTGTGCTTCGTTGCTCAGTCACGTCCAACTCTTTGCAACCCCATGGACTGTAGCAGACTGGAGCCCACCAGGCTCCTCTGTCCATGGGGATTCTCCAGGCAAGAATACTGGAGTGGATTGTCATGCCCTCCTTCAGGGGATCTTCCCAGCCCAGGGATCAAATCCCGGTCTCCTGTGTTGCTGATGGATTCTTTACCATCTGGGCCATCAGAGAAGCCCAATTAATAGACATTAGCAGTCCTAGAAAGGACTTGGGGGTGACCTTTTCTAAAGTGTCTTATGAAAGTTCAGTCATTATAGTTAAGGCATTTATTTACTTGAAATTTATTTTCATAAAAAGTTTGTAGTTACTTTAAAAAAGTTGTAATTATTCACATCTAAGCATATTAACTGTATGCAACCAAAGATAATGGAAAATCATTGTTAGGTTGCTCTTCCTTTTTTGTGTTACTCCTGTTCAGACTCCTAGTGAAGATGTCTCTCTTTGTAATGTGCATTTATATTGCATAAAAGGATTTGTAACCAGACACAAAGATGCTGTTAATTCCAATGTGTGTTGGATATCTTAGTAACAGTGAAACCCTAAAATATATGTCTAAGTTAAAAGAGTCCTTGAAACTTTTAAACATGTATTTTTGGTTTGTCAGTGTTTTTTTTTTTCAATTTCCCAGAGAAATTTCTTCTGGTGGCTATTCTTTTTTTAAAAAAATCAATAATTGTTTTTATACTTGCCTAAGTATGTGTATTCCTCAGGTGAGTGTAGATAACAAATCTAAGTTGTCCAAATATTTCCTGTGGGGTCTTTCTAGCATCCTTGTCTAAGTCAGACTGCACACGAAAAATGGGGAAGCAAGAAGCAGCTGTAGTGGATTTGGGGATATAAATAGGAATTTAATTGTTGATTAAAATTGTTGTGCAGAGATTTGAGGCACAAAGAGACTGTGGGTGCCTTTATGATTAGGGCTGTGCTTTTTTTTTTTTTTTTGGTGCAGCTTATTAAATGACTTTTCCCTTAGTGGTTTGAATGTTCACTGTAGCTGAATTCTAACCAGTCATTGTTGTGACATGTCTCCCATCTCTAGTGTTTGCTTCAGCTAACAGACTAGAACTGGAATTGCAGCAGAGGAAACCGGGCTGAGGGGTGGCCAGACCAGAGCACATTCCACGCAGAGGACACACTTTGTGTCAACTCCTTGCCAAAGAGAGAGGAAAAAAAATTGCCTACTTTTACTGGCTTTTTATCAGGTTCGCCATAAGTTCATAAATCTGTAACCGTAAATTGCAGGTTACAGTAGTGGTCAAGCTCGTTTCTCTGTTACTATTGATAGTTTCTCTTGTTTGGTTCTCTGTTGCTCACATTACAGTGTGCTTTCCTTAAACATTTGGCTTAAGTGAGAGGTTTTGTTCGTGAGGACTTTTGACATCTCAAATAGATGTAGTATTATAGTTACGTTTTGAATGACAAAGTAAATTTTGGTCAGTGTACAAAAATTAAATATTAAGCTACAAACTAGAATGTTGTTGTTGTTCAGCTGCTAAGTCATGTCTGAACTCTTCGCGAGCCCATGGACTATAGCCTACCAGGCTCCTCTGTCCTTGGGATTTCCCAGGCAAGAATACTAAATAAAATGTTTTTTAAAATAAAGATTGTCCACAGTTATTAGGTTTATAAGGATTATATTCAATGAATGAATCCCTCTTTCTCTTCATCCCCTTTCCTGCCTTAAACACCTTTAAACTTCATTAATTTCTGTGTAAATGTGCTAAAGAGAAACGCTTTCATTCTTTTTTTTTTTTGTCTTTTGTTTGGCCTCCTTTACCTGTATGCATCAATTAAGCAGTAGTGTGAATGAGGAGTGGGAATTTGTGGCTTTTTTGTTCACAGAAATAATGGTTGCTCTCTTTAGCTTTTGTCCAGTTTATGGCTTTCCTTTTTCATTCACTTAGCAATCTGCAGCTAGCAGGTTAAGCATACTGCAGCTTGTAAGCCTGTATAACAGTAAAATCAACAACTCTATGTGAGTCCCTTCCTCAGAGAACCATTCAGTGTTCTTTTCTGGCTTATATTTGAGAGGGACAATAAAAACTGGGTGGGGAGAAGGCACCAGAGAATCTCTAAGTAAATGGTTTAGACACACACACATATATATATATGTCCAAATATAGAGATAGTTTTGAAAAGAAATATTTGAATCTTTGAAATAGAGTATCTGGTCCAAATCTACTCTTGTTCAGTTCATGAGGAAATAAGAAGATTTGAGTCTGAACTTCTTACTCTCAGAAACAATTGACCAAAAGAATCTTTTAGCCAAAAGTATATCTTCGAATGAGTGTTTTGTTGGTCTAATTCTTAAAGCTATTTAGCATGTATTTGATGTATCTTTTAGTCATTTTAGTCAGTGGATTCTATGTCCCCAGTCTCAGGATTTAAAGGGAGAAAGACAACAGAACTCACTCTGGTTTGCCTTGTATGCTTCCTGGATTTCATTGCTCTTTCTCTGCAGGAAAAGAATCAAGGAAGAAAGGATTTTAGGTACATATTTATGTGCTCAGAGGGGCTTCCCAGGTTGCACTGGTGATCAAGAATCTGCCTGGTAATGTAGGAAACATAGTGAGACACGAGATCCTTGGGTCAGGAAGAATCTCTGGAGGAGGCCATGGCAGCCCACTCCAGTATTCTTGCCTGGCGAATCCCATGGACAGAGGAGCCTGGCTGGCTACAGTCCACAGGGTTGCAAAGAGTTGGATACAACTGAAGCCACTTAGCACACGTGTACTTGCACATCAGAAATGTTGGGATGAGACTGAAGCCCTCCACTTGACCATTCATCTGTTGTTTCACCTCAAGTCCTGGCTTGTTTCTGGATGTCACAGTTAAAAGTCAGTTATTTACACTTTACTCCTTTATCTTACCTATGGTAGTTTTATTTATTTTTTTAGGATAATAAGTATGTATAGGTTACCTACTGTGTATTCCTAGGGCTTGGAGATAGAAAAGACTAATAGAAGATACATCTCCACTCTTGAAACCTTTGCAGTTGATCTGTGGAAATAAGACTTTTGAAACTAAAAACTTATAAAGCATTTGTGGGAGAATTGAGTAGCAGGTATGGCAAATTGCTTCTTAAAGAACAATTCCAGTCCATGCCCTTCTCTGTAGCCAGAAGCCTAAAGCAATATATTCTGGAACCATAGTGGCCTTCCAGGGAAAGATCTTGTCCTCTCCTAGTCACCTTCATGGTCATTGTCCTGCTTCAGACACTCAGGAATCCTATGAAAAAAGACAGGTGCTCAATGGATTTACAGATGAGAAAACTGAGGTGCAAGGACACTGAGTGACTTGTTCAGGGTGAGATGGGCTCTTAATTCTGGAGCATGTTGTTGCATTTTCCCAAGGTAGGGATGACCTGAGATTTATGGCTCATTTTTATAGCTCAAAGCAGCTCCTTATAATTTGGTTGATGAACATGTCTAGGTCTGGCCTAAACACTTCAGTTTGTGAAATGAGTCTCACAGTCATTTTGTTTTGATGTTCCACAAATTTTAAGAGAATGTAGCTACAAAGAGTATATTCAGAGATATATTCAAAGAATACCCTGAGTTACTTAGAGAGGCTTTTTAAGTTAATAGTTACCACGGCAATATTATACTGAACGTTTAAGCTTTCAGTCTTTATGAGAGCTAAATCGGTGTTTTGATTTTATAACTTATCAGTGAAGCTAAAGCTAAGTATCTAAGAGCTAGACTTTGACTTTTTCAGTAGGTTTTAGGAAAAATTCAATCTCTCCTGATCAAAACCTTTTTAGAAGAAACACAATAGCATTTAACACAGTAATCAACAATTATAGACACATGTGTGTTCTCATTTCTTCTTTCCTATAGGAAGGAAGAACTTTAACATTTTAAATGCTTGCCTTTGACATCACAGACTTTAGATTTCTCGTGTTTCATTGTTCTCTTTGATGTAATCTTACGTGGCAGCTTTCATATTCTCTCTGCTTTATTAGACAGTGCTTCCTGGAATCTGGAATGCTGTTTTTCATGGTGTTTTAGGGGGCAGCTTAAGTACTGAAGACATCACCTAAGTACTACCAGTTCATCCTTGACTGAATAATGATGTATGTGGAACTTTACTTTTTCTGCCTTATAAATGGATAGCAATTTACACAGCTGTGGATGTGGGATGTTTCAATCCCAGACCATGTTGTAAGAAAAATTGAATGACAGTGAGCAAAACAGCAGTAATTATAAAACTAATTACTAAATGCTGATGATGCCCATAGGCTTTGCATAACTAAAATTAGAAAAGGAAATTGCTTTCGGCTTCACAGAGGCAACATGCTAGTTATTTCACTGTTTCAGTCAAAATGGAGGGTAGTATATAGAGTTCAATCAGGAAAATATACATGCATACATATATATCTATGGATTTGCATATACATATATTTTTCTATATTGAAATGTTATTCACTCTAACTTACAATTTTATTTATAGAAACTTATGCATAGATATTTACATAAAGAAGATAAGTATATTAAAATATTTGAGTGCAATATATATACTGTGCATTTTGCATGCACTATAATTACAACATTAAAATGCATATCTTTACAATATATTTATACATGTTAGGTTTCTCTCATGTACATTTTCACAGCAGGATGTAGTATACATTTCCACCTTTGCATAAAGAATCTAATCTTGTAAAACCATAGCACATTCTTCAAAATGAAATACAAAAAAAAAAATTAAAACATTGATCAGCTGATAGAAAATGAAGTATCATATTTGAGAAGATAAATGATTGATAAATCAGAAGTCCATAAAGCATGCCTCTTTGTTCATGTTCAATTTGGAGCTAAGAAATGTGTGATATTAACTCCAAAGAAATTACCAAGATTGTAAACATATTACCTGCAAACACCAGATAATTCTAGGATTATGTTAGAGCTGATATTGATAATATTCAAATAGGAAATATGGCAATAATGAATTGTCAGTATGCATACAAATGGAAAATGATTTAATAAGTTAAAATGTGATTATTTTATTGAAAACATTTACTTGTTTCTTACAATTACTAGTTGGTTTCTGCTTCTATCCTTTCTATAGTCCTGCAGACAAATGTTATAAAACATACACTCTCATGAATAAACTAGTACTGGTTATGTTTAAGTTTCAGATTAAATATATCATGGATCAGGAAGATGAATCATTGTTAATACAGAGGGAAAATGAATTCTGCATTTAAAAAATTCAAGTGGTTTGAATGACCTAAAATGTAATGTTTTATTTAATTTTCTGCCACATGTTATTTCCAAAGCCTTAAGAAATTAAAATGACAAAAGATGATACTGTCTGTAGACATATATTATTGAAATGAAATCCAAGTATAATTGAATCAAGGCTGTAATGAAATTCTTCTTGTAACTTTTACCTAGTGGGGCAGCACAATGAGTTAGTTCTTTCCATTTGTGTTAGTGAATTTAGTAATTAACTCTTTTACCAAGGCAAATAGTCTAATAATGGAGGAATAAATCACAGAATGGCATATAAAATGAATATGGTTCTTGTGTAACGTCTGGCAATTTAGTCAGCTACAACTAATATGTACACAAGTTGGGGTAAAGTCTGAACTTTTGCAAGTTATCCAAGGTCCTGAGGGTCATAACAAAGCATTACTGCTCACCCAGTGTCCTTCAGGTGGGAGGCTGAATCAGCTATGAAGCAAAGTATATGATCAAGAATTCAGAGAGTTTAGAGTGACCTATTAGTAAGATGATATCAGCCAGTTTATATTTTTAAAAATGACATATAGTTGGCTTCTCATTTATTACTTTCTGGCTTGTTCTTAGTGGGGCTCTGAGGAGAGGGGAGGTGAGAAGAGTGGTCAGTGTGTTGATGCCAAGAAATATTGCTTTTCTTTTATTTAAGTGATAATAATGTGGAGTTTCAGGAGAAGGGAGGAGACGAGGGTAGGAGAGATGTGTGAGCTTATAGAGAACCAATTCATCCATACCATTACCAGATCACTACCGAGAACCTATTGTGTACTACTTACCCCCATCTCAAGAGGAAATAAAAACTTGTCTCTAGGCAATGTGTGAACTCAAAACTTTGTCATTTTAAGTTGAATGGAATTTTAATAGAGGATAGAAAAGAACAAAACCATTTTTTCAGGGCTCTTTGTTCAAAATTCGTTGTCATTTGACTCATTAAGGCAGCACACAGCCTCCCGTGGGGTACGGTTTTATCAGTCAGGACCAGGGAGCAAGCCTTGCTTACAGACAAGATCATTTTCTACAAATTTTCTGTCATGTTTCACCTTGGTAATCTCCATCTCTTGTGTGCAAAAAGAAACAATTTATTTTCAACACTTGAGGGATATAGAACATCTGACTGCTGTCATAACCTATTGTTTTTAACATAAACATTATAGCTGCATTTGCCTAGAAATATTTGCCCATGATTGTATAAATCTCAGCCGGGCACAGGGGTGTCACCTTGTGCTCTCCAGCAGCAAAACTGAGACCCATCACCCAGAAAGTGCAATTTGCTCCCTTCACAAGCATTTACTTCAACAAAATTAGAAATAGATTTCCTTTTCATAATTGAGTTAAACAGTGCAGTCACTGAAGAAAAACTTGTGAGAGAATGCATTGCTTTTACCCGTTGCATATAGAACCCCTCAAATGTGGCTAAGGACCTACTATATTTTCCTTTAGCAAAAGATGGTTGATTGCTTAATGGTTGAAGCACTACTAAATAGCTTATTTCACATTACTGGAGAAAATGTGCTTTACATCAATTGCACAGTGTAATTCTTTCTATTATTTTGGTAGAATTGTTTTACCTTGCATAGAGGCATGCATACAAGAGAGAGAATGGCTTGATAATCTTCTGTGATATTCCAGGATATCTGAAATACATTGTACAGGAACTGGTTTGCTCCAAAAGCTGGGACCCTTTGCTGTTTGCCCTTTTCACTCATTTACTGACTATCACTTTCAACTGAACATTTATCTGGTTTAAAATGAAAATAAATCTTTATATTAGGCTAGTTCCTGGCTCTATTTTGTATGTTTACTATTATTTTTCTTTCTTACCCACTTCTGATTTTTATATTTCATGCATCCCTCTAAGCCTTATGAAGAAATTTTTGGAGCACCATGAGTTATATAAAAATAATCATTGTCTAATTTCATTACATACAGAGAAGCTTTGCTTTGTATTTGCACCCATATCTATAAGATTGTCATTTATAACTGAGCTAAACACATAAAATATATTATTATAAACACATAAAACACTTTGTTCTTTTTTCTGGTTAAAATTCTTCTTTAATCATCTCTGATTCATTATTGTAGAAGGCATGGAAACATTTGTTTTCACCCTGTGACTTCTCTGAGGATTGGTGGCTCTGATTTTTCCTCTCCTGAGAGACCATGTCACCCCACCTCCCTTTTTGGCCATTATTTTTAACTTTTTGCAGCCAGTTCCTAGTCTGACATCACTTTGTGATCTTTTAAAATGTTGTTTCCAAGCTCTTCTTTGGGACTTAACTATTTCTGCCCTCACATAGCCTTTTAATTTACTGATCAGTTGCCATTTTAGAAGTTTTTTTTTCCTGTGGATTTGGCCTCTATAGTTCTCTTTGTGTTCTTTTTCATTTTTATACTAATAATTACAACACTTCCCAATTAATTGCCATTTGTGAATATAATTGATGTGTTTCCTCCCTCTCCAGACCACTAATGAAGATGTTAAATAAGTCTTAGCATGAGGCTAGCCTCAGTAGAATTCCATGGGCATATTAGAGTTCACTATAGCTCTATTTATTTTCTCTGCCTTTAAGAGTGCTTCTGGTTGAGACATTTTAATTCATTTTCTTGGATTTCACAATAATGGAGCCCAGCCTGAAGTGTCTGTCCAGATATATAAGGCCTAATGAACTCTATGATTTTCTGAAAACTGAGATTATAGATTGACTCATATATCTGAGAATCTTAGAAGCATTGTGTGGATTCAAGACAATAAAAACAAAATGCTTTTGTGAATATAATGTGTGAAATACAAGATAAATTCAACTGAGTTATCCCTTTTTTGGAATATTGGCACAAGGGAATGCATCAGAGGTATTTAACACAAATAAACTATGTAGCTTTCTTAGAAGAGTGTGCTTCCATACTGGGTCCACTTTCTCTATGATCAGAATATTACAAAGGGAGTGGGGAATAATTTATATCAGAGGTTCTGTGACGGAATGAAATGGATCTCTTTTGAAGTATGATCTCTGAAAGCACAGCATGAAGCTCAAATAAAGTGAAGGACATTCGCTATTACAAGTAATGTCCTTAATAATCTTGTTAGTCTAGTCTCCCTCTGTACGAGACAAATGGAACATTATTGGCTTATGGGCTGTAGTAAATAATTTAGTTTCCAATATTCAGGCTGCTTTGACAGTAAATTAAAATGACATGAAAGGGGCTTGTTGAATAAAGAAAGTGTCCAATCAAATTTAATTGGCATGACTAAGGCAGTAGAAATATGTTTTATAATTAAACCATGTTGTCTTGGAGCTTTATAAGCATGTATGAATCAAAATGTCAAAAATTATTCTTTGATATTGTGCATTTAAAACTTTGCATGGTGAATAGTTTCCTTAAACAAGCTTCTAGACATGCATATTGATGTTACATAAAAATAGTTTCATGTTTCAAATAATAAGTGATAAACTTCTCTGTCTGTAAACCCTTGCGAGTAGCAATTCTGATAAAAGACCACTTAGAATGCTCCTTTACAAGATTTTCTTTTCAAATTGATATGCTAATAACTCAGAGAAGGCTATGATTTTGTTGTGGCTATATTATGGTATTTCAAGGCTCAACTTTTTTGGTGAAGAAAAATAAGATCCAAACTAACTGAGCAGAACAAAGAATAGTATTGAGAAGAAGAAAAGAGGAATATAAGATAAATTTTGGTTTACTGTAACCTTCTCAAATTCAAGATGAATTGAATTTTCTACATTTGACATCAGAAGTGTCAAATACTTCTGCTATAAAAGACAGGAAGCTGTGGGATTTCAGGTTTTTGAACGACCACCTGTCCTGTTTTTTTTCTTCCCTGAAAATGGTGCATAAGTGCCCATTTGTAATAAAATTCCTAATGATGGTTCTTTCCACAGCTCAGGTGGAAAATATATGGTAGTGTCTGAGTCTGAAGAGGTTGCTTATAAAAACAGAAATGAGCTTAGTGAATCATTGTTCCTTCTTAGTGTTTTCAAACTTCTAGTCAAAGCAAGCAAAAGATTAGAGAAGGTGAGCAAGGAAAGGAGAGAGTTTCTGATACATCAGTGTTACTCAAAATACTAAACATCATGTGACCCTTAGAGATTTGAATATTGTTTTATAATCTCTTGTTACCTTTTTAGTTCGGGGATGATTTTTAATGAACAGTCCTCCTAGTCTCTTGATTAGGCCCAAATCTAAACAGTAGTTTCAGAGATAATATAATTTGAATTTATGCTGCTCCAAATAAATCTACAGGAATATGCTACAAATGTTATTTTCTATAGTATTTTGTCTTTCATGCAACGCTGTGACTTTCTGTGATATAGAAATTCATGAAATATGTCCTTTGACTGAAAAAACTGACCAAAATTAGCATTTCTTAAAATCTGTTTTCTGCAGTCTCCTGCCTGCTTCTCCACTTGAAGATGTTTAAACTTTAAGCACATTTTAATTACAATTTTGACATAGGAACCGATTAAGAGGGCTGGGATTTTTTAAAATCCTTTTTCTTCCCCACCTTGATGTTGAGCACATAACCGCAGTAGTCATGGAAATGTAAAAGCTAAGTTTTCCCCCTCCCTCCCTCCCTCCCTTTTTCCCTTCCTTCCTTCATACAGCTAGCAAGTCATTGCTAACACGCTGTTTTCTGTACCACTATGAACTCAGAGGAGAAAAATAAGTGAATAACTTTATCTTAGAGGCAGAAATCCCACCTCAGAAAAAGTTTCTGGAGAGGATAATAGAAGCTGGGTTATTTAGTCATAATCACTATGCCTGAGAATGCCCTTCTTTCTTGATTATCCTAAGGAATGCATATCTGGACATTTGTTTTGCTTTTGAGTACATACTCCAGTGTTTTTCACACTTCAGCATGCATGCTCTTTATCACTGAGCCACCAGGAAAGCCCCATTAATGCACTTCAGTTTAGTTCAGTTCAGTCGCTCAGTCGTGTCCAACTCTTTGCGACCCCATGAATCGCAGCACGCCAGGCCTCCCTGTCCATCACCAACTCCCAGAGTTCACTCAAACTCACGTCCATTGAGTCAGTGATGCCATCCAACCATCTCATCCTCTTTCGTCCCCTTCTCCTCCTGCCCCCAACTCCTCCCAGCATCAGGGTCTTTTCCAATGAGTCAACACTTTGCATGAGGTGGCCAAAGTACTGGAGTTTCAGCTTCAGCATCAGTCCTTCCGGTGAACACCCAGGGCTGATCTCCTTCAGAATGGACTGGTTGGATCTCCTTGCAGTCCAAGGGACTCTCAAGAGTCTTCTCCAACACCACAGTTCAAAAGCATCAATTCTTCGGTGCTCATATTTCTTCACAGTCCAACTCTCACATCCATACATGACCACTGGAAAAATCATAGCCTTGACTAGACAGACCTTAGTCAGCAAAGTAATGTCTCTGCTTTTGAATATGCTATCTAGGTTGGCCATAACTTTCCTTCCAAGGAGTAAGCGTCTTTTAATTTCATCGCTGCAGTCACCATCTGCAGTGATTTTGGAGGCCCCAAAAATAAAGTCTGACACTGTTTCCACTGTTTCCCCATCTATTTCCCATGAAGTGATTGGACCAGATGCCATGATCTTCGTTTTCTGAATGTTGAGCTTTAAGCCAACTTTTTCACTCTCCACTTTCACTTTCATCAAGAGGCTTTTTAGTCCCTCTTCACTTTCTGCCATAAGGGTGGTGTCATCTGCATATCTGAGGTTATTGATATTTCTCCCGGCAGTCTTGATTCCAGCCTGTGCTTCTTCTAGCCCCGCGTTTCTCATGATGTACCCTGCGTATAAGTTAAATAAGCAGGGTGACAATATACAGCCTTGACGTATTCCTTTTCCTATTTAGAACCAGTCTGTTGTTCCATGTCCAGTTCTAACTTTCTTCCTGACCTGCATATAGGTTTCTCAAGAGGCAGGTCAGGTGGTCTGGTATTCCCATCTCTTGAAGAATTTTCCACAGTTTATTGTAATCCACACAGTCAAAGGCTTTGTGATAGTCAATAAAGCAGAAATAGATGTTTTTCTGGAACTCTCTTGCTTTTTCCATGATGCAGCAGATGTTGGCAATTTGATCTCTGGTTCCTCTGCCTTTTCTAAAACCAGCTTGAAAATCAGGAAGTTCACGGTTCACATATTGCTGAAGCCTGGCTTGGAGAATCTTGAGCATTATTTTACTAGCATGTGAGATGAGTGCAATTGTGCAGTAGTTTGAGCATTCTTTGGCATTGCCTTTCTTTGGGATTGGAATGAAAACTGACCTTTTCCAGTCCTGTGGCCACTGCTGAATTTTCCAAATTTGTTGGCATATTGAGTGCGGCACTTTCACAGCATCATCTTTCAAGTAGTTATGTTTCTTTTTTTTCTTTGTTAGAATCTAGATTTGATCTAGCTCAAAAGATGTTTAAATATTTGGTTGTCCAGACTCTGATTTCTTCTAGAAATAAAGTCTGGATTGATAGTGGCAAATAAAATTCTTGTAGCTCCTGCCATCTTGGGCCTTTTTATCATATAGGTGCGAATTAAAGATAAAGCCTCCCTATGTTTATCTGCTGCAGTTTTGTTGTTGTTATACCTTAATCTCTTCGTTTCATCTCCTACAAACCATGGTGTATTACTGTCTCCACTGTATGGATGAAATAGACCAAGAGAAGTTGACCCTGTGGCCCAAGGCCATTGTGTGGTACAGTCAGTATTGGGATAATACTTGTTCCGATCAATTCGATGCTGTTTTAGCTCTACCATGTTACCAGAGTCTATAACTGTTTATCTTTGCCTTACCTTACCTTTTGGAGACTGAAACCCTGACTCAGCATTGAATGCATGGAGGCCAGTTTACCCTTGTCAACTTGAATGGACCTCCCTTCCCTGCTTTGTTTGTTTCTTCTGACCGTGTCTTGTACTTGTTTGATGGAAAAGTGATTTTTCTGCAGCTGATGGTTTCCAACTTTTTTTTTTCCAACTTTTTCTTTTTTTGATTGAAGGAAACATTACCTTGACATACAAACAAAATATATAGAAAGCTATTTGAAAATCATAGCTCTGTGCAAATGGTTCCTATCTTTGGAGCTCTCCTTATTCAGCTGTAAAACTTTCATGAAATAGCATGGTAGTCTCAGTCAGACTGGTTTCCCTGATAGCTCAGTTGATAAAGAATCCTCCTGCAATTCAGGACACCCCTGTTCGACTTCTGGGTTGGAAAGAGCCACTGGAGAAGGGATAGGCTACCCACTCCAGTATTACTGGGCTTCCCTTGTGTCTCAGCTGGCAAAGAATCTGCCTATAATGCAGGAGACCTGGGTTTGATCCCTGGGCTGAGAAGATCCCCTGGACAAGGGAAAGGTTACCCACTCCAGTATTCTGGCCTGGAAAATTCCATGGACTGTATAGTCCATGGAGTTCAAAGAGTCAGAAACAACTGAGTGGCTTTTGCTTTCAGTCAGACTACCTGATTCAGAGTTTACATTAGAAATTTACTATAAAGCTGTAATTATCAGTCTGATTTGAGAATAATAATAATGATAACTTATATTACTAAACCTGTATTCCTGTGTGCCAACTTGCATTAAGGGTACCAAGGATTATCTCATTTAATCCTGATGGTCCAGAGCTAGCTAGTTAGAAGAACCACAATTCACTACCAGATAATCAATTTCCAGATTGAGAGTACTTCACTTATATTCTGTTGTCTTTGACCTAACTTCTCTTTCCAAGCTGATGCTTTTGCCTGATCCCCTCAAAACCCAGATATGTACCTCTGAGCTGGTTTTGCAATAGGGGATGTCTGTTGCCAAGATATTGTATTCTTTTAAAGTAGCCTGCTGAAAATTAGGGTACTTTGAAATGATTCATAATGTAAATTTCTTCCTGGAGTAAGATACCAGACTGAGAAACATGAGATGAGTATCCTGTGTCCACTCCCAATCATTCATAAAAAATGTTCTTAAATTTGACAGTGAGCAGTTTCCAAACAGGATTTAAATTTTTTAGAGTGAAACAGACTGCTGTGAGGACCCATTACAGTTTCCTGTAGGCCCTGTCTGGTTGTCCTGTCAAAGTAAACATTTTCCTGACACTGTGTTAGTGAAGAATCCCAAAACTATCTCATGCTCTGAGAGAGAATTTTTTAATTTTTAAGGAAATAGTTGGACAAGTCATAGCTTCAAGCTTTGTAGCCAGTGTACAGTCTTAACACCAAATCATGTTTTAATTTTCAATTAAAATCAATTTGTTGTTGTTCAATCATTCAGTCATGTCTAACTCTTTGCAAGCCCATGGATTGCAGCATGCCAGGCTTCCCTATCCTTCACTATCTCCCAGAGTTTGCTCACATTTATGTCCATTGAGTCAGTGATGCCATCCAGCCATCTGGTCCTCTGTCACTGCCTTTTCCTCCTTCTCTCAATCTTTCCTAGCATCAGGGTCTTTTCCAGTGAGTCAGCTCTTTCCATCATGTGGCCAAAGTGTTGGAGCTTCAGCATCAGTCCTTTCAATGAATATTCAGGGTTGATTTCTTTCAGGATTGATTCCTAGGTTAGATCTCCTTGTAGTCCAAGGGGCTCTCAAAAGTCTTCAGCACCACAGTTCAAAAGCATCAATTCTTGCCTCCTTTGTCGAAGATAAGGTGTCCATAGGTGTGTGGGCTTATCTCTGGGCTATTTTGTTCCATTGATCTATATTTCTGTCTTTGTGCCAGTACCATACTGTCTTGATGACTGTGGCTTTGTAGTAGAGCCTGAAGTCAGGTAAGTTGATTCCTCCAGTTCCATTCTTCATTCTCAAGATTGCTTTAGCTATTCGAGGTTTTTTGTATTTCCATGCAAATTGTGAAATTATTTGTTCTAGCTCTGTGAAAAACACCGCTGGTAGCTTGATAGGGATTGCATTGAATCTATAGATTGCTTTGGGTAGTATACTCATTTTCACTATATTGATTCTTCTGATCCATGAATATGGTATATTTCTCCATCTATTAGTGTCCTCTTTGATTTCTTTCATCAGTATTTTATAGTTTTCTATATATAGGTCTTTAGTTTCTTTAGGTAAATATATTCCCAAGTATTTTATTCTTTTCGTTGCAATGGTGAATGGAATTGTTTCCTTAATTTCTTTTTCTACTTTCTCATTATTAGTGTATAGGAATGCAAGGTATTTCTGTGTGTTGTTTTTATATCCTGCAACTTTACTATATTCATTGATTAGCTCTAATAATTTTCTGGTGGAGTCTTTAGTGGTGCTGGGAAAACTGGTCAACCACTTGTAAAAGAATGAAACTAGATCACTTTCTAACACCATTCACAAAAATAAACTCAAAATGGATTAAAGATCTAAATGTAAGACCAGAAACTATAAAACTCCTAGAGGAGAACATAGGCAAAACATAAATCACAGCAGGATCCTCTATGATCCACCTCCCAGAATACTGGAAATAAAAGCAAAAATAAACAAATGGGACCTAATTAAAATTAAAAGCTTCTGCACAACAAAGGAAACTCTAAGCAAGGTGAAAAGACAGCCTTCAGAATGGGAGATAATAATAGCAAATGAAGCAACTGACAAACAACTAATCTCAAAAATATATAAGCAACTTATGCAGCTCAAATCCAGAAAAATAAATGACCCAATCAATAAATGGGCCAAAGAACTAAATAGACATTTCTCCAAAGAAGACATATGGATGGCTAACAAACACATGAAAAGATACTCAACATCACTCATTATCAGAGAAATGCAAATCAAGACCACAATGAGGTACCATTTCACACCAGTCAGAGTGGCTGCTATCAAAAAGTCTACAATCAATAAATGCTGGAGAGGGTATGGAGAAAAGGGAACCCTCTTACACTGTTGGTGGGAATGCAAACTAGTACAGCCACTATGGAGAACAGTGTGGAGATTCCTTAAAAAACTGGAAATAGAACTGCCATATGACCCAGGATTCCCACTGCTGGGCATACACACTGAGGAAACCAGAATTGAAAGAGACACGTGTATCCCAATGTTCATCGCAGCACTGCTTATAATAGCCAAGACATGGAAGCAACCTAGATGTCCATCAGCAGATGAATGGATAATAAAGCTGTGGTACATATGCACAATGGAGTATTACTCAGCCATTAAAAAGAATACATTTGAATCAGTTCTAATGAGGTGGATGAAACTGGAGCCGATTGTACAGAGTGAGGTAAGCCAGAAAGGAAAACACCAATACAGTATACTAACACATATATATGGAATTTAGAAAGATGGTAATGATAACCCTGTATGCGAGACAGCAAAAGAGACACAGATGTAAAGAACAGACTTTTGGACTCTGTGGGAGAGGGAGAGGGTGGGATGATTTTGGAGAATGGCATTGAAACATGTATACTATCACGTAAGAAACGAATTGCCAGTCTAGGTTCGACACAGGATACAGGATGCTTGGGGCTGGTGCACTGGGATGACCCAGAGAGATGATATGGAGAGGGTGGTGGGATTGGGGTTCAGGGTTGGGAACTCATGTACACCTGTGGTGGATTCATGTCAATGTATGGCAAAACCAATACAGTACTGTAAAGCAAAAAAATAAAATAAAAAGCATCAATTGTTTGGAATTCAGCTTTTTTTAATGGTCCAACTCTCACATCCATACCTGATTAATGAAAAAACCATAGTTTTGACTATATGAACCATTGTCAGCAAAGTAACGTCTGCATTCTAGATTTGTCATAGCTTTTCTTCCAAAAAATCTAGCTTGTTTACATATAAGCAGACAAAAACATGTCTTGCCATTTAGTTTTTGTTATTTCTCCCTTCAGCAGCTTTATAGTTGGAAGCTAGAACTTGAATTCAGAAGTCACCTGGCCTGAGATCAGAACTTGCTTTTGTCACTAACCAGCTTTGTGACCTTGGGCACGCTTATGAAATGCTCTGAATCTCGATTTCCCTGTCTGTGTAACTGAGACTACTCAGGCCACCTCAGAAGATTACGGTGAGGACCACCTGAGGTGACCTGAATGGGGGCAGCACACAGCATCTGACTTCTGGTGGGACCTCCCTGCTCACTTACCTTCAGAGCTTTGATTCTTAGCACCAGAGTACTTGCTTCAATCTTGGTCTGCTCGTGTGTTCCAGTTTTTGGAAGGGAACACATTATTCCTGGAATCATAGATTCAGTAATCTAAGATTTGCTAACGAAATAGTGGGTTAAGGGAGAAATTCCTAGAGATATATTTGTGCAAGTTTCTCTATATTCTAAAATTTTAAAAAGGGTCCATATTTTACTGCTTATTTTTCACCCTTCCCATTATTACCTATGTTCACTTGGTATAATCATTTATTTCTAATTTTAATTATATTTTCTCTTTTAAATACATTTGCAGATATAGAGGAATTTCAAATGTCAATTCTGTACGGAAACCACCTGAACCTTTAGTAGCTCAGATAGCTCATTATGAGTAGAGGGCATTGCTCCTTGTTTTACACTATTTTCCTTCTCGTGAGATCCTTAAAAATGTCCAGAATGGTATTTTTCCTTTACTCAAAAATAAGGAGAAGGCTTTGGACTCATTTATTTTTAAATAGTCACACTGGTTTCCTTAGAAAAAAATGCCATCAGTGGAAACTTTATAATTCCAGCAATTGCAATATGTAGTAACAGTATGGCATTTGCACTGAAGCAGGTTTTCCTTTTAAATTCTTGCTACTTTGGGGACAAATTCACTGCAAGTTGATAAAATGGCTACATTCTATTATGAATTTGTCACAATTTCCAGTAAAAAGCCATACTCAAGTTTGAAATTAAACAATTTAACTTCAAACATTTTTCATTAATGAGAAGAAGGGTTTTTAGAAGGATGCTTGTAGAAACTGTGGAATTATTTTTAATTAAAACCTATTTGCCAAGAGCCATTTTTATTATTGTTTTGTGGAAATTATCCTCAATAAGTGTCAGTTTACTCGGTAAGAGCTATAGGAAGAATGTAAGTTCACCTTAATGCCTGCTCTCAAGTTCATGATGGACCTGCAAAGATCACCCACATCCAGAAGAGCAGAATTTGCAGAATCAGGAGTGGTTTGAAGGTGTGTTAAATTTTCATGATATAGTTTAGATAAGTAGACAACTTCTGTCAGGGTGGAATTCTGATGAAGTCTGAATTCCACCCATGCAGGGCAAGATGCATGAACTCCAGTGTGTGAAAAACGACTGTCAGTGATAGGTTTTTACTGAACAAAATTCAGTGATACAACTGCTTACCTTTTCACAATGACACTTATTAGAACTTACGAGAATCATAACAGGTAATCTCTTCCTAAAGGTAACATAACTTCATATCCACTGCAGTGTTGTGTATGCTGCAGGCAAGAGGTGTGTAGTCCGTCTTGTGTAGTCTGCATACTGCCATGTTGGTTGTCAAAAACCAATTTAAAATTCTAACCTGTGTGTTTCACAGCCCCCTTTTCTTTCCACGATTCATAATTTTAGGTGTTCTAATCCTTAGTGGAAGGATTTTAAATTGATCCTGAGACGTATATTTCCTTTCCAGTGTTCATTTGAAATATACAAGTTTTTAAGCACTTTAAAATTTTCTATTCAGTATTTTGCATGGCTGAAATATGAGTGTAAAAATAGTAGATTTTTTAATGCTTTTGTATAGGCTCAGGAGAGTCCTTTCTGCAATACTAGCTGGAAAGGTAATGAACTGTAAAATATGTTGAAATGATTGGGGATTAAAAATCTCTGGTGTGTAGTGACAGTGCAATTATATTCCACCATAAAGGTTTCTTGTGTTAAGAGTAATAAATAAAACTTATTTTTTCCCACTGTGATTGGTTGTCACCACCATAATGATAGCTTTGACCTTCTTCCTCTTCAGATGCCATTAGCCTGTGACCAAGTAGTCAGGCTATAGCAAAAATGCTGTGGAAACCTAACTACAAAGTGAGAATTCTTACAAAACCATAGCAATAAAAGTCTGAGAGTACAGTAGATGCCTTTTGGAATTCTGCAGGTATGTTGCCCTTTCAGTGTGGCAGGTATGCTTTCTTCCCATTATTCTTTGACCCCTATTTCTGGGTTTGGAAGTTCTGCTTCTAGAACTGGGTTTACAGAACTGCTTGTCTTTGAACATACGTGGTGTAAGCAATTGACCCTGGTAGCTTACAATCCCAAGAATCAAAGTCAAATTGCTAAGTGACACTTCTTGGGAAATAAGTTAAATTTAAATATTTATCTAGAGACTAAAAAAGATTTGGAAGATTTGAACAGTATTCATTTTTATTTAGAAAGTTGGGCAGGGGATTTAAGATTATGTAAAAAGTGTTTATTACTTTTTGCCTTTTTAAAAAAATTAAGGCAATTGTCAAAATTTCTTCAAAGAATCAAACTAGAGAACAGAGCATTCTTCAGTTGGGTGCTCATGGTCTTTATTCCATTTTAATTCCTTTAAAAAAAAAAATTCTCAACTGAAATGTGAATATCATGGAATGCCTCCACTGCAAGGCTCCTGAATAGCATTGGGCCATATTTATTCATTAGAATTTTGTGCCATTTTTGTCTTCCTTTCTTATTAAGCCTCATTTGTCTGCCTAGAAGGTCAAAGGAGCAGCTGCTTCCTGGGCTGACCTCTATGCACCTTGATTGTTTTGCTCTTTCAATGGTACTAACTCTTTCCTTCTTCCTGGGGACCTGTGGGATTGTCCTTTCAAAGCATTTACCCTTTCTGAGGTCAGGGAGTAAGAAGGACAACCACTTACATGTTCCCGTGATGCCTGCTGCTGTACAAGGGCCGTGTTGTCATTCATTGTCACGGGGATGACTTGATGTTTTTTCTTAATGATCTCAATTCACAAGTGAAATCAGCAAAAAATGAACACATTTGTAGTACTGTTTTAAAAATCCTTAAGCTTTTTGAGTGGCTACTACTCTGCGTAACTGGATCAAAACCATTTCCTCCATTGTAATAAGTTTGGAAGCAAACCTATCCTTTATATATATGTATGTACATGTGTATGTATACACACATATACACACACATATACACACACATATATATGTAACTTTTATTGCCCCCTCCCTCTGCTTTTAATAAAAATGGGAGTTCAATAGGGTATTTGACACAATGAGTGGTCACTTACTCCAAATTTCTGTGCTGCTGCTGCTGCTGTGTTGCTTCAGCTGTGTCCAACTCTGTGTGACCCCATAGACGGCAGCTCACCAGGCTCCCCCGTCCCTGGGATTCTCCAGGCAAGAACACTGGAGTGGGTTGCCATTTCCTTCTCCAATGCATGAAAGTGAAAAGTGAAAGTGAAGTCGCTCAGTCTTGTCCGACTCTTAGCGACCCCATGGACTGCAGCCTACCAAACCTAACATAATCAAGAAGAAATTCCTTTACTTTACTCGAACTTTGCAGTCACATTGGGGTAGGTAGATAATGAAGGAAGGAGGCATTGAAATGTGCCTAAATCACATGCTGTTACAAGTCTTATGATAGATTTGTGTTTGACTTAACAGCTTTTGGAACCTAATAAAAAGAACTTAATTGACAATTTCTTGAAATTGCTAAGAAAACCTAGTGATGTTGGTAGGGTATAATAAGGAGTTTCTCATCACTGTCTTTGAGATTGAGCCTATACAAAACAAAACAAAAAAAAAAGGATTTATCTCTGTGGTAACTCTAAGTAATTGATATACAGACAAGGTTTGGTTCCAATTTGCCAGCAATAAAGTTGTAATAGGGTTTTCTCTGCAATTTTAGCCTTAATGTGCTCATTCCAAAGAGCGGTATTTTTCCAAGCGAACAAATAACATCAGTAAAGCTTACGATCAGTAATAGCCCCACACTGATGCTCGCATTAAACTTGTTAAATCAATTCACTAGACACTTTCTAAAGTGGACTGTCTCTTTACTTTGACTTGCACCCTATGTGGATGATCCATCAGTTACATTTATTTGAATGATCTTTACATTCAAAATTGGTAATTATTCATGCTTGATTGTGGTTATGAATGGGACTCTTCTATTTTTTTCCCTCCTATTTTGTTTTGTGGATGCTCATTTTTCAGTCTTTGAAGGCTATAAATGTTTAGTGATACCAGCTACTTGGATGTGGATATTTTTGCCTATCCACAAATTTGTATACATACTTGGTTGCATAAATGCTGTGGATAACATCTTCCACGATCATCTACTCTTATTCAGAAGGCCTTGTTATTCTTGAAGCAAATAACATAAGCATAGATTCTAATTGTGTTTCCAAAGATAGACTATAGTCCCATGGACACAGAAGATATTAGACTGGCAAAAGATAGCTGGTGTTTGAGAAAGTGGTTTTTGGAGGTAGGCAGTCTACTAGCCCTCCTTCATTTTTCACTGGAACGAGCTGAGCCTGCTACTGCATGCTGCCTTTTGTCAGTAAACACAAAGAAATCTGAAGCCATCAATCTTGCTTATCAATACTACTCAGTGTCATTCTTTTCTTGGCCATTTCCCTTTTTCTTTTCCTATACAAACTTCATTTTTCTCAGAGTGTCCTTTCTGTTTCACTGCAAGTAAGTTGAGGGTCAGGTGAATAAAACAAAATTAATACTGTGTATTCACAGAACTGTGTACTGCTTAGGGTACAGTGGATGTGCCTTCATATACAGAAGTCAAACATGGCAAAAGGTGCGTTTTCTGAAGAAACTGTGTTGCCTGCTGATGTCTGCTTTGGGACTAACTATTGCCACTCCGCTACCTTATATAGTGGGGGCCATAGATGCTCCGATGAATAGAAAGGCTATTGATCTATGTCAACTTTTTATACGCGGTTTATCTGCATCCTTAAGCCAAGTCTTTATTTTCCATACCTTTATATTTTTCTTTTTTTTTTTCTTTTTTAACTTTTTTATTTCACATTGGAGTAGAGCTGATTAACAATGCAATAGTTTCAGGTAGACAGTAAAGGGACTCAGCCATACATATACACATATCCATTCACCGCCCCCCCCGCCCAACTCCTTTCGCATCCTGGTTGCCACATAACATTGAGCAGAGTAACCTATGCTTTACAGTAGGGCCCGGTTGGCTATCTGTATATTTCATTTTTTTTTCTTGTAGTGTACATAGCATACTTTCAAATCAGGTATGTTATGTAACAAATATTATCTCAGAACAAGTGTTAAAGAAATCTTTAACTTAACAGATAGCCTTTAAAATGTATTAAATCACAAAACGATATATCCCTGCTCTGTTTTAATATTCTCTTAATTATGTTTTCTTTGATCACATGGAACAACAGTTCCATGAAGTAGTCTAATACCAATACAGGGTTTTAGCCTGAATTTTAAATTTAAATTTTAGAACTTTCTGCTGTTTTCTCTCTTACTGTTGAGGCAAAATGAATAATTTCTTTTAGTTCTTGGGCCTTAAGCACATTATAGCTCATTTGAATGCTTTTGGCTATTTTTTTCTATGTCTCAGCTTCATAATTAAAGGGAAAAGCTTATTGCTAGATGGGTATTTGTTCCTCTGTTTAAAAAAATAAACATTGGTTAATATCTATTTCTATTGTATTTAAGCCTGTGACACGGTGGTGTGATTTATCTAGTCTCTGTAAGCAAATATTCATCTTTGTGAGATATATGAAGTCTCTCAAGGAATCAGGGTGTATGTAGCCTATAAGACTACATTTCTAAAAGAGCTGATTTTATTTCCTGTCAGCCTGAAAGTTATTCAGATACAGCTTTCATTCATTTTAGGATGATACTCAAATTAGGTAGATAAATGAAGATTCGGTGGAAATCTTCCCTCGGTGGTGTGACTGATATGTATATAATGTGCGCATATGTGTATCTAACAAGGTTCCTGATGTATTGAGTGACTATTCTGTGCCAGACAATGCACTAGGTGTTTTTATATATTATTTGTTGTCTGCCTTAATTTAATATGCAAATAACCTTTGTAGGGTTATTCTTATCCGTCTTTAGAGATAAGGCGACTGAGGCATGGAGCAATTAGACAGCTTTTCTATTCAAACATAGCTAGTAACCAGGGGATTATAATTCAAACCCAGATCTAGATGATTCTCAAGCCTGTGATTTTTAGATGACGTTACTCTTGAACAAGTTAGTTTTTAGAGGGCAGATTACCTTCTCATTATGAGAAGCAGCTCACCGTGATTGATTTTCTAGTGTAATCAGATTTCTTGAGTTCCATTTCCAATGTGTTTCTCTGCCCTAATTTTTGTTGTCTGCTCTGCCCGCTTTAACCCTGTTTATCATTTCCTTCTTGATACTTTTCCCCTTTGGCCTCAGATCATCGGTTTTTCCTGGTTTTCATCTCCATGATGAGTCACTCATTATGCTCCTTTGTAGGATGTATTTGTTCCATCTGCCCTTCAATATAAACATTTCCCACCTTCCTCTTACTCTTGCACACTTAGGCTGGGTGTTCTCATTCTCTTCCGTTGTTTGTCCTGCTACCTAACTGCTCCTGGCCATTCTCTACTTCTGCCTTATGTTTCTTCCTGGAGTTCTAAGTTCACATGTTCAGCTCTCCAACTGCCAGTGTGCCATGATTTACCATAGACCTTTCAAGCTCAAAATGACCAATGCTAAACTCACTATCACCTAAAACTGACTTTTTGTCTCATGTTTGCCAGCTCCATGAAAGGAATCACCATTCACCTAGGCACCCAGGCAGAAACCAGCAAGTAACCCTCAAGTTCTGTCTCTCTTGTCCACTCTCATTAGATTGGTTGGGTGTGCCCTTCTCCATCTCTAATCCATCTGCTTTATTTGGGATTTTGTTTGTTTGTTAATATTTGGTTATTTGTTTAGGCTGCCTTGGGTCTTAGTTGCAGCACGTGTGATCTTCAATGTGTCGTGTGAGATCTTTCATTGCAGCACACAGACTCTCTGGTTGAGTTCCACGGGCTCAGTAGTTGTGGCACACAGGCTTTGTTGTCCCATGGCATGTGGAATCTTAGTTTCCCAACCAGGGATCAAAGCCATGACCTCTGCATTGCAAGATGGACTCTTAACCACTGGACCACCAGGAAAGTCCCCCCTCTGCTTTATTTGATTCACCATTGTCTTCTCATCCAGATGGTGCTGAATCTTTACTGGGGTTCCTCCCTTCCATTTCAATTTTCCATAGAGCTACCTCCCTAGTCCTATCTCTATAAAGAAAATCTATTTATATCAGTTTCTTACACAAAAGTATTCCGTGTTTTTTTTTCCTGTTCAAATACACACAAAAATTGTATGGCCTTTCATAGTCAGTACTATGTCCAATTTTCTAGCCCCACTCCTTGTCTGCAACACACAGCTTGCCTCCAGCCATACCAAACTTCTTCACGTTTAATGAATGTACTGCTGACTCTCCCACCTCCTCACTCCATTGATTAGAATGACTCATCCTTCCAGCATCCACTTAGATAACCAGATGAGATCTCTGACATTTCCCATCTTCATTCCTAAAACTAGGATTATGGGACTTCCCTTTATATTCTCAGATCAGTCTGGTATGTATTTTATTGCTTATTTACTTGTCATGGTCTTCAAGCCTTTTATCTCTGTATCCTTGAGGCCTAGTATAGGGCTGGGCTGTAGCCCAGTAGGTGCTCATTAAATGAACTATACATTAAATAATGATTTAATGTTTGAAGAATCAGTCTTTGAGACAACCAGTTATAAAAGCCATTAAAAAGTTCTATAGTAAAATAATTTTGAAAAATACAAAGAGGCAGCTAGGCAAACAATGGAAAACAACAAAGAATGAGGAGGCTACATAATCAGTGACATTTTTCATTGATCAGAATTCTGGAGGAATTATCAAATGTGAAATGACTCAGAACTTGGTTATACTTCCTAAATGTCAAATATATGAGCAAAACTCAGTCTGGGATATAAGTCGTTGTGAAAACCTGTGGAAATATGTATTTATGGACTATGTCAGGAGATGCTATAATCTTTTTGGGAACATTAGAGGACTTTCTACAGGAAACCAGTTGCAGACTGATCGATCCTGTCTTTCTTTTTTCCCCCATTTCTGGAAAAATATTAAAGATATGTTGGCCAGGAAAATTTGGAATGGGGAGCCAGCCAAAAGCTTCTATGATTAGGAAGCATGCTTTTGACCTTGTTCTTATGCAGTAATAGATATGTTTTTTTCCAAACCTAGTATGCTACAGTTAACATGGGAACTTTGAAAATAACCCTGTTTTGAAATTGCCTAAGTCTTGTCGTTAGTTTGACTGTAATTTGGGTAGTATGTGAGCAGAATGTCTACCTAAATTGTTTATCAGAAGATATTCCTGCTAGTATTGTTCGTAGGTGTTACTTCTAAGCATAGTGAAAATTTGGAAGCATGTCAGCATCTGTAAAACTATCCATGCTCATTTACCTACATCTCTTTTGTAAAATAATATATCAAGAAATGAATGACCAGTCATCCTATTTTAGTACTGTCATAACAATCACGGTAGGAACCAGATCAACCTGACTGAAATGTTTCTAAATCATGGAATATTTGAACTGGAGGGATGCTGGAAAATCATTTAAAGCATATTTCTTTTGCCCTAGCATCAATTGCCAAGGGGGCTGTTAGTTTCCTTTTTTTCCATGATCATAGATTTTGAGCCAGCTCTCTCAGAATCCAAAGTGGGATATGAGTGACTTAGCCCCATCTTACCCTCTACAGATAAACACTTTCTCCTGTGAATTTCTGAAGATGTTTTGGCTTTAGTCTTGGAAGGTCAATCACAACTGAGGTCTTTGTCTCGCCCTTCCACAGTGCCCTGTGCAATGTCTCTCCCTGGGTGCCAGCAACTCGATAGCGTTCATGGATAATCTGTGGTTGACTGATTAACACATCAGGAGAGGGTTTCATTTCTATGGTTTATGAAGTTTCAAGCCAGTAAATTGAGTTATTGTGGCATTGTAAGGAAAATATGATGCCTTTAGAGTTTCCCTTCAGGCTCGAAGGGTAACTAGAAAAAAACTGTTGAGGTAAATCTGTGTTGTAGAAATCAGTAGTTTTCTAAATTTAAAATTATTCATAAAAAGTAGATTTCCTATTTTCTTTAAAGTAAGAAACAATAGTTTATTATAGTATTTGCTTGTAGATTTACATTTAACCATTTAACATTTGTCTGAATAGTCATAATTTAAGTAAATTTCAATAAGTTTAACAACAAAACCTTATCCATTTTGACCATGGAAATTGCCTTAATAAGCAATGCATTTAATTATAGAAAAAGTTTCTTTCTCTCTTCTGAGGGGAGAGTATAAATAAATAATTTCACTAATTTGGAATGGATTGTAATTATTTTGATTGATTTTGTTTTCATAAATTATGAATAGTAACAAGACCCAATTTAAATCTAAGAAATGGTGAGTTACTAGTAATTCTACTAATTAGATGTTAAGATCTACTCCCAAATATTATCAATTTCAGTTTACTCTTAATTTTGTGATGAATTAGGATGTAATCCAGTGGGACCCTTTCAAAACAGATTTTTGTTTTGCTTCATACTGGACATTATTTTTCTGTTTGTTTTAGAAAAACATAAACCTGGAAATAAAGATTCACTCTTGGGCCCTTTGCAGAAGATGTGGGCAGTTTCCTGCTCTAGAAAAACAAAAGGATGCCTTTCTGTTCATCTATATCTTAACTTACCGCATAATCAAATGTCATTTAATTTGGACTTAAGTAAGGTCTGACTAAGGTCCGTCTAGTCAAGACTATGGTTTTTCCAGTAGTCATGTATGGATGTGAGAGTTGGACTGTGAAGAAGGCTGAGCGCCAAAGAATTGATGCTTTTGAACTGTGGTGTTGGAGAAGACTCTTGAGAGTCTCTTGGACTGCAAGGAGATCCAACCAGTCCATTCTGAAGGAGATCAGCCCTGGGATCTCTTTGGAAGGAATGATGCTAAAGCTGAAACTCCAGTCCTTTGGCCACCTCATGTGAAGAGTTGACTCATTGGAAAAGACTCTGATGCTGGGAGGGATTGGGGGCAGGAGGAGAAGGGGACGACAGAGGATGAGATGGCTGGATGGCATCACTGACTCGATGGACATGAGTCTGAGTGAACTCTGGGAGTTGGTGATGGACAGGGAGGCCTGGCATGCTGCAATTCATGGGGTCACAAAGAGTCGGACACGACTGAGAGACTGAACTGAACTGATTAGTTCATTATCCAATAATTTTGGCTTAAATTTTTTCTAGCATGATTTTACTGTCAAGTCTGGCAATCTCTAGATTGTATTTTGAAAGACTGAATGAAATGTAAAACAAAAATTATAGAAATCTGGCACTGGATGTTTTGCAGAAGTCATTTAGTCATTGTCCCGTTTTATAGATAAGAAAGAAGATTCCTGGAAGGGAAGGTGACACAGAGGGTTGAAGGCGTGAACTTGAGTTTGTAGATGATACCTTTTCAAATGGAGTCTTGAATACTGCTGGTTTGTATCGTAGGGCTTGAGAGCCTTCCATATGTTCCTAGTTAACTTTCTCTCTATCCTGCTGGGTAGTGCCCGTGAAAATGACCTCTTTCCTCATACCTCTCATCCATCTAGCCCCATTCCTCCTTCTCCAAGGGACCATCTACTTCCTTCCTTCCGTCTCCTCCAGATACTGAGATGCCAGGCATGAACTTCTGCAGCTTCCTACTCCCATACCTGTGGCTGTATCTGCATGCCTCAACCGTCACCTCTTTTCCTCATTCCTGTTTTCTCCAGACCTTGGGCCTTGCTCTCCCAGTTTATCCTAGTCTTCTTTAAGTTCAGTTTCCTCTTCCCTCTGGTAAAATACTTGTATCCAGTAAGTCTAAGGATTGAGTCTATTCCTTATTTGACTAAAACTATGTCTATGTACAAGTGTGCTGATGGGATTGCTTACTGTTCAAGTGAATAATAAACTCTGCCACAGATCAATTTTGAAAATATTGAATAGTATAAGGAAAATTTAAGTTCTCAAAACATTTTCTGTTCATTACCTTGAATGTGACTCTTCCACAGTCTTCCTTTAAGTGGTCACTCCAGGGAAAAATGGCTTATCACAGTTGAAGAAGTTACTCTCATTTGCATACTCCAACAATAAAAGTGCCATTTCTTCTTTTGATGATTTTTTTTCTATTAAATTACAAAGGAAAAAAAAATGCCAGTCTTTTTTCAAGGGTAGATTATATGCCAGTGATCATAAAGGGCTTGCCTGGTAGCTCAGTTGGTAAAGAACTGCCTGCAGTACTGGAGACCCAGGTTCAATCCCTGGATCAAGAAGATTCCCCTGTAGAAAGAAATGGCAACACACTCCAGTATTCTTGCCTGTAGAACCCCATGGCGGGCTATAGTCCATGAGGTCGCAAGAGTCTGACATGACTTAGCAACTAAACCACGACCAATCATAAGGAAGTCACTTTGGAATATCCTTTACTTGATTACATTTTTGGATTGTTATAAGGAGATGACACCATGAGAAATTTAGCCACATTTTTAGTACTTCCTAATTGCAGCAGACTTAGAAAAGGCAGAGGAACCAGAGATCAAATTGCCAACATCCATCGGATCATAGAAACAGTAAGAGAATACCAGAAAAACATCTACTTCTGCTTCATTGACTATGCTAAAGCCTTTGACTGTGCGGATCACAAGCTGGGAAATTCTTAAAATGATGGGAATACTAGACCACCTTACTTGCCTCCTGAGAAAGCTATATGCAGGTCAAGAAGCAACAGTTAGGACCGTACATGGAACAACAGACTGGTTCCAAATAGGGAAAGGGGTACATCAAGGCTATATAACTTACTTAACTTATATGCACAGTACATCATGTGAAATGCCAGGCTGGATGAAGCACAAGCTGAAATCAAGATTTCCAGGAGAAATATCAATAACCTCAGATATGTAGATGACACCACCCTTATGGGAGAAAAATGAAGAGGAACTAAAGAGCCTCTTGATGAAAATAAAAGACGAGAGTGAAAAAGCTGGCTTAAAGCTCAACATTCAAAAAATGAAGATCATGGCATCTAGTCCCATCACTTCATGGCAAATAGATGGGGAAACAGTGGAAATAGTGACAGCCTTTATTTTGGGGGGCTTGAAAATCACTGCAGATGGTGACTGCAGTCACAAAATTAAAAGATGCTTGCTCCTTGGAAGAAAAGCTATGTCAAGTCTAGACAGTGTATTAAAAAGCAGAGACATTACTTTGCTAACAAAGATCCATCTAGTCAAAGCTATGGTTTATCCAGCAGTCACATATGCATGTGGGAGTTGGACCTTAAAGAAAGCTGAGTGCCAAAGAATTGATGCTGTTGAACTGTGGTGTTGGAGAAGATGCTTGAGAGTCCCTTGGACTGCAAGGAGATCAAACCAGTCAATTCTAAAGGAAATCAGTCCTGGATATTCATTGGAGGGGTTGATGCTGAAGCTGAAGCTCTGATTCTTTGGCCACCTGTTGCAAAGAACTGACTCATTGGAAAGACCCTGATGCTGAGAAAGATTGAAGGCGGGAGAAAAAGGGGATGACAGAGGATGAGATGGTTGGATGGCATCACCGACTCAATGGACACGAGTCTGAGCAAGCTCTGGGAGATGGTGAAGGACAGGGAGGCCTGGCATGCTGTAGTACATGGAGTTGCAAAAAGTTGAACACTACTGAGTGACTGAACAAAAGCAATTTCAGCAGAAATATAATATGAGTCTTGTTTAGATTGGGACTTCCTGAGAGTAGTGAAGTAAAGAAAGTTGAGAACAATCAACTCCATTTTTATTTTTGCTCTTGTTAAGGTACTTAGGAAATCAAGAAAGTTAAGTCACTTGGCTTAATAGCATACTAAGTTCTTATTAGGAAGTGGTAAAAATTTGCCGTGACCTGGTATTATGTTTTAGGACTAGCTTTCATATCTGGCCTTTTGTCCTTTCCCTTCGGTATACTGTAGGCAGGATAATGAGAAACCAAAAGTGGAAAATCTCTCCAGTGGTTGATTAGAATCATACTCTACATTGATATAAAATGTATACAGTTAAGTACTTTGAATGTTGTGAGTATTCAAAGGGCTCAACATGATCATAAAAGGACATGCTGACCTCATCTCATCTCATGCCCGAGGCCTTCATGGATCTATCTCATATTTCCTCCATACTTCACTTATATGTCTTCCAAATCTTGATTGAATTAAGGAAAATACCTACCTTACTTTCCCTTAGACATCTCTGGCTCTCTTATATTCAGGAAAACATTGCTTGTGGTATGGGGATCTGGTATTTCTATCAATTTGTGGTTAATGCTGTCTTTCTACCTTCTGGCTCAGAGTTGGAGCCTCATCATTCTTACTTCAGTATCTTCTATGCACCAATTCTGATTATATTTCCTTTTTTCATTTTTTATTTAATTTTACTTTGTAGAAGAGTACAATAAAAAGATGCCTATGACTGCTCATTCCTAAATCTCCAGTTCATAAAATGGTTCACAAATTAAACTACCCACCATATTCTTGGCTCACCTATAGAAGAGAAATATAGTCATTCTATGGATGATTTTACTTCAAAATATTTTTAAGTGCTTCTCTTTATTCCTTCTAGCTATTCTTAAGCAGACGAATAGGCAAACGCAAGCACGAATTATAGTCATACTTAATATTCACAGTCACCTTAATAATTCATGTGAACACAGATTATAGACAACACTCAAGAAATATTTAGAGGGAGAAATAGTGTGAATGTAAATAATATAGAAAATAACTTTATTTTTGTCTGTTTTATTTCTTAAAGTAAAGACTCAAGATATATGCCCAGTATATACCCTGAGGATACCATAATCAAAACAGAATCAAACCTGAGTGTTCATTATAGCACTGTGTACAGTAGCTAGGACATGGAAGCAACTTAGATGTCCATTAACAGGTGAAGGGATAAAGAGGCTGTGGTACACATATGCAGTGGAATATTACTCAGCCATAAAAGAAAGGCATTTGACTCAATTCTTATAAGGCGGATGAACCTAGAAGTTATTATGCAGAGAGAAGTAAGTCAGAAAGAGAAAAACCAAATGTGGTATATTAACACAGATATATGGGATCTACAAAGATGGTACTGATGAACCTATCTGCAGGGCAGCAGTGGAGATGCAGACGTAGAGAACAGAGTTTTGGACACAGTGGGGAAGGAAATGGTGGGACAAATTGAGAGAGTACCATTGAAGCATATACAAAATTATATATGCAAAATTCGATAGCCAGTGGAAATTTGCTATATGATGCAGGGAGCTCAAGTCTGGTACTCTGTGACAACCTAGAAGGATGGGGTGGGGTGGGAGGTGTGAGAGAGTCTCAGGAGGGAGGGGACGTATGTACACCAATGACTGATTCGTGTTAATGTATGGCAAAGACCAACACAATATTGTTAAGCAATTGTCCTCTAATTTTAAAAATACCAATTTTTTTAAAAGTAAAGACTGCCAATAGTGAAGGGGGAAGTGATAAGTGATAAGTCAGGACATGAAACTGTCTATCCCTGACAGATTCCTGGTGCTATGTCAAATGTTGAAAATTTCAACTTCATAATCAGATAAAACCCAGTTTGACCACAATGATGAATTTATTTTAAAACACAAAGATAAATAATAAGCTGTTCTTAATTTTTAATTTAAAATATAAAAATAAGAAGTAGCAACTTAATGAACCGTGAAACCAAGTGATAAATCTGATGGACTCAGTGAGATATGGGAACAGGTGAGGAGCACACACAGGATAGTAAGGGGATCCTCCACAGAGGGACACGGAGGGACTAAACCAAATGAAAATCAAAAGCCAATTGCACACACAGTTGCTTTGATGGCCCTAGGAACCTCAGCGCATAGCTTACCTCCCATGTATAAAAATTCTTTCCAATGACCGGTGTCTGACTTTCACATCTTTCTATTCCAACTACTGTTTTTCCCTAAGGAATAACCTTAGTTTTTTAATGTGACAAGATCCTTAGAAACTTATGTTTCTACCTTGAGAGATTGAATTTGGATTTTTGGACATCTGGTTGTGATTTGTTGACATATACTTAAATGAGCTAAACACATCTTTAGAAGAAGAAATCCTTTCTACCTGGTTAACTATTTTTTATGATCAGCCAGAATTCAAGTTTGCTCCTGTATTTCTAAATTGCTATTCAAGTCCCCATCTTGCCCTGGAGTTATGATAAATCTAACCACACACTTGTATATTGAGCAGCAGGGCTCAAATTAAGTTGATCTTTTCTCCTGAGTTAAATTGCTTCTTCAGTTTTCTACTACTATTCATTCAATCACTTAGACCTGAAATTTGAGAATTATCATTAACAGGTCATTCTCTGTAACATCTCAACTTTCAATTGATATTTTATCTGCATTAAATTTCAGGTTTATTATTTTCTGTTTCTGACCAATAACAGCTTATCTTGGCCTGCCTCCTTTCCTGTCTGTATATACCAAATATTCATCTAATTTCCCTAAGCTCTTCCTCTGGCTCTTCTTTCAATCATAATTCTAACCAATTTCCTTTTTTGGGTCATTTTTCTTTAAAAAAAAAAAAAAACCTGACAACAGCTATATTTACTTGTTGAGTAAAATTGGTTCAGGTTTACTTATAATGATAATCCTCTGTTTATGTTCTTATAGCCCTTTAGATTTTTTAGTGTTTTGAAAACCTGTTGCTGTTTATCTTCAAAGGGTGGATAGTGTTATTCCTCTTTTAAGCATAAAGAAAATAGTGCAAATACCTTTGGCAAATATGATTAGTACAAACATATCTGCCCCATGGACTGTCGCTGGCTAGGCTCCTCTGCCCTTGGAATTTTCCAGGCAAGAATGCTGGCGTGGTTGCCATTTCCTGTTTGAAGGGATCTTCCTGACCCAGGGATCAAACCCATGTTTTGCGCTCCTGCATTGGCAGGCAGATTCTTTACCAATAATGCTACCTGGGAAGCCCACATCTGCCATCAGCCTCCTGCATACCTTTCCCCCGTATTTCTCTTTTCCCCTGGGCTATATCACCTTGCCATTTTTCTGTTTATCTTAGTGCTACCAATTCTTCAAGAAGCTCCTTCATCCATGAAGGTTTTTCCCACTGTTCTCTGTACGCAGAAATATTGGTTCCTCTTCCTATCTTGGTCATATATGCTCAATAAAATATAGTAATTGAATATTTACTTGAAGAAAAACTGGCAATCTTAAGCTTTTAATTTTAAATTCCTTTGTTCCTTCCTTGAAGGGGTACTAGACACCCTGTATAGGTTACTCTGATTGTCAAATTGGTGTTAGGAATCAGGGACAAAGATTATATTAGGCTTTGTTAGATACTCAACCAACTTTATCCACTCATGGTAAGATATACCCATTGTATTTAAGGTAATAACTCTTAAAAGAACAATTGTGCCAGTTTAAAAAATGTTTATTTTATATACACACTACTCAATGCATTTTAAAACTGTTTTAAGCAGTTTCTTCTGTTTAAATAAAAGTAGTATTTTGACTTTTAGGTATTCAGAGTTTAAACCTGCTAAATAACTGGCTTGTTAACTCTTCAGATCATCATAATACCACGTGTGACATAACTATTTTGTGTGTCAAAGTAATTTTCCTCCAATACAGTTTTCCCCTTTAAGAAGTTACGTACTTTTATTTCTGTTCTAAAATAATGGAATTTGAAATTCAGACATCATTTTATCCTAAAGCAGTCCTGGGAAATAGTGGCGGTATCTGTCTTATTATAGGAATTCTTGGCTCTTGGGCTTAGTAACAATCCTGAGGAGGCCTTGCCTGCCCTGAGAGCAAGGGGAGAAGTTTGGGAAATGTGCTCTATTTGGTAAAAGGTAATGGTGTACAAGGTTCAGCTCATTCGGAGTTGAAATTAAACTACCTCGTAGTCATTTGACAGAAAAGGGGGTGGCTTTCAGAATGAGTCTGTCCTCTGCTTTGTTTTAAGCCAGTTGTATTCCAAAGATACAAGTAAAGAGAACAATTTTTTAACAAGCTGAAGCAGGGCAGCTTTTCTTTTAGGAAGCAGCACGTGTGAAGCCCTTCACAGTGTTGGTATTTCTGCCTTGCTTTCATCCTCCTAGCTGGTATAATTAGAAATTAATCCTAGGAGAAACTTTTTGCCTAATTCTCTGTGGGTTGTCTCTTTGTTAAATTATAAAGACAGACTGTGTTTCATAAGCCAAGAAATATATGTGTAGGGAGTACGATTCAATTGTATGTGTAGGGGGGTACAATTTTTCACACCATTGTTTTAGATTTCCTTCAAGTTCAGTATACAACCAGATGGATTACATGCAGAGCATGATAAAGTTGATTGATTGAGCAGCATGCCAAGACCTGAAAGGTCATATTTTCACCTTGATTCATTGAAATTAGGTAGACATACAATTTAAGTGATTTCAATCAAATCAGAATGAAATGTTAAAATTGTTACCTTGGACATGTTTAATAACAGTAAAACATTTCCTGTTTTCACTTTTACACAATCATTCATGCCATTTTGTTACAGATATTTAAACAATTTAGAGATTCCTCAACACAATAAAATTTTTTAGTTTATAAAGCAAATACCCCAAGAAAATTGTTTTCTTAGTAAAAATAATGGAATATGGTTTATTAAAAACTAATTTAAAAGGCAATTGATTTGAGAATGACATAATCCAGATGAGAGTTTTTTTTTTAAAGAAAGTGAACCTGAATATTTCCATTGAACTTTGTATACCATAATGTTATCTGGCTTTCTTGATGGCTCAGTGGTAAAGACTCCACCTGCAATTCAAAGACACAGGAGATTCAGGTTTGATCCCTGGGTTGGGGAGATCCCCTGAAGGAAGACAACCCACTCCAATATTCTTGCCTGGAAAATTTCATAGAGGAACCTGGTGGATTACAGTCCACAAGGTCACAAAGATTTGGACACAACTAAGTGACTGAACACACACACACACAATGATGTTGTTTGGATTCTTAATGGCCTGTATACACAAAACACACACACACAGGAATGATTTACTAGATTTTACTAGAAGAGGTAGATTTAATTAGAACAGTTAGTATCTGAAGAGATAATAGGAATATTTGAGAAATGAATGAAATTTGTGAAACTCCCTCTCCTGACCTCTTTGTTTCCTTTGTTTCAGAAAACTTCTTTCACACAAGAAGCATGAATGATAGAAGGTACTAAACAAATGTTCATTTCCTTTTCAAAAAAATTTTATTGAAACATCGTTGATTTACAATATTGTGTTACTTTGGTGTACAGCACAGTGGATCAGTTATACATACACATATTTATCATTATTCAGTTGCTAAGTCGTGTCTGACTCTTTGCAACTGCCATGGATTGCAGCGTGCCAGGCTTCCCTGTCTTTCACTATCTCTTGGAGTTTGTTCAATCAATGTCCATATGTCCACTCTCGTTTAGATTCTTTTCCCATATAGATCATTACAGAGTACTGAGTAGAGTTCCCTGTGCTATCCAGTAGGTTCTTATTATCTATTTTATGTATAGTAGTGTGTATATGTCAGTCCCCGTCATCCAATTGATCCCTCTTCCCTTCTTATCCTTTTCCCAACTTTCAGCCTCAACCATGGTTGGCCCTGTGGTGCCTTACTTCATCAGGGCTCTCTGTTCTCTTTGCTTGGGGAGTCCCTCAGAGATCCAGGATCGAAGGCCTCTGACTGCAGTATGCAGCCTAATCCCTACTTCTGTTCTCATCCTTTGTTCCCAGAGTTTGTCTCCTCAAGTTTCTCTCAGTAATTGGCTGTATTTCTTGAGTTAAATGGCAGAGTTTAGAAGAACAGGCACAGAGTAAGGGCTTTCATAGCTACCATCAGCATACCACCCCCAGTGGGGAGCATTCTGCAGATCTCTAGTGTCTTCCCAGAAGCAAGAACCTCTCTCCAGTGTCTGCTTCAAAGGAGTCTCTCTAATGAGGAGATGTTCACCCAAGCAGAGCCCTGTGACTGGCATCTGTACAGGAAAGGAGGTCATAAGGGCGATCTCAAGCTGGATGCTAGGATTATTCTAGCAATTCGGGTTTCTGCACTACAAACCTAAATTTTGTCACTGAATTCATTGGTCTGGCCTTGTTTCAAAGAACCATAAAGTAGATTTAATAAGTATGGAAGTTGATACTACTTATTTTTAGGTTTAGTAATAGTAGGACCTACTCTGTAGAGTTTTCCTGTTGTTTTATTTGCTAAGCCATGTCCGATTCTTCGCAACCCTATGAGACTTGTAGCCCTCCAGGCTCCTGTGTCCATGGGATTTCCCAGGCAAGAATATTGGAATGAGTTGCCATTTCCTTTTCCAGGGGATCTTCCTGACCCAGGGATCAAACCTGCATCTCCTTGCATTGGTAGATGGATTCTTTACTTCTGAACCACCTGGGAAATCCAGAATTTTCTTAGGGAGTTATCTTTTCCTCATCTTTTACAATATAGTTTTCTACCTTCAGATGTTATAATCTTTTTTGTATGGTAATAAATTTAACTTTTTCTGTGATACTTACTAAGAGTGAGGCATTAGAACTTTTTTTCAGTTTGTAATAGCAAATAAAGTAAAAGCTAATATTTATTGTGTTAGACTCTATTTTAGGTGCTTTACATGCGTTCACTCATTTAATTCTCATAATAGTTCTGGTAGTGAAGTACTGTTTTTCTACACTTGAGAAAAGTGAAGTACAGAGATACACTCAAGGTAAATCATGGAGCCAGGATGCAAAGCTGAGTTGTGTGGCTCTGGAGCCTGAGTCTGTGACGGCTCTAATCTGTAGCGACTTTCATTATTATTTACTTGAAATACTTCAATCCATATTTTTAAAGTAGAGCCTATATTAGTTTTCTGATGGTCTGTTTGACACACTCTATTATTTTCTTTATTAATGGCATTTTAAAAAGTATTACATTTTAGAGATATGTACATACATACATATACTCTCATGTGTTTACTTAGCCTATACCATCAATTAAATTGTGTGTTTCAGAGACTAACACCAGGGGATTGATAGCAAAATGCAATGCTTTATTTTGAGAAGGCATTGCATTTCCCATTCTTAAAGCTCATTTTTATCTCAGTCTGAAATTAAAGAGGCCTACCTGTTTAAACAATATAAAGGATGAGTTAAATGCATGGTTTCCTTTTTTTATACCTGATAGACACCAATGACAGGATGCGTTTTAATTTGTGGACACTGGAACCATTTCAACAGCTTTAGAAATACGAATTGCTAGACCCAAATTTCCTCCTTTTTCTAAGAGTCTGAAATGGGATAATTCAAACTGAGAAGGAATTGGTATACATTCTATGTGCTCTACCAAAACCTACCCATAAAAGTCTTCCAAGACTAAGCCAAAGTGAGTGTTTTCCCATGTCAGATATAATTGTCATTTCATTGAACTAAAAACAATAATTTAAAAAACTACAGTTAAATGACTATCTACTGTGTATTTGATATATTACTGTATGCCTAATGTATGTCTCGGAGAAGGCAATGGCACCCCACTCCAGTACTCTTGCCTGGAAAATGCTATGGATGGAGGAGCCTGGAAGGCTGCAGTCCA
Source organism: Oryx dammah (assembly GCF_014754425.2). Lineage (NCBI taxonomy): Eukaryota > Metazoa > Chordata > Mammalia > Artiodactyla > Bovidae > Oryx > Oryx dammah. Next base: position 25,800,465 of record NW_024070200.1, on the reverse strand, counting down.
TGAGGTCGCTAAGAGTCGGATATGACTCAGCGACTTCACTTTCACTTTTCATTTTCATGCACTGGAGAAGGAAATGGCAACCCACTCCAGTGTTCTTGCCTGGAGAATCCCAGGGACGGGGGAGCCTGGTGGGCTGCCGTCTATGGGGTCGCACAGAGTCGGACACGACTTAGCAACAGCAATGTATGTCTGTCCTAATCCCCTCATTTCATAGATGAGAGAAGAAAACTGAGGCTCATAAAGGTTAAGTGATTTGATCAAGGTCATTTAGCCAATGCATGGCAAAGATATGTCTAGACTCTCTGTCTCACCATCTAGTGTGGGTTTGAAGGACTTCCCAAAGGAATCTCAAATATTTCTGCAAAACACTGTTAATGGAATCTAGTGTGTTACAGATCCTTAGTACTTTAGTTAGTAAAGGTATTTGCATTCATACCTTGGGTATTGTCAATATTTCTTATTGATCATCTTCAGAGATAAATATCAGAGGGCTGTTAGGAAAGTTGGTGGGTTTAAAAATTGTCCCTAATTTTCTGTCCAAAAGAGACACATTTGTAATATCTGACTTAGAAAGGCAAAGAATTGTTTGGGATGGGTAATTGCCAGCTTGACATTTGTTATTATGACTTTGTCATTTTTACCCTGTAGTTTATGAAAGCTGCTACTGTATATTGCCCAAAGGCTTTGAAAAATCAATGGTTGCATTTTAAAGCATATAGAATATAATAAATTAAATGCCACAATTCACATTGTATAATTTTTAAGACTTTGGGGGAATCTGAGCATACCAAGGTCAGCCTATTCCTGGGGTATTAAGAATACTGGAATATATTGCTTCCAGCTCATTGTACTTTCTATATATTTTATGGTGTGAATTTTACTACACAAATGTGCAAATGAGAATATATTAAGTGAATATATACAGATAGAAGATTTTTTAAATTTAATGCACTTTAAGGTGCCTTTGTGGGTCTTGACTTATGAGAGGCCCGTAGACATCTGTTGTGCTGTCCTCTTATCAAAATATAGAAAGAATTAAAAATAGGGACGAGCTATGTTTGTATGAGTTGGAAGATTTTGTAGGTGCTCCAAATGCTTATGAAAACTCAACCATGAAATTAATCTTTTTTTTACATGCCTTTATAATTCTTCATGAAGGTAAAATAGAACTTATTGACATATTCCTCTGGAGTTTATCTCACTAACTAAAAGTGTTCAAAATAGTTTCAGATGCAAACAACTTAAAGTATATTTCTTATATTTAAATAATTATTTCCCAGTGACTGGATTATAACCGCCATAGACTAGATTACAAGTTTTCAGTGGGACAAAACCTACACATATAATTCATTTTAATGCTGGAAAACACTGAGCCTGGCACTGGGCCCACAGGAGTGCCCATGACTCATATTGAAATGAAATACGCCAACTTGTGTTCTATGATTCTTGGTCACTCCATGCCTGAGTGATCTGGAGCCAGTTGTTCTTGCTCACTTCTTTCATTGCTGGGAAGGATTTGACATTTGCTTGTGCCTTCAACAAGTACTTCTACTGTGTGCTGGAAGATAACCAGATAAGTTAAAAACATGGTCATTACACTCTTCTTGATGGTTCTTTTCTTCAGCTGCAAAGTTTCAGGCTGCCTCGGGAAAAGATTTGCCCAAAGAGAAGTGTGTCTTTTGAGAACTTGGCCCAGGTGCTGCCAACTTGCAGTGACTTTTGTAAATCTTGTCCCTTCTCTTGTCTGACCTTGGGACAAGGATACCAAGCCCCAGGACTGCAAGCCAGCCTTGAGATAATCTGAGTGTTTGGATCTGCTTGCGTTACTGGTTCTTTCCTTTTTTAAATGTAATTTTTTTCCAACTTTTAGTCACTTTTAACTGACAAAATTTTTAAGATATTGAACTTTTTCAATGTGGTGATTTGATTTCTGTAGACATTGTTAAAAGATTCCCTCTGTTGAATTAACAGATTCATCATCCCACATAATTAATTTTGTGTTTGTGTGTGTATAATGTATATCACACTTTCTTTTATTCATTCATCTACCAGGGGATGTTTGTATTGTTTCCATATTTTGGCTATCATGCTGTCATGAACATTAGAGTACAAGTATCTTTTTGAGATAATGATCTTATTTCCTATGAGTAAATACCCGGAACTTCCATACAGGTAGTTCTATTTTTAATTTCTTGAGGAGCTTTCTTACTGTTTTCCATAGTTACCAGTGTAACAAGTTACATTATCACCAGCAGTATACACGTGTTCTGGTTTTTTTATTTTTTATTTTCCATATCCTGACCAGAATTCATGTCTCATCTCTTTGAGAATAACCATTCTAACAGGCATGAGGTGATTTTACTGTGGTTTTGATTTGCATTTCCTTGAGATCAGTGAGGTTGAGCACATTTTCATATACTTATGGGCCAGTTGTATGTCTTCTTTGGAAAAAACTGTTTCTTCAGGTCCTGTGCCCATTTAAAAAATCTTTTTATTAGAGTATAATTGATTTACAATTTTTATTTACTTTGTCTAGTTTGTTTATTTTTGCTTTTGACATATATGAGTTTCCTGTATATCCTGGATATGAACTCCTTATGAGATAGGTGCTTTGTGAATATTTTCTCCCATTCTGTAGGTTGACTTTTCATCTTGTTGATGGTTTCATTTGTACAGAAGCTTTTTAGTTTGATGTAATTCTGCTTGCCTATTTTTGCTTTTGTTGCCTTTCCTTTTGGTATCAAATCCAAAAAATCATAGCTAAGACTAATGTCAAGGAGTTTACTTCTTTTTTTTTTTTTTCAGGAGTTCCATGGTTTCAGAGCTTAAATTCAGGCGTTCTTCAATCATTTTAAGTTGATTTGTATATTTGGTGTAAGATAGATTTCATTCTTTTGTATTTGGCTATCCAATTTTCCTAGCATTTTGAGGCTCTCCTTTGCCCATTGTATATTTTGGTTCTTTTTGTTGAAAATTGCTTGCCTATATATATATGCGTCATGAGTTTACATCTGTTATGCATGGGTATGCATCTGTTTTTATGTCAATATCATACTGCTTTGATTCCTATAGCTTTGTAATATAGTTTGAAATCAGGAAGTGTGATACCTGCAGTTTCATTCTTCTTTCCCAAGATTGTTTTGGCTATTCCAGATAGTTTGTGTTTACACAGAAATTTTAGGATTCTTCTTTCTGTTTCTGTGAAAAATGTCATTGGAATTTTGATAGGGATTGCACTGAATCTCTAGAGAACTTTGGGTAGTTTGGGCATTTTAACTCTATTAATTCTTTCAGTCCATAAATATGAAATATATTTCTATTTTTTATGTTGTTTTTAGTTTCTTTCATCAGTGCTATAGTTTTCAGCATATAAATCTTTTACCTCCTTGGTAAAATTTACTCCTGAGAAATTTTTAATGCTATTGAATTTTAATATTCCTCTTTTTTAGTGCTATTGAAAATGGGGTTTTCCTCATTTTTTGAATAACTTATTAGTATATATTAAACACAACTGATTTTAGTACATTAATTTTTCTATTAGTTTCAGTGGATTTTGGTGGTTTCTTTAGGCTTTTCTATGTATGATATATGATTAGCAAATAGAGACAATTTTACTTCTTCCTTTTCAATTTGAGTTGTTTTTATTTTCCTGCCTAATTGTTTTGGCTAGAACTGCCAAAAGTGGTAAAAGTGAGCATCCTTGTCTTGTTCCTGATGTTAAAGGAAAAGTTTTTAGCTATTAATTATTGAGTATGATGTTGACTGTGGGTTTGCCATATATGGCCTTTATTAGGTACATTCCCTCTGTACTCACTTTGTTGAGCTTTTATCACAAAAAGATGTTGAATTTTGTCAGATGCTTTTTCTGCCTCTATGAGATGAATGTATGATTTTTATCCTTCATTTTATTAATGTGGTGTGTCATGTTGACTGATCTGTGGATGTTGAATTATTCTTTCATCCCTAGAATAAATCCTACTTGATTGTGATATACGATCTCTTTAATATACTTCTGAATTCAGTTTGCTAATACTTTGTTGAAGTTGTTTGCATTTTCTGAATAGATAGAGTCCTGTATGATCTCTTCCTTGGGTCAGACTCTTTGACTCCTTCCTTCTCATACTTAAGAGATGCTATCTCTATGCACAGTATTTTGTAAATAAAAGTAATAATGTGGTAAGACATACTTATATAAAATTATGCAAACTTTGAAGTGAGAAGGACCTTTGTTTTCAGTGGTTGCTTTTGGTTCATGTTGTCTTCATTGCTGCATAATTGGCCTAGTCTTTGATGTTTTCTTGTCATGGATTTCTGTGTTTATCCTGTTTTTTTTTTTAACCTTACAGCATTATATCTCTTTTACTGGTGTAGAGATTGCTTCAGCTTAATCCATCAGGAATTTTTCATTCAATTATTATATGTCTATAATTTAACAGTGGGAATGCTCCCAAAATATACTTGAAGTAGTCTCTACCCTTGAGGACCTCAGAAACTTGGAGAAGTGTTGTTTTTTTTTTTAATATGTTTTTGAAATCTTAGATGTCAGTATAGGTCTTGGATACTAGAAGATTGAAAAGTCATTTGCAAGTGTTTAAGCCAAAGAAGAATAGAAGAATGTTGATATTCCGTACCTCACTGGGTCTTTCTTCTCTTTATCTCTCTATCAGAGAGAGAGAAGAAGTAAGACCTGGAAAGAACTTTGCCCCTGTAATTTACATTTTCTGTGACTAATGTCATTACTGATTCCCTTAAAGTGAAAGGTTATCACAGACTAATGCTTTCTTTAAGTACTGGTTGTAAACTTGGAATCTCTTCCAGTCCTTGTCTGATCATGACTCCTTTCCAGGCCTAGCCTGGAAAGGACCCTGACATGTAAACCCCTAAGAAATAGTGACTAATTTTATATAAAATGTTCTATCATGAAGCTCATTGAGAAATTTCAAAACAAAAATTGCTAAAATCTGTTGACTTGTACTTGACGTCTTTAATGAAGGCTCTTGTGTTAAAATACAAAATACCCTCATAGATGAGAAATATGAAATATCATTCATTTGAGCAACTTACAGAACTGCACAAGTTCCAAAGTGACAAGGTCTTTAACAGGTATCTTAGGTCTAGTTTTCTTGAAGTAGAGTCTGAGATGGGATGTTAGTGCAAGTTACGTAGAGAAAGGGTGCTTTCAGGTGAACTTGTGAGGCAGTAGGGGAAGCTAAGGACAGGACAGAGTAAGGATAGCTTCAGTGTGTTCCTCTGGAAAGATCTGGAAGAAGAAATTACGAGGAGTTGAGAAAAAGAGCTAGAGAAGGCAATGGCACTCCACTCCAGTACTCTTGCCTGGAAAATCCCATGGATGGAGGAGCCTGGTAGGCTGCAGTCCATGGGGTCACTAGGAGTTGGACACGACTGAGCGACTTCCCTTTCACTTTCCACTTCCATGCGTTGGAGAAGGAAATGGCACCCCACTCCAGTATTCTTGCCTGGAGAATCCGAGGGACGGAGGAGCCTGGTGGGCTGCCGTCTATGGGGTCGCACAGAGTTGGACACGACTGACGTGACGTAGCAGTAGCAGTAGCTGGTAACCCACATGAGTCAGTTGTTGACTTGTCTCTCTATCACCTCTCTACCCTCAGTCACCAAGTGTGACCTCTCAGGCATTTCCAGAAAGTTCGATTCCCAGCAACTGAGAATAGTTCTGTGGAGAAGGTTATAGCTGTGAACACTTGACAGCCACACTCATGAGAGCTGGGAAGTGCGTATGTCATCTACGAAGAAAAAGAGTGGTGGAGAAGTGTGCCAGCACCATCAACCACAAAAGACCTTGACAAAGTTCTCTGAGGACACAGAGACGACAAAGATTAATTCTGCTTGGTAGAGATGGAATTTTTAGTCATTAACGACACACTGTTAGTAAGACACTCAGGAGTTAAATTTAGTAGAGTGGTATGTGTGTATGTGTTTATGTGTGACAGAGACATAGAAAGAAAGAGATCATTAAATGGGATAGGGAGGGAAATAAGGGGGATAGATTGAGATTATCTACTTCAAAAATGTGCTCTGATATTTAAAAACTTAATTATATAGCTTAATTATATATATAGAATCATTCAGCAGAATAGGGAAAAGTCACATTGATCTGAAGGCTAAAGATTAGTTGCATGTCTTCCCCTTGAAGCCCATAATTTAAGAACAGTGTTGTAGTGTTATTGTCGTTTAAACAATTTTGCAGCTGCCGGGGTCCAGCCCCGGTGGATCCAGGGAATTCAAAGGGGAGATGGAGTCAGCATCCTGGGAAAGAACTTATTTAATTACAGATAAAAAGAGAGATTAGAAAAGAATAGTGTAGTAGGAAAATTAGTGGAGAAAAAGAGGCTGAATGACTTGGTTTACATGGAAAACCAATAAAACTCCAAGACAAGGAGTTTGCACCATCTACGTAGGCCACCGGCACCCGCTTGAATAGCAGAGGGTGCCCCGCCTTGGGCTCCCTTTCGCGTGGGTCTTAGAAGCCAGGGCAAGTAAGTAGACATGGCGAGCCTCAATGGTCCAGATGGGAATTCAGCCAGAAAAACGGAACAAGAAATAATGACATGGGGGAATCAGTCTTTCCAGAAACTGATCCGTTTCTTTATTTTTCAGGTTCGCTTATATACTTTTTGTTATACATAGGGATGAATACAGAGTCACGCTGACCCTTGTCAAAATCAGGTGCTTCATATAAATGTATACAAAGGTCTTAGGCGTTTTACATCATCTTCTGGCCATGAGGCCTGCTGACATTTTATGGCCCTTTCTGATAACGGTCAGTCAACCAGAAAACTTTTTTCCAAGGGTGATTTTGTCTTAAACCAGGCGCCACCCTCCGAAGGTACCAGATAAAGTTGCATTCCTATAGGGTGAGGGTGCAGGGGGTTATAATCAAGAAAGGAATTTACTTAGCCTAAGGTTTAACATGATTAATATCAAAGGCTAATACTTATTTCTGTTATATGCTAGTTATATTCATTAATGTGTATAAGGACAAGGAATATGGAGACTTAGCAGCAAATATTGGCCCAACAAATGAAAAGCCTTCACCAGTATAATTGCTAACCAACCCACTATATAATAATTCCTAACTTCTCAAAAGAATCTGTATTTAGAAAGTTGAAAGCATCTCGTGCCTCTCACGGTTGGGAGGCTGTCAACAATCACATGTGGCTGGACGAGCCTGTCAGGCAGGCTACAGAACTTTCACAGGAGTTTATAAGTTGAAACACTCTTGTCACGCTCAGGAATTTTTATTAACTGGAGCTGTAAGTTAACTCCTTCTCCGAGAGAGGTGGTGGAGGGCAGCCCCCCATAAAGTCAGAGGTGTAGGTGAGAGCATAAAGCAGTAAAGTAGGCAGACTCTGGTTTTGGGGGTAGATGCTCGGGAACAGGGTGTCTCCTGAGGCTCGATCCCGCCTTTGCGTATGCTGAGCCTCCTTCCTCGTGACCTTTGCCACGGGCGGAGTTCCTCACGCTAGCTCCTGGCATGCAGCTTTAGACTATTAAGCACATGTCACAACCCCACAGATTATCATTTGACAGGTTGCCATATAGTAGACATTGTCCTCTCTGCACATCCGTCAGGTCACCCAGCTCGAGAGGTGAATACCTTCCTGGAGGGCATGGGAGGCAAGGGATGGAGATCATTGGAAATACACCCCAGGAAGCTTTATAGCAGCATTGTAGATAACCACACCTGGGAAAAGATCATCTTTCTACCAGTGCTCTTAATATAGAGCTTTGGAGTACAAATACTTATTGAAAAATAACTGATTTTAAAAATTCCTCCATTGTTTGCTAGTTCTACCATCTGGTTCAACATTTACCAGCGCGGTGTTAGCATAATTAAACTAGCACTTTTCTATCTCACCTCCCTCTGTTCTGGTGTGTACTGTAACTAATATATTCATTTTTGTTCACAATCTTTTTGACAAGATATTTATAAAATTAGTAATATATTAATTGAACCTATAATAAAGGATGAGCCCCTTATTAATCTTTAATTATTTTTCAAAGTGAAAGTAGAAGGAAAAACACACACAAAAAGCATATTTGAGCTGATTGTTATTACTGTGGTACTGTGGTGATGTGCAGGTTTTACTTTTTCCCACAACATGGATAAATTAAGTGACTATAAATTTTTAACAACAATGAGTAAGCTGATGAAGATCAAGGTGACACCTTCAAGGGCTCATTGAGTTCAGGCTTGGGGCCAGCCTCCTAGTACAGCACTTGTGATCTGTTTTCTCTGGCCAGAAATCTAGTTTTCCCATTCTGTATTGCTTAGCATCTTAGGCAAATCAGTATTTGAGTCAGACACATCATTTGTTAATATGATAGCATTCAGCAGTTCTCTCTCAGACTCGGTTTGCATTTTTTCCTGCAAAGAGCACCAACTTACCGTAATACCTGTAATTATGGCAGTGGGATGCTCGTGACCTTTGTCGCAACTGCTTGGTTTAGCTAGAGCTTTTGTCTTTGAACCAGAGTCACAATCTTAAGTATCTTGTAGAAGGGCCAGATAAGAAATGAAAGTGAACTCTGTTTAATTTTTATAAGTGTTTACTTTGATTCCTCAAATAAAACATCACTGGAATTCTACCTGATATGACATCACAAGAAGTAAACAGTCTTCATCGAAGGCAATTACTTTTGGGGATGGGGGAAAAAAAAACTCTCCAAAAGGTAGTGATCACTGACAGTTTTGTGGAAAAAAATCTGAAATCTCTGTACAACTTTATACATTTGGGATATTTAAATTAAACTGTGTTCATCTAATTTCTTCTGTTACTGTGAACCAGTATTTTTCCTTTATACTCCAGTTTCACTCCAGCTAAATTACTTGTTATGCTTCCAATCACTGTGGCAACTTGCTGATCTCCCATCAGTGCCCCAGTGCTGAGCTCTCCCTGTGTTTACATTGTTGATTTTCTGGAAGTCACTCCACTTGGTGCTCTGCATGGCATGCTGTTTGACCCCTGGGGAGCATTTGACCCTGTGGATTGTCCCAGCTTCCTTCTTCCGCAACTTCTCTAGTCTCTCCCTCTTCCACTGGTTTCTGGATTAATTCTCTTTCCTTTTAAGTCTCCAGCTCTTTTCCTTATGGAGGTCCTGGGCTCATCCTCTGCCAGCCTCCCTCACATTGGGGCCTCTCCCAGGCTGCTTCCTTAGGACTCTTTTGTTCCCTTTCTACATAGTATAGGAAGTGAAAGCTTTAGAATCTGAAACAAGGCAAGACAAAACAAACAAACACAAAAACTCTAGATTTGAACCCTAACTCTGCTACTTACTAGCTCCATGACTTGTAGAAAGTTATTTACATTTTCTTGTTTATAAATTAAAGGTTATAGGTTATAATACTTCCATCCTGAACAACAAGCTGTAGATACATGTGATTTTTGAAAAATTATTCACTCAAACCCAGTGCTCTGTGACAACCTAGAGAAGTAGGATGGGTTAGGCGGTGAGAGGGAGGCCCAGGAGGGAGGGGACATATGTATACCTATGGCTGATTCACACTGACGTATGGCAGAAACCAACACAATATTATAAAGCAATTATCCTTCAATTAAAAATAAATAAATTAAAATTTTAAAAGTTATCCACACAATGCTAGCCTGTAGACTAAACTCATAAAAATTCTACTTTTTGCTTTTGTCTCTAAATAGTTATGGACCATCTAGGTTCCTTGACTGTGAACTCGTCAAGGTTAAACTTGTTTTCTCGGATACCAGCACCGCAGTAAGTGCATGGCACATAGAAGTCCCCACTAAATGGTTGCTGAATGAATGGATATCCAAAGAACAAACTTTCACTGAAATAGTGATTCCAAAATTTGACAGGCCTTGATGATCTCTCACCTGAACTCTAGATCTCTCTTGCCAGCTCTTCCTCTGTTTCTTCCCTCTGGACACATCAAGGCAAGCATGTCCACGAGCACATTCTTTTCCCAATCTGGCCTCCTTTCCCTGTGGTACCAAGCATGAACTGGATGCCACTGTAATGTTGCTTTGTCCCCAGACCCCATATCTAGCTGGTCCCCCAAATTATCATCGCGGTATTCCCTCTTGCTTCTGTTTCCACAGACAGCCCGAGTTCAGACCTGTCCCTTCTCATTTGCATTACTACCCTCGTTTTATAATGTGACCAGCTTCCTTTCTTTTAGTTTGATCTTAAAGCAGTATCTGTGCTATTCCTAGAGCAAGTGTTATAAAACTCAAATCATCCAAGTAGCATAATACAAAGGACAGCTGAAGCCTCCACAGATTGTGGGGATGGCTTCTCTCAATTAGCTGGGAGCCCAGTTTAGAGTTCAGGCAGGGGCTTAGAATTTAGGCTCTCTCTTTCAAACCCCTTACGTTTGACCAGAATGCCTTCCCAGGAGGATATATATATGCCAGCAATCTAGCAACTTAAAAAAAAAAAAGCGGGGGGCGGGGAATGCATTTTTATCTAAGAAAAGTTTCAGGCTCCTTTTTATTATATTAGTGGAAGAAACTGAAGCCTGGCAGGAAATGTAAGTCATGGAAGCACAACAGCGGCAGTGCCCGTGAGAGTTCCCAGATCTGAATCATGAGTTTGCATCTTTCCTCTTGACTGTTGCTGCTCCTCAAAATTTACAAATGTGCATGTGAGAAAAAATGTTTCGCTCTAAAAATCCCGGGGTAAGAGTGAAAATAAGAATCCAGATAATAAAGTGTAGCTACAAAAGGGAGCCCACTTAGTTTGGAAAAACCATTACTGTATCAGAATGATATATCTGCAAGTGACTTGCATGAACATATTTTATGAGCCCGCCAGCATGTTTTTTGTGGTTCCCTGCAGCAGATATTGCTCTTTTTATTACTCGTTAGCCACTTAAAATCCAGCCCAATTTTAACAGTACTAAAAGAGCAAGGAAATTTATTTTAAAGAAAAAGGCTACATTCTTCTAAACCAGAGTCATAATATTAATACTTAAAATGCATAGCAACATGCTGGGAAAATGGGATAGTTATTTAGATATATTATAAAATGTAGCCCACCACTTTGATGTGATTCACTACTATTTCACCAAACCAATTTAACAGTATCCTGTAGAGAGGGAATAAGTGCAATTAAAATTAGTAACAGAGATTTTCACATGCATAGATCTAAATCAGGGTAGGTTGATAATGAATTAAGTAATTTTGCTTCCTTGCTTGTGAAGTCAGATACGTAATAGACGCATCCAGGATAGATTCATGTTTAAAGGACCTGCCTACACACAGCATTCTGACTCGATGGACAGTATTCCCAGTTGTTTTCTTCCTTTTTTTTTTCCTACTCTTTGGCTTTGATGGGGGATGTTAAGTATGCAGTCACAATAAATTAATGTAATTTGATTATTTGATCAACTGGACCTGTTTCAATAAAGGCCAAATCCTTTCAAAATATAATTTCCCAAATCTAATTTGTAAGAAATCCAAGCCACAAACTACATGTGAGTCTTTATATAGATACTCTAACTTTTCTGTACCAAAACACACAATAATTTTGTCTCATCATTTAGTTGTTATTGCGTTGCTAAGTCGTGTCTATTTTGTGACCCCATGGAACTATAGTTCACCAGGTTCCTCTGCCCGTGGGATTTCGCAGGTAAGAATACTGGAGTCGGTTGCCATTTCCTTCTCCAGGGGATCTTCATGACCCAGGGATCGAACCTGCATCTCCTGCCTTGGCAGGTGGATGCTTTACCACTGAGCCTCATGTTTTAGTACCTAGTTCTATACGAAAGCACCAAAGGCACCCACATAGGTATCACCCTAGGGGATTACTGTGTATCAGTGCTTGCTGGTTCAAACTTCCATTCTGAGACTGAGTGTGCAACAGTAGTGTGCAGTGAGTGGGCACTGTGTGCTGAGGACTTTGTTAGCACTGGACCTTAAGATGTGTTTGTATTCATCATTTCTACCCTGAAAGTAGGATTCATTTACTCTGAGGAATTTGATAAACAGTTGTGAATATACTGTTTCTATGACTCAAAAAAAGTGTGAAACATATTCACCAGAGTAACACAGAAGTAGTGAGGATGGGGGTGAATGTAGTTATCACAACACTTAGAAGGATTTAACTTGTCTTCAGCCACCAATGGCTATCTGCAAGGTTTATGTTCTATGTCCTACATACTGTACCTGAATGGGTGGCCTTTTGCCATGTTAGAAGTAACTATGAAACCAAATGTTTATTTCTGTCCCCTGATCTCACTGCTGTAAACAACAATATTTATTCCTAAGAATTCTGCTCCATTTTAAAAGAAGTATCAGTAATATGGCTTATTGGAAAACTTATGGATTTCTGAGACAAAAGGACATAGATTCTAGGATGAATCTCAACTTTATCATTTACTAATTCTTGATCCTAGACAAGTTCTTTCTTTCTTTCTTTCTTTTTTTTTTTTTGAGCTTTATGTAGTCCCTTCATCTGTAAAATGAACATAATAATGATAATTAATTTCACAGGATTATTGTGAGGATCAGAGATAATGAACATGAAATACTTGGCATATAGAAGGCACTTTATAAATTATGATAAACAAAAATTATGATTATTTTCTCATGCCTTAAGATAAATGACAAGATGATAGCAGAATGTCTGTAAAGAATGGTTGGTAAAAGTTAAGGAGCCCATGTTTGTTCATTCACTCATCATGGGCTTTGGGAATACTTGCTGGTATTAGAATGCAGGAATGAACATTATGAAGCCATACCTTTGCCAAGCTTACATTCCTTGGTGAGAAAGTAGACAAATATACATAAAATGTATGACAAATGCTACAGAGGAAACAAGCAGTATAAAAGGGCAGAGAGTATTATGGGATGATATCTTAGATAGTGTGCCAAATATTTTTTCTTAAAGTTGCTGTTATTATCCAGTCGCTCAGGTGTGTCTGACTCTTTGTGACCCCATGGACTGCAGCATGCCAGGCTTCCCTGTTCTTCACTGTTACCTGGAACTTGCTCAAACTCATGTCCACTGAGTTGGTCATCCAACCATCTCGTTCTTACAGAGAGAAATCCAGAAACTTGGAAATATTAGCCACTTAAAAAAAAAAAAAAGACTTTTCTTTCTTTTATATAGAACTGCTTTATTCCCAGGGTACATAATCAGGTGAGGAGGCAGGATGGTCAAATGGGAGACACATGGATGTCAGAAAGTGGGCAATCTGATTTCTAGTCCCACCTCTAGCACTGACTAGCTGGCTACCTTAGGCAGTTCCCTTTATCTGAGCTTCGATTATTTTATTTGTCAAAGTTATCAAGTGCCTACTATGTACCAGGGAGTTTTGAAATGAACATAACCAATAAATGCTATCAAGGAATTTACCTTTTTTACAAGAGAAGGTAAATCAACAAATGCACATGTGGTATCAGTTGTAGGTGTTATTGAAAAAATATATATAAGGCAGGGTAAAGGAATAGGGTGTAACACAGGATGACATTTCAGATGGTGTTCCAACTATTTAATGTCTCTCTGAGATACAGCATTCCCTCAGTGAAGTGAAGGAGCAAGTTATGCAGATCCCTGGGAAGAGATAGAGGAAATAGCATTGTAGAAGCCTCGTGGGAGCAACACTGATTGACTCTAAGAAAGGCGAGTCGGTTGGTGGCACTGGAGCAGATAAAAAAGGGGTAGGGGTAGGAGATGAGGTTGGGACTGTAGCCAGAACCAGACATCGGCTTTGGATTTTATCGTAGAGGGAAGGAGGCCACCAGAGGGTTTGAGATAGAGATAGATGTGATTGGAATTTTAAAAACGATTACCCTGGTTGCTATTTAGAAAGTATACTAGGAAGGGCTAAAGTGTAAGCAGAGAGACTAGTTCAGGAGACTATTGACTGCAGAAGTCCAGGTGAGTGGGAAGGGGGAGCTACACTAGGGTATGCTGGAGGATGTGGGAGGTAATCAGCTTGAGTATATACTTTGAAGGTTAATTCCAGGCTAATCTCATAATCTGTTGATATGGATTTGAAAAAAAAAAGGAGTCAAGCCTGGCTTGAAAATTTTTGCCTGAGCTGCTGACTAAATGATGGGGACCACACGACAGAGGATGGGATAGTTGGGTGGCATCACCAACCCGATGGACATGAGTTTGAGCAAGCTCCAGGAGTTGGTGATGGACAGCGAAGCCCGGCGTGCTGTAGTCCACGGGGTCGCAAAGAGTTGGACAAGAGTGACTGAACTGAACTGCTGCACACAAAAAAGAAAAAAAGAAAAAGGAGTTCCTGACTAACTAAACGGTTTGAAGAGGGAGGCACCCCAAGTTCAGTTTTGCAAAAATTAAGGCATTATCGAGGCAATTGGATGTGCATTTGTTATGAGTGTGTGTCTGGTATTTAAAACCAGAGGACTGGGTGAGGCTACCTAACAGTTAATGTAGATAGAGAAGGAAGAGTTTTGTGGAGGGAGCCCTAGGGTCAACCAATATCTGCAGATCAAAACAAGATGAGGATCCAGTTCAAGTATTTCAGAAGACCCAGCTAGTGACTTGGTAGGAATGTCAGGACATTGTAGAGTTCTGGAATCCATGTGAGAAATGAGTACCTCCAGAAAAGAAGGGGAAAAAAAAGAAAAAGGAAGATAATACGAAAAGCACAGAGAGAAAATATGCAAAGCATGTTAAAGATATGAAAACCGCTACTTGAACAATTGTTCTAGCTCACCTTGATCTTACAGTCTGATATAAATTAGTGACGTTCACTCACTTTCCAATTAAAAATTGTGCATATTGCCAAAACATGGGCTACAAAAGGAGAGTAAACAGATTTGAAATTAAAGCATCTTAATTCAGTAATACTGAACTCAAGTATTATCACTCCACATTTTGAACCAAATGCTTTTATCTTATAAACTATAAAGAAGCTCTATGTAAAATTTTAATGCAAGTGTGTATATAATTTACATGAGCAGGAAGGACATAAAGATTTTGTCTTGAGGAACAGCATAATAATAGACATGAAAAGAATTACAGACATTGCAGTTAAATGAGGTCAAACTTACGAAATAACTGTGCTATAAATATTTGAGTTAAAAGCTTATTCCTAAGTAAAAGCATCAGTGCCTCTCAAACTTCAACATTTATCAAAAACAACTGGAGAGTTTATTCAACATAGATTGCTGCTTCATACTCTCAGGATTGCTGATTCCATAGGTCTGCTTTTGGCTCAAGAATCTGCATTTCTAACAAATTCCCAAAGTGTTTGTTGCTAGTGGTCCCAGGGCCACATTTGAGGAATTACTCTATAACCTACAGCTCCTAGGGGCTGAGGTCCTTTTTGTTTTGTGTTTATTAAACAACAATAATAATAATGGTGACTTCATATTTATCTAATAATGTCAGGCCCTGTGCTAGACATTTTGAAATCATTATCTCATTTCATACCCAAAACAACCCTGTGAGACAGAAGACATTCTATGTATGTGAAAGCTGAGTTGATTAAAGGAGTTAAATAACATGCCCAGTTATCAACTAACAACTGAGTTGATACTCAGTCGTCCAACTCTTTGTGACCCCATGGACTATACAGTCCATGGAATTCTCCAGGCCAGAATACTGGAGTGGGTAGCCTTTCCCTTCTCCAGGGGACCTTCCCAACGCAGAGACTGAAGCCCAACTGAGGAAGCTGGTAATAAAGCGGCTGTCTGCCAGAGCAATGCAGTCTAGAGCCTTGCTCCTAAAACTGTGGTGTGGGTTCCAGCTGCATTGGTGTCACCTGGGAGCTTGTTAGAAATGCAGAATCTCAGGCCTTTTCCCAGACCTCTTGAATCAGATTCTTTAATTTTAACCTCCTGAGGTGATTCATCTGACCCTGAAGTTTGAGGTGCACAAGTGTAGAGGACTTTTCAGCCTGATTCTGAACAGATAGGCAATCAGGAAACAATGGGTAGAAGGAAGAATTCAGAACAAGTAGTAGTTGGGATTCTCTTTGAGATGACACCAGAATACAAAGCATTCCACCCGGGGAATGAGAGAGGAGAGATGCTTCAGGAATTTGGCGGAACCACATGAAGTTGCCACATTTTAACTATTTCTGAACTGCGGAAGCAGTGACCTGACAGAGCGAGGGACTCAAACTGAGCTGCCTCTGAGACCCAAAGGTGGACTGCAAATGAATAATGTCAGCTGATCTACTGTATTGTGAGCGATTTAAAAACAAATGTCAGAGGCCGTGCAGCCTGACCCTGTGTGGGGCCGAACCTGTGTGCCGAACTGAACAGACTGGGGCTGCTCCCCTGCCGCTCCCAAGGGCGGCTTAGAGTATCAGCCCATGCCAGGGCTTCTCTCTGGCAGCTTCAGTAGTGGTGGCGTCAGATCTACAGTGAGGACCATAACCTATTTCTCTTGGGTCAGTATCATTTTTCTGCCATTTATTCCACTGTAATCATCAAAAACTGCCTTTCACTCTGAAAAATGTCTCATTTGGGTGATGAATTGTTTGGTCACACAACTAATAAGAAAACTAGGGGGAGAAAAGTTATGTTTGGAAAACTACACTCTTAAAATAATAGCAAGATTGGGTATGAAGTATTTAAGACTTAAGTATAAATGATCTAAAATGAAACAAAGATGGTTTATCACAGCCTGTTTTAAGATTTTTTAAATAGCCACAGAATATAGTGGCAAGAGCATGATAAGCATTGGAAGACCTGGATCTTGATCATAGTTTTGCCATCCTGAAATTTTGGAAAAGTCAGAGAAACTCTTGTGAGTCTGTTACTTGATTTATGAAATGAAAGTAGTAACCTCTGCTACTCCACTGACCCTAAGAGCTTATGCTGTTGCTGTTCTGCCATAATGGAGTATTTTGAAAACATTAAAGAACTGCAAATGATGTTACCACCGGGGGAGTCTCATTCTATAAAGAAAGGAAAAATGAGGGAGAAAACAGGCAAATTTTGATCAGATACAAAATGGAGATTTACTAATGCCTTAAATTGAACTATGAAAGATAACTCTTAGGAACATAGCTGGTCCCTTTCTCCACACGGGGGAGAGCTACTCGTTTTCAGTGAATTGTGAAGATACTTTGCCATCATAACTTATCTTAAGTGTTTCCTCCTCCATTAGCAATTCCAATCAAAGGAAATTAGTAAGAAATGAAAATAACATACCAAATCCTAATATTAAACCATAATTTCCTATACATTCCAATTTCTTTTTAAAACAAGATATTGCCTTTCATCTGTTACTGGATTTGTGCCTCTGATTAAGGAGATAAGAGTTCTTTTGATGTCTCTACTCTCCTTGTGGTAATGAAGTTGGATGCATTTCTTTTCAGGAGGTGTTTTGAGGACTAATTGTGCTGTGGTCAGTGACTTCCTTTCTGTTTCTAGACTTAAGTACAGACTTTTTAAAAGAAAGATAGCAAATGAGGCAAAGACTAGTTCTCAGCACCTCATCATGGGGCCTGAGGGTGGTAGGTTTCTTGGTTTTCCCGCTAGCCTCAGGAAGTCTATTGACCTTCATACTTAGACTCTTTTGTAATAGATGCTTTGAAGTAGATTTTAAAAAATAATAATTTTTCTCTTTTTGTTTGCCTTCTTGGGCACAGTACTGTGTAAACAGTTAAGTATGCCTGAGAACATTGTTTTCCTCTTTGTCACAATTGTCCTGATTTCTTTGTTACCGAGAATGGTTGAAAAACATCATACTAAACTGATTAACTTAAACATGTTTTTAAAAGTTCTCTAGTTTTACTGTTACATATATTTATCTAATACTGTGCTTTGACCAAAGTACTGTCATTTTACTTGTTAAGCTTTGACAGTTGAGGGATGTGCCAAGAGCAGAGTTAATGGTTTGAACCCATGCTATGTGAGTATAGTGTTAACAAACTAGTGATCCATTGGTCTACTTTTTTGCTAATGCCATGTCCTTCAGTCCTTTCTTTTCCATCGTAGGATAATGTTCCAAGCCTGTCAGTGTCCCAGATGCCCATATATTCCACAAAATAATGCCCAGGAAACACATGTGCCTTATGGAAACAGTGATGCTGAAACCAGTCCATTTGCTTGAATGTATTAGAGTCCATAAAAAGCTTACTCACAATTTAAAAACTGACTTTCTCCTGATTTCCATCTCTGGGATTGTCATTGTTTGCTCAGTTATAAAGTGGCTTGTTGACACCAAATATTTTAATAATTTGCTTCCAAGGCTTTGTGCCTATGCCTTTGAGAGGCTGGTGTAGTAATTAAACTGTCTTTTAGCTGAAATGCTTGCAAAGCGTCCAGTTCTGTGCCTGGCAGCTGGTGATGCATTATAGAGACATTGAGCTAATCGATTAAAACCGCAGAGGCATGGGAGTTGTCTGACAGCACTGTACTAGGATGAAATTAGTTGGAATTGCATGGTGAAATTAAGGGGAATGCAGCTGATTGCAGCCCTTCTGGGAGAGTCCTGGGTGAGAGGGACGCTGTGCGTTGATCCCTGTGTAATTAGGACAGCCATGTTTTAACAGTATTTCTAAAGTATTAAAATGGACTGGATAAATCAGCAGGGCTGCTTCCAGTGAACTTGGCATCCATCCACTGTGACTGAAATAACATGAAATTTTTCGGCTGCTAGAGAATGTGAAATTGGACTAATTGTCTTTTAACTAGTCTGCTCGACTGCTAGCCTGGAGCTAGACTGAGAAGAGAGGCTGGTTGGACTGTGACTGGGGGATGGGAACCTTAGATTCATGACTGTTATTTCAGCCCATCTGAATGGATAGCACCATCACATATTCAGACAGCTCTGATTTGTACTATCTCATCATTAGGATCCCCTCCTAAATATTTAAAAATCCATTTTAAAGTGGGATGCTTGGATTCAAAGAATACAGGCATCTAACTCCTTGACTTATATAATAATTGCTCATTCCCTTCTTGATGTTCCCCTAGAATCGGGGAGATTTGGGAACTTGTAAATCTCCCAACATCTGTCCACATGTAACTCTGAGCTGAGGTTTATTCTGAGTGGAGCACATGATGCAGATAAGGGATGCATATTGCTGATTCAGTGTGTCAAACAAAGGCTTGTTCTATAATGACTGAGTGATGACTGGTCCAGCATACACTCTCTACATGTGATTAAAGAGAGAGAGAAGTTAAATACCACTCCTGTGGACACAGAGTTAGGTCACCTGGGTGCACAATGACTGCTCTAGTATTCATTGCATCATGGTGAGTTGGTAACACCAGGTAGGTTAGCATTGTACTTTCCATGGATCCATACATAAAAGAAGAATTTCTGAGATGCAGACAATGGTAACAGTCTTAGAGCACTTATTATCCTTCTTATTTTTTGACATCATTAGGTCATTCGAACGCAGGAAAGTGCTCCTGAGCACTATCAGTTTGTGTTCTAGAAGGTAAAGTATGTGTGCAAACACACACACACACATACACAGACACACACACAGACACACACACAGACACACACACACACACACACACAGAGTGACATTCCAGGAATTCCAAAGAGATGTAGGGATCATCTAACCACATGTGCTTGCCTTCAGAAAGGTGTATTTACTTATCACCATCTATTCCTCTAGAGATGACTCTTTACAATCTGTCAGAAAGCCTCCTACTAGACTGTCTCATTTTGATTCACTAGAGAATTTCTTGGTTTAAATTGTGTTGTGGCATCAGGCTTAACATTAAGGAGTATCAGAAAAAAAATAGTCTGGGAAAAAAAAAAAAACACTAATCATTGTGCTGTCTGTACGAAAGTTCTGGTTGTCATACATTGGGTTTCCTCTGTCTCAGGACCCAAGGGGAGAGATTTTGCTCTGGTCCAGTGAGGGAATAATTCACCTTCTCTTTGAGCTGCTAGTGGGTCTGTATGGTATGGATCCTGCAAACAGTGTGAAGATCAGAATTGTGACCTCACTCTGTGAAGGTCAGAGGACTTCATGGCATGTCCTTTGCTATATCATTCCTCTCTTATCTTTCTCTTAATTCCCCGTTCCTTTTCTTTTTTTCTTCATAGTTGTTATTTTTTGTTTGTTTATTTTATCCTGCAGTCTTGTTTGTGTCTTTGTAAGTACTATAAATCATTTTAAAATAAAGTGTGACATTAAAAATAAAATAATTCTCATACATGTTTCCTTCATCCCAAAGTGCATACAACAAACACTGGAAGGAAAAAAGGTACAGTATTAAGTACACGGGCACTTGTTGCTTGTCTCCAAAATACCTCATGTGCCCTACTCTTTGGCTGTATTTTTGACCTAAAAGATGTTGTTTATTCAGAGAGACAGTGTTTAAATCTTTTAAAAGGTTTTTAACATATATCATTTCTGTGAATTCCAGAATTATAAATAATTGGTAGAAGCAATCCCAGAAATACATTAGACAGATGTGGATAGCATTTGCCAGTATGGAGAGGAAACTATAGATGTGAGTTAAATGTAATTATGATACTGATGGAAATGAATAGCCTCTATATAGAGACACTTTATATTGTATACAGTGATTATTACTTACGACAATAATTAAATTAATGCAGATTACTCTTATATTACCTTGGAAATGATCTTTTCTCTTATTTTGATAGAGAATAACTATTTCTTAAACAAAAAAAACCCACATTTTAATTTAATGTTTATGAACACTTTGCATGTACCTGTCACTCACCTAAACATTTCATGTCTGTGTATCATTTATAAGTGACAATGGCATTTAATATTCTCAGCATTCATCTGGAGTACTTATGAGCTCTTATTTTATAGATGAGGAGGACAAAGCTTGGTGGTAAAAGAACCTGCTCACAGACACATAGCTAACAAAGGTTAGGTCTGATTGTTGAGGCCAGGCTCTAACTACCATGCTAGTGTGTGCTTTGGAAATGGCCAAGCAGATGGAAAATATGACTTCCTAAGTGGCTTTCCTGCAGGTTTCTTCTCTAAGATTAATTAAAGGGCTCATGGAGCACTCATTCCATTCACAGCATAGTCATATGGAGAATGAAAACATTCTTTAAATAAAATATCCATTTTGCACTCGGAGAAACTTAAGAATCTGATTATGAGAAGTTGATCTCAGATGGCATGAGGAGTAAAAACCAATGAATGGCAGTTGGGGCCACCATAGTCAGATGGTTGCCTTCTCCATGATTCCACACATGGATGGGCAGATAGCTTTCTAGTTACTGATCGAACGGAAATATTGGTGACCATTATCTGTTTTATGAATTAAGGAGCAATTTATTCTGCATTTAAGATGACCTAGATAGTGTATGAGGCACTCTTTAATGATTGAGTGAAACCTTTTCATCTGCATCATCCAAACCCAATGACCCACCCTTGGGATAGCAGAGGGAGCCAACAAGCAACAGCAGTGAGACAGGAATGCTGTTCCCCTTTGTTCCATCTCAAGCATAATCTAAGGGAAAGGGCTTGAATAGATTCCGTTCTCTCTTCCTTGCTCCTGCCCAGCTGTGGGAGACTGTGCCACTTCTCTCCTCCTCTAAGTCAAACCTGGGATGATACTTAAGATTTTAGACAGCAACTTAGAATAACCTTTCCAGGACTCGGTATCAGATAAAGAACAATACCAAGCCTCAAAATTTGTCTGGTCTTCTTTGAACTGAACTTCCTAGAAGAGCTTTCAGACAATAAAGAAAGGCAAGGATAGGAATTAACATTGTGCAGTTGTTGTTCCTCATTGATAATAGAACATTTTATTGTAATAATCTCAAGGTACTGTTACTGAATTTTATATAAAATAGTACATAATAGTAAAAGTGAAGAGAAATGAGGACAGTTTTCCTCATTTTTGACATCATAGATAAGATCCTTCACAGTTAAGCTTCTGCCTTTTTCTGCAGCCTCATGTCTCACACAGCCCTGTACACCGTGGCCCTACAGATCTCTCCTTCTGAGTACCAACCTCTTTTCTCTTTACGTTCAGACACTTGCACCTCTCTCCTGGATTGCTTCCTGTCCCCTACCCCTGTTCCTTCCTCTTTAAAAGCCTAAATTTACTTCACTTTTTAAGACTCAGAGTAGAATTTAAATGTTTATGTATAGCACTTCTTCTACCATCTCTGACCAGTTAAGACTCAATTAGGTGCACACTCCTACAAACCTCTGTAGTACCCTGCATCCCATCCCATCCATCCCACTCCACGCTTAACCCTATTATAACACCCATAGCTCTGTTTTATGGAGTATCTTCATTAGTCTGGCTCCCATCCCCAGGGAAATCACACACGTGAAGGCAGGAACTGTTACTCTTTTCTACTCTTGTGCTTTTAGTGTCTGGCAGAGACCTGAGACACAACCAGTGAGCTGAGTTCCAAAGATCAGGTAGCCGACCAAATGGCTGTGCTAGGCTTATGCCCAGCCTCCTAACCCTGGCGTTCTCACCATTATTCTTTCAGATCCTATCTAGATCATTATTTTTTCCAGTGTGTTCCCTTGATATAATTACATATAATTTTACCCTCTATGTGGTAGGATTTTCTTGGTTTAATTAAAGCCTTCTGGAAAGTTATATACCTTTGTGTTAATAATGTTTTTTACTCATTCATTCAGTCATTCTGTCAACTATTCGCTAGATTTTTCTGGATATAAAAATAATCATAGTTGTTTTTTAAAAACTCTGTGGGCCAGGCAAGCAAGCTGGCAGCGTAGTATAAGCACGTGTTGATGCCCCCAAATGCTTTATGGTATTAAAGGAATCTTCAGTCACCAAATACTTTTGCTTATTTGACTGAGGTAGTTGTCTCCTTGGGGGCCACAGAAAATTAATGGGAATGACTGACTCTGCTGTCTCCTCCCTGTCGTTGTCCCATGCTATTACAAACGGTAATAGCACAGATGTGAAGGCCTTTCTTAGCACTTCATCATCTGAATTTGGCTTTGTTCTTACTTTTCTATTAGGTGGTTTCTAAACACACTACTTTCTTATAACCTTCTCCAATATAGTCGGAGGACTGACTCGCTCTGAGAATGAGGTTTCTGAAATCACTACTTTTCCCACTGTGAAGAAGATAGAAAAAGAAACAAAGGAATATCCTTTTGATACAGTGGAAATAGGATATTGCTCTATAGTGAAATAGCAGTCATGATTTCTTTACAATCAGCTCCTGGAAGGGTGTTGAGCTACTTCTTGTGCAGAGAACAGTGGTTATCACTGGAGTCTTCCAGATGACACATGGTTAGCAATGCTTGGGGGAAATTTAATTTGCAGATACAATATTTATCTTTAGATAACAAAAGCCTCAAAATGCAATTTATAATTTTAAAAATGCATACATAGGTTAAAAGAAATGAACTTTGCTGTTTTAGAATTAGTTGTGGGTAGAAAAAAAAAAAAAGCTATGTGAAAATGCTTTTGGAATAACCCTGTCTCTTAGAAGTGCTGTGAAGCTTTCTTTGCTTTTCATTGTATGAGCATTTCACAGCAAGCTCATTTTGTTGTTAAACATGAAGTTTTACAATGCAGATTGCACTAAGAATTTTTTAATAGAGCAATTTAGAGCAGCTGCAAACTGCCCTGGAATTCCCAGGGATTAGTAGACAGATTTTATATGATTGCAAATCCCACAGTGAGAGGAGGTAAGACTTGTGGGCCCTAGGAAGGTGGGGATGGAAGCAATGGGGCAGGAAGAGAGAGGCTAAGACAGAGGTTGGACAGAGAGAGTCTGTCCAACCCGATGCAGAGTTGGACAGACTACCTGACTGACTATGTAGGTCTAGATTTATCTACCCATTCCCTCCATATTTGCTTACCATGTTCCTTCAAGTTAACAACTCTGTGTTTACTTACCCCATGGCCTCCTTGTTTATCGCCCCATTGCCTCTGCCTTTATGCCTCTCCCACTACTTGTTGTGGGCTTCCCTTGTCGCTCAGCTGGTAAAGAATCTGCCTGCAATGTGGGAGACCTGGGTTTGATCCCGGGGTTGGGAAGATCCCCTGGAGAAGGGAAAGGCTACCCACTCCAGTATTCTGGCCTGGAGAATTCCATGGACTGTGTAGTCCATGGGGTCACAAAGACTCAGACACAACTGAGTGGCTTTCACTTTCACTATTTGTTGTAAGTACAGGACTGCCCCTACTCCATGCTTCAAGCCAGGACTCACCAGTATATCCTTACTCTGGCTTCCGTTAAACTTGAAGTGTTTAGAATTAGAGCTTAAAGGAATGTATTTGCTAGATGAGAAAGTGGAAGCTGAGAGATTAAAGACTAGTGCATTATCAAAGAACGAGTTAATGGTGAAACAGTTTATAACACAGGGTTCCTCAGTTTCAGCGCGTGTATGTTCCACCAAATAGGCATATTTTGTTTCATTGTTTTATACTTGTCATTTTTTTGTTTTATTTATGTTTTGAAATAATTTTGTGTAAATGGTTTAGTTTTCCTTTTCTCAGAGGAAATCAAACTTTGTGAAGGGACCAATCATATCTCTTAATAACAGTATCTACCATCTATTGATTACTTATTATGTGCTAGTGAGTTTCTAATCATTTCCCACTTATTCCTTGCAGATTCCCTCTGATAAGGGTTATCCCAGAACAGGAAACTGGTTTTAAGAGGATAGATACCTACACAGCTTGGTACAGGGGATGTGGATGAGCCGGGTTTGCCTGGTTTGGAACTTCCTGCTCTTAATGACCACCCCAAAGTCTGAGCTCTGCCATGGTACCCTGTAGTGCTTTCTCTGCTGTGGGCCTCGGACATTTTTGATACATCCCCTGTGTATGATCAGTGCATGTTAACTAAGGACAGCCAGCCTTTCCTTGAGCATCTGTCTTTTCCAAGACGTTTACCTTTAAGGGTCTACACAAAGCCATTTGTCATCTCGTCCAGATTATATATGTTGCCCAGGACAGAGCTGATTGTTTAGAGATAGTGATATGGAAATGATTAATATGGCAACACTACTTTAAAAATATATTTTATACATTTTGACTTAATATAGAACCTGAGTTCAGAATGAAGTAACCCGGAGAGTGTTTAACCATGAAATGCCACTCAGCATAGTACCTGGCACACGTAAAGTGGTTCAGTCAATGGATGTTAAGTGAACAGACAAAAGAATAATTTTATGAAATTAGGGTCCTATTCATAGAACATACCTATGTAGTTCTCAGTCATTGAAGGAGAGAAGTAATGATATACAATAGCTTTTATTCTGGAGGTACACCAAGTACTATGGCATAGTGATAATACACAGATTATTGTATTTAATTCTTACAATCTATTTCATCATTCCTGCTTTGCAGATGAAAAAATGGGGTGCTAAGGCAGTTAATACTGACCTGCCTCTTGAGAAATCTGTATGCAGGTCAAGAAATGACAGTTAGAACTGGTCATGGAACAACAGACTGGTTCCAAATAGGAAAAGGAGTACGTTAAGACTGTATATTGTCACCTTGCTTATTTATCTTATATTCTGAGTATATCATGAGAAATGCTGGGCTGAATGAAGCAAAGGGGAATCAAGATTGCCCGGAGAAATATCAGTAACCTCAGATATGCGAATGAC